>NC_073692.1:284874483-285474483 GCF_029784155.1 Uranotaenia lowii | reverse complement strand
GACCACGAACAACATAAACACGAGCGGCATGAGCGAGTTCTCCTTCTCAGAGCAACTTTTGCTTGCGATCATAGCGTTAGGCAAAGTATCGAAGTTACAATCGCTATCGTACCATACGATGTGGAATTGCAGTCTCAATGTTTGATTGTTCTAATTTCGGGGTCATACCCAGAGATGCCAATGTGCCTGATTTTTCAGGATTTGTCTGATTTTCATAGGCCTTTCCCGATAACCTGAAAAGCCTGATTCTCCCTGATTTTTTTCAGTTTTTGTAAGTTTTTCTTAACTATTCAAAAAAAATAAGATAAACTGTAGTCAAAGGAACTAAGTTCATATCTGGGCTGATAGCGGTTTGACAATGAAATAGTGGTGACTTTAGTGACCAAAATTTGAAAAAAAAGTGACCAAATAGTGACTTTGAGGACCGAAAAAAGGGACCAAATTGTGACTATGTAGAACGAAAAAAGTAACTTTGAAGTACAAAAAATGTAGCCAAATAGATTTTGAAGCAATTAAAATAGTCAGCCAAAGATAATTCTGTAGTTATCAAGTTTAATAAAGATGATTTTTAATCTGCAAAGTGTTAAATGCTCATTGGATTACAAATTTATTCCTTTTTGTATCAAGAAAAACGAATTTAAGTCCACCGTCTTCGGTAATTCTTCGGCTTTTTGGCGAAGAAGCCAGTTATCAAACGCGCTTTTTTCTTCTCTATGGTATCTTGAAATTGGTCAGCAGCTCGTTTTTTTGAAGACTGCTGTTTCCTAACAGTCGAAACTCCCTCTAGAATCGCTTGAGCTCGCTCGACTTTCGATGGCCTTTTTTAGTCGTGTGTTTGCTTCCAAAATCAATGTAAAGAATATAAAAATATCAAAGTTATTCTATTTGTTACAATTTGTAAACTTAACAGAACATACTTATCGGCAGTCCGTCTCTTCTTGTTTTCATCCTTTCGAAGAACTTTAAGATCTTCCTCCTTCTTTTCTATTGATGACTTCAAATCATTCATTTGAAGCTTACTCTCCTCTTCTTCCTCTGCGCGTGCGATCTCCTTCAACCTCAACTCATTTTCCTCCTCCTTTTGGCGTCTCTGTTCTTCCAGGTAGATTTTATAGCTGCCATGAGTTGTGTGGGCCATTTTTATTAGCTCTTTAGGGATGGGAACGAGATGGGGGGTTTGTTTCCAAATGCCCTCAGGGCGCTTTTGATGTGCATCAGAGAATTTAAAGTTCTTTCGCACATTGAGGACCTATCATCTGTGAGTATTCTTCCAGAGGTAGAAAATCCTCGCTCGACATCTGCATTGCCGTGCGATACGGTCAATGCTGCTGTGACAATTTTCATTACCAAAGAATATTTCATTTCTCCGCCTGAATCATGATGAAGCATTGGTTCCAGTAATTTTCTATTCTGATATTTCCACTGTCATTCGCAGCAGCTTCACATCTCAGTAGATTCCATTCGTCCATCAATAGATGCGTTTTAATATTTAGCGAAAGAGATTTTGCTATATGCTGTATATCATTTGAGCTGCGACTCGATTTTCGATTCGATGGGGCAAGACAGCGACAATGCTTTATAAAGGCATTTCGAATCCCAGATTTGGTCAGGACATTCTTGCAGGAAGCAATGCAATGTTCAAGAAAATAAGTCATTGGACGTCCTTTACTTTGTCCAGCTCCGCTGATATTTCGTTTCCAACAACGATGTTTTCAGGTGAAAGAAGGTTCTCAACGTTATCAAAAATATCCTGTGGTAGTATCGCGTCGCAGGCCAAACATCCTCTTTGCACACTCTGGTTACTATAGTACGGACTAACCTCTCGAGTTCTGAATACATTAGGTGAATGAGTGGTTCTTCTCTCTGGAAGAAACCTATATGAAAACATCCATATATTAGGACCGACCCAAACATAGGGGAATTAAATGCGGGTTTTCAAATCAATTTTCGCTCCATGTCAACATTAACACGCGCAATTCAAATTACTCTTTCATTGGTTAATTTTTGGTGAAAAAAGTGACTTTTGGTGATAAAAGTGACTATTTTTCGGAAAATAGAGACTTTAGTGACCAAATGATGAAAAAGTGACTTTTAAGTGACTGACTCCAAAAAGTGACCAAGTCACTAAAAAGTGACTCACTACCAGCCCTGTCTCGCTCAACTGCTCTCACTTCTCATCGACGTGTGATGGTGACAAACGTCAAAAAACGATATGCTTATTCAGTTCCAATTCGTTTTAACGATTTAAGGCCATTTGATTCGAACACGCAAGCTATTCCTCTCTCTCTCTCTTTCTCTAACCTTATAAATCACGTGGCCATTTCGATCATACCGTCAACTGGGGCAACATGCAACAATTTCCAACTTCAATGGCTTCTAAAAAACTTATGTTCACAGTTAATCGTATCCTTTATGCATCAAAAGTTTTAAGGATGCTGGGGCATCAAATTGAAAAAAATATTGGTTTCTTCAGTTATTTTTAATTTTCTAAAAACATGCGATTTTCACACTCCTTAGAAAATGGGGTAACTTGCAACAAACTTTGTTTTTAATGAAAAATCTTATGAACACGTACGAAAATTCATAGTTTTTAATGTATTTGCGATGCTTTAAAGACCATTACGCATGACAACACCAATTGCAGTAGTTTTTGGGTCTGTAAAAACAAATTTTCACATTTTTTCTGAAACTAAGGATGCTGCATACATTTAGGGTTTAAATAATACTACGAGAAAATCTACAAGCTGAAATCATAAAAATAAATGTTTGGATGAATGAAATTTGAATGTTTACAAACGCGTGATGCAAAACATTAATATTCCAGCACATGGAAATGAGATTTACAAGGTATTTCTTTGATTTGCATTTTGTTGCATTTAACCCCAGACACCTAACTGAATTTAAAAAATATTCATTTAAAAAAATTGGATGATTGTTCGAAAAATATTTTTACACCAACAATGTTGATATAACATGAGGAAACCTGTAAAAAGTTTGTAGGTAATTTTATCAAGCCGATCCGTCATACTGGGTAAAGGTTTTTTCGGCATCAAAAAATGTTAAAATTTGTACATTTATTGTTCGATTTTTCAAATTTTACATAAAAATAAAAAACTTAAGAAAACTAGCTTAAGATGCGAGAAATTATGTCATCATCATTTTGTTATCATTAAAAGATAACTTTATTTCAATACATTAAATTAAAAATTGATACAATGTAGTGTTATATAAATGTTGCATCGAACCCCGCTGTTGCATGATGCCCCGTTTGACGGTATTTGTTTATTATAATTGTTCTGTTTTGTTCTGGAAAACTGCATCTATCGGAGATTGATTTTTAGTTTTTTCGCCACCCAGTTTAAAGAACTTCTCTGCTACCGCATTATCAAGAATTTGCCAAAATGCCTAAGAAAAGTCAAATACTTCCTAAAAAGACTGGATATTTACTGGTATATTATATGACTATATAACTAATATACTGGAATATTACATAACTATATAACTAACATAACTCTAACACAGCAAATTCAGAGCAGAATAAATTTCAACGATCAAGTGATTATCAACTTTAGTATCGTCGATCCTATTTTTGTGAAAAATAGGAAACATTCATCCATTTTTCCGTTGTTGCTATGTTTCCCTCATTTGATCAACGCAAATTAATTACAGCTTATTGATTATGAATTCAGAGAAGTTCTAAACATAGATTTCACATCTGTCGATTTTGACAAAGCTGAAGGCTTCTGAGGTGAAGTGATTGTGCTTCTGAGGTGAGGTGAAGTAAAGATTACACGTTTCCGTTGCTTAGAAAATTGATTCCAAGTCGAGCGCCTTATTTCAGAGTTAAATCTAAATAAAACCAAAGTGAGGAAACGGTTTGGAAACGACATCATGAAAGGTATTTTTGTTACAAAAAAATATTTAGACCAGAATGTAGAAAAGAAGGGAACTGTGAAATTTTCGAAAGGGATAAAGGCGAAGTATAATCACTCGATGTACAATGTACATGTAAAGAGAGTCCAATAAAATTAATTGTGAAAACAATATTTTGACGTTTATGCATGAACTAGTAATTAGCCGAACTCAAAATATCTTCTATCACCTCCTAAACTTAATCCATATCTCTAAGTCACATTTAAGCATTTTCAATATTAAAAATAAGTGGAGTAGCATGTTTTTATTAATTGGATTCAAACAATTTTCCCGTTTGCCTGCTTTTCCTTGATTTTTTTTTAAAATAATCTCTCTGAATTAAAAAAAAAATGTTGGCAACCCTTGTCGTACCCCTTGGTAAAAACCATTTTAAAATCAATTTTTTAAGATAAAAATCATTTTAAAAGTGTAATCCAGTTTCGCAAGAACGTCGAGAACAAAGGGTACAAAATTCACACTGAAGTATACACAAATACACAGACATCGTCAAGCTGATTCTATAGCTATCAATGAAAGTATGTCAAAGACCCATAGTTGATTATCTCCGATATCGACCGATAACTATAAGAAAGTCAAACGTAAGGACGTAAAGGCCGTAAGTACGAACAAACCAAACCAATTTTTGGAAAAGTTTTGTGCATTGAAACTTTAGGAAACATATTCCTAATGCGTTTTAATTAACTTATGAAATGGTAATGAAGTGCAAAGCATGTCGTCATCTTCCGTTCTCTTTTGTGAAACGGAAAGGTGTGAGATGTATCTTAAACTCTTATGAAGGTACCCTGAACATCTGTGTAAATAGGAAAAACATTCAACAAGAACTATCCGGCGATGTGTTCAAAGTGCGCGATAGAATCCGTAGAAAAATGACTGGGAAATTGATCAACCTCAAAAGTGACTGCCCATCCCGTCTTGAAGACTGGGTCGGCACGAATTGGGGATTCAGATGTCCTTTTTTCCACGATTATGAAACCTGGATTCTAACTCTAAGTCGTTTTAATTGTTGAACATCTATATTCTTAGTATTCAAAGCTGTTACTTAAGCTCAACTCGAACTGGAAGACAAACACACGGCCAAATATTTCAAGAATGAAATCGCAAGCGTTTTGGAGGAATATGGAGTTTCAATCACACAAGTATTTTGGGTAACATGTGACAATGGTACGAACATGTCAGCATCTGTCAAAGCAATGCAATTCGAAGTACTACAAGACACAAAGGACATCTACAAAGATGAAAAGAGTTTCCTAGAAGAATTAGAAGATAGCATCACCTTGGTACACATCGCCCACAATTGCCATTAAACCTGAAAATTTTTAAAATTTTTAAGCTAAACAGTTTTCCAAGCCTCCGAAATTTTACAGATCATGCTTTAACGGTTTATATTTGCTTATTAACTACTTCGTTTAAATCGATGAACTTTTCTGCTAGAATCTTGAAGCAGCTTTGTTGCTGGATCCAAGATTCAATTTCATTGGATCGAATATTTTATCGAGTCTTACAAATCAGAGAAGCTTCATCTGAAAGCTTATTAGCCGATGTACCTACTAGAGATAAATCACAAAGGAATGTTGAAATATCTACTACTACTACTATATGAGTACTTATTAGAGTGACTGGGTTGTTCAGTTCCTGACCAGATCAATGAGCTAAAAATAAAGAATGAATTAGCTGCTCTTGAGTTTGAGTGTAAGAAGGCTTATAATTATAACACTATGCGCTATTCTTATGAGATACCGTAAACTGAGATTACATTTATCAATATGGACAGCACTCAGGATAAAGAATGACACGACCAAAAAGTGCTTAACTCCAACGATGCATAAATCCCATAATCGATTTCCGTAAACTGGGGAACCTTTAATAACCCAGGTTATTTTGATTAGCATGAAATTTTTGCAGATAATCATCATTAATTAAAATATCGGAACACTGTTTTCTACGTTTAAAAGCCTAGGCTAAATTTGGTTACTTATACCTCTCCTGATAAAATGATAGCATTTAGAAGCAGTTGGCTTGTTTTATATGAAGGTTTAACTTTTTTCCTTTGTATAGGTATAGTTTTAGAGTTATTTTTATGGTCATTCAATAATAATTTTTGAATATAAAAAAACGGACATTTTTTACGAGAAAGCCTGTATAGAACAAATGGCTTAAACCCTATTTAATGGCTAAGTTTTAACAAAAAAGAACAAAGGAACAGTGGGAGGACCTAGGGGATCACATGAAGGTTAAATTTAATTTGATCTTGAAGCAAAAAAATATTGGGAAATGGTTAACATTGTTGCCCCTAAATGTATGCAGCAAGATTGTTCATCTTTTGAGTACCGTAATCCGGGGTAATATTGCTCACTTTTAATATTTTTCGATTATTTTTTCTGGTAAGGGGAAAGTGGCACGTTCCATATTTTCAAAACCAGTACTGGACTTTCATGAACGTGAAACATGGTTGGAGAAATTTATTAGACTACTTTAAATTTGATTTAAAAATCGATTTCGCCTTTGTTTAGAATTTTATGCTTTGAGGATGTTCAGTTTAGGAACCACTGAAAGTGTAGCATAAACCCGAATAACGAGAGGCGGAATAATTGGGAGAGCCAATGGTTCTGCTGATGCTGGGAAACTCACCTCCCATTTCCTACCTCTGAGTTATCAGCATGCCTTACTCTGCCGTGCTCAACAATAGGCGTCGTCATCGATGGAGGTACTCGATAATCTGTAATGATGATCTGTATGCCCGATAAGAGCAGGAGTTGCTCTGATGAAAAACAATTAAAAAACATCGCACACCAACCAAACCACCTCTAGAGAGTTGCGATCGTCTCCACCAGCAATCGATCGTCAGTTGAAAATCCACACACGAACCACACGGCTGAGCATGCAAGCAGCACAACCGAGCTACTACAACCGACTTTGTTTTAACTTCGTTCGTTATTTTAAGAAACTGTAAATTAAGATCAAACCCTAAGTTTAAGTAAAAACCCGCCCTTTGTTGAAACCAACGTAATTCGCGCGTGTATTAATTCCCCAAAAACGGAAGACCAAATCATCCTAAGTTCGGTTTCTTGGGCGAGAGACAGAGCGTGCCTATTCTTCAGTTGGTTGATCCTAGGTTGATCGAGCCAAACCGCCAGACGAAAGAATCCCGTAGATTGACAGGTATTGGCCCATCCGGGAATAAACATTGGTCCTTCGAACCGGATGAAGGCCTTGGCCGGAGGATTCTACACCGCTACAATCGGGACACGGAAAGGGACGCCAAGCCAAACTAATTCTCCATTTTCCATCGTGGAACGCAAATACGCTTTGTGAAGCGTCGCCATTGCTGAGTGATTGGGCACAAAGGAGCTTTGTTCATCATAATTCTTGAGACCAGAAGCATACCTGTTGTGTTTCACAATTACTTATAGTTTCCTTTTTGTCATTACGAATAGATTTGGATTTGGTGCATGCAGGACGGTTATCGGTGACCAACTGGCAATTCAACGGCATACGTAAAGGTGAGGCGCGGCTGTCGTGGTAGATCGCCCCCTCCCTTGGGTTTCAACGCTAGCTATCGCATGGTTCAATCACCTTTTGCCAGGGGCAAGATTACGAAAATTGGGTTTCGGAGATTGGATCGCAGCAGGATCGGTGCATGCTAGACGGTTCTGTGGTGCTCAACTCAAGGAAAACGGTTTCAAAAGGTGAGGCGCGGCTATCTTGGTTCCGATCGCCCCCTCCCTTCGGTTCAACAATCATCATCCTACACGTTCATCGACTGTTGGCCAGTTGCAATTGGTGCAACTCAGGTGTGCGCTCGACATCAGGTGCATGGTTGACCTGATTAATACTGTAAAGGAAAAAGCATTGCGACGGTGGTCTACATACTCACACGGTCCAAAGTGAAGTTCAACGTGGTGCCTAGGGTTCGATCTACAGCGACGCGCAGTTTGGGTGCCATTTATGCTACGCTCGGTAAGCTACAACATAATGAATCAGTGGTTCCTAAACAACAGTTGGTGAACATTTTTAAAAAATTCAAAGGTTGGTGGTAAAATATTTTCGGAAAAATTATTCATGATTTTAATGAAGCTTAAGTGGATGTTCGTAAACAATATATGGTTAAAAAGAATTATTTGCAATAATTAATATTGGCGCAATTCCTTGAGAACAAAACTGTTCGTTAGAACAATTGTCTCATTTTCTCGGCTTTTACTTTGATTTTCTTCACCTTGTTCCTCTTATTGATATTTGGTGATATCTTACTGCATTGGTTTATTTATTGGTTGGTGATCAAGGGACTCCTGAAAAATGCCTACTGTTAAAGCGTCCAAGGATTCAAGGAATCCATCATTGAAGTACTTGATTGTTAAATTAAAGGAAATCCAGTCGTCCTTTTCTGATGTGTGGGAGTTTGTGGAAACATTTCAAGAGGATGCTACTCATGCACAGATTTCAGTTCGGCTTTCTGCAATTGACGATTTATGGGAAAGATTTGGTGAAGTGCTGGTCGATATCAAATCACATGAAGATTTCGTGGCTGATTTAGAGCTTTATGATAAGGAACGAAAGGAGTTCAGTGATCGGTACTATTTCGCAAAATCGTTTCTCATGGACAAGGCTAAGGTTCGTTTGGAGTTTACTGAGCTTGATCATTCCGTTCGTGCTGGTGAATCTAATAATCATGGTGGTTTTGATCATGTTAGACTTCCACAGATCAAGCTGCAGTCTTTCAATGGAAATATTGACGAATGGCTTGGATTTCGCGATCTTTATATCTCTCTTATCCATTGTAAACCAGATTTGCCAGAAGTGGAAAAATTTCACTACTTGAAAGGTTGTCTCCAAGGTGAACCCAAATCGTTGATTGATCCTCTACAAATAACAAGAGCTAATTACGTAGTTGCATGGGATATCCTTTTAAAGCGGTACAACAACAGCAAACAGCTTAAAAAGAGGCAGGTTCAATCGCTTTTTAAATTACCTTCGGTGAACAAGGAATCCGTAAATGACCTTCTACAACTATTGGAAGGGTTTGAGAGAATAGTCAACACTTTGGATCAGGTATTAGAGGCAAAGGACTATAAGGGTCTACTATTGGTTAACTATCTCGTGTCTCTTCTAGACCCGGTGACTCGTAGGAGTTGGGAAGAGGAATCAGCCTCGAAGAAGGAAGACACCTTAGCCGATTTAACTGAGTTTCTGCACAGACGGGTCCGAGTCTTGGAAGCTCTTCCACCAAAGTTGAGTGATAGTAAGGGTGTACCTCCACAAATGTCAGCTAAACAGAGAGTCAGTGTTAGAACATTTCATAATAATGTGAATATGAATGGGTTTAAATGTTTTGCCTGTAATGGTCAGCATCCTTTGCATCAGTGTCAGAAATTTTTGAAATTGTCTGTGTCGGAAAGAGATTCGCTTCTAAAAAATCATTCTTTATGTCGAAACTGTTTCAGAACATCTCATATGGCTAGAGAATGCCAGTCCAAGTTTTCGTGTCGGAATTGTGGAGGTCGCCATCATACTCTGGTGTGTTTTAAGGGCAAGGACGGAGAAATTTCGGAATCTTCAAGGTCAGGTGAAACTAATGGCACTTCTAAGAGTAATCAGTTGAGAAAAGAAACATCTTGTCAGGTTTCTAATACAGCTTCATCATCATGCTTGACATCGGGTGTCGAGCGCAAAGCACATTGTCGGGTTCTTCTTGCAACTGCAGTGGTTCTCTTAGAAGATGAAATGGGAAACAGATATCCAGCTCGAGCGCTGCTTGATTCAGGGTCAGAAAGCAATTTCATGTCAGAAAGATTGAGTCAGCGTTTGAAGATGAGTCGGAAAAGGGTAGATGTAGCGATACTTGGTATTGGTCGGACATCTACCAGGGTTAAACACAAGGTTCAAGCAGTGGTGCGATCGAGGGTGAACAATTACTTTAAGGAAATGGAATTCCTGGTTCTACCCAAGGTAACTGTCGATCTGCCAACTGCAACGGTTTCAACGAACGAATGGTCCTTCCCAAATGGTATTGAGTTGGCTGATCCATCATTTTTTGAGTCAAGGATGGTGGATTTGGTGTTGGGAATCGAGTCGTTCTTTGATTTCTTCGAATCGGGAAAACGGATTTCCATCGGAGATCAATTACCAACGCTTACAGAGTCAGTTTTCGGTTGGGTCGTTTCTGGAGGTTTATCGCAAGGGACATCAGCACGGATTGCTTGTAATGTTTCAACAACAGAGTCTCTTGAAACGCTTGTTGCTCGGTTTTGGGCTTGTGAGGAGTTAGGTTCGGAAAACTTATACTCACGAGAGGAAAGGCGTTGCGAGGAAGTTTTCCAGAAAACGATACAGAGAGACAGCAATGGAAGGTACACAGTTTCTCTTCCTAAGAATGAGGAGGTTTTCCCTAATTTAGGCGACTCAAGGGAAATAGCGTTAAGGCGCTTGGGCGCAACTGAGCGCAGGTTAGCAAGGAATTCGGAATTGCGGGAGCTGTATACCAAGTTCATGGACGAATATATACAGCTAGGGCACATGAGAGAAGTGGTTGAAACGTCAAATACTAAACGCTGTTTTTTGCCACACCATCCGGTCGAGAAGGAGAGTAGTACGACCACTAAGTTGCGTGTAGTGTTCGACGCCTCATGCAAAACTACAACAGGAATTTCACTAAACGACGGATTATTATCAGGTCCAGTAATCCAGGATGATCTTCGGGCAATTATACTCCGCTGTCGCATGTGTCAGATTATGGTCGTGGCGGACATCGAGAAAATGTTTCGACAAATCAATGTAGCACATGAGGACCGTCCACTTCAGTCAATCTTATGGAGGAACTCACCATCGGAACCAGTTAGAACGTTTGAGCTGAACACGGTAACGTACGGCACCAAACCAGCTCCGTTTTTAGCTACTCGCACCCTAAAGCAGTTGGCATTAGACGAAGCAGAAAGATTTCCCCTGGCATCACGAGTATTTTTGGATGATACGTACATGGACGATGTTGTATCAGGTGCAGACGATGCAACCGCAGCTCTCAAACTGAGAATTCAGTTAGATAAGGCTGCAAAAGCTGGAGGATTTCGGTTACGAAAATTCGCATCAAATTGTGCAGAAGTCCTACAAGGGCTATCACAAGACAGTGTAGCTATTGAAGAGTCTTCAGATGGATCGGAGATAGATCCTTCGATGAAGATACTTGGGCTCACATGGTTACCGAAATCTGATGTCTTCAAGTACAACTTCAACATCCCTGATATTCCAAATTCCACGGTTTTAACAAAACGCAAGGTGCTGTCGGTAATTGCAACGCTTTTCGACCCTTTAGGACTTCTCGGTGCTGCAATAACAACTGCTAAAATATTTATGCAGCAGTTGTGGACGTTACGGAACAGCGACGATCAAAGGTTGGATTGGGATCAGCCGTTGCCTCCAACGGTGGGTGAGGATTGGCTGAAATATTACGAACAACTGGTTTCACTCAACAACGTTCGGATCGAGCGGTGCAACATAATTCCAAAGGCCATTCACAAGGAAATTCATTGTTTTTCGGACGCTTCGGAGAAGGCGTATGGTGGTTGCGTCTATTTGAAAAGTGTCAACCCAAATGGAGAGGTTAAGATTTGTTTGTTGTCAGCTAAATCGAGGGTAGCTCCGCTAGCAAGCCAGTCAATTCCACGTTTAGAATTGTGTGGGGCTTTGCTTACTGCCGAACTGTTCAAATTCGTTCAGGAATCCATGAAGCTTGAATGCCCAGTTATCTTCTGGACAGATTCCACATGCGTGTGGCGATGGTTACAGGCTGTTCCATCTACTTGGACTACCTATGTGGCAAATCGAGTTGCCAAAATACAACAACTAACGGAAGGTTTCGAATGGAGACATGTCCCAGGCGTCGACAACCCGGCAGATCTGATTTCTCGGGGCATTCCACCTGCCGAAATTGGTCACACTCGTTTATGGTGGGAAGGTCCAGCCTGGTTAGCGCTAGAAAGGGAAAACTGGCCAGAACGACCAGATAATCACTTAGCAGAGATGGGCGAGGAGGAGAAGCGTCGAACCACAGTAACAGCATTGACAACAAACATTACAGAGCATGAGTCAGATTTCAATCGTTGGTTTTTTAGTTTGTATTCGGATTACACTAAAATGGTCAGATGTACAGCTTACTTGTTAAGGTTTATGAAGCTGTTAAGGTCAAAGCGGCAGGTCAAATTTCAACCTTTTCTACAGGCAGCTGAGATGGATGAAGCTGAAAGAGCTTTAGCGATGTGTGTTCAGAAGGAGTGCTTTGCTGAGGAGTTAAAGGCTTTATCTAAGGGTGATTTTGTGTCAAGGCAATCGAAACTGAGGTGGTTCAATTCCAAAGTATTCCCTGATGGTTTGTTAAGGATTGGTGGTAGATTGAGCAATTCGACCGAGTCAGAAGCAGCAAAACACCCTATTGTCTTACCTGCACGTCACGATCTTACTCGACTAATCCTAGAACACTTTCACCGCCGATTATTGCACGCAGGTCCTCAGTTACTTTTAGCTACAGTAAGGTTGAAGTTTTGGCCCTTAGGTGGAAGAGGTGTAGCTCGTCAAGTTGTTCAAAAATGCCACACATGCTTCAAGGCTCGCCCGACGCCTATTCAACAGTTCATGGCAGAACTGCCGGTTTCACGCGTAACGGTTTCGCGTGCATTCAGTAAGGCAGGTGTAGATTATTTTGGTCCAATATACATTCGACCAGCTCCCAGACGTCCAGTAGTTAAGGCATACGTGGCTATTTTTGTATGCATGTCCACTAAAGCAGTACATCTTGAGCTGGTGTCGGACCTATCTACCGAAAGATTTATACAGGCCTTGCGTAGATTTGTCGGAAGAAGAGGAAAATGTGTTGAGCTCTTTTCAGGTAACGGTACGAATTTTGTCGGAGCTAGAAATCAAATGTCAGAATTGTTAAGTCTGTTGAAGAGTCAGAATCATCGAGAAAAGTTGTACAAGGAATGTGGTAACGATGGAATCAAGTGGCATTTCAATCCCCCAAGCGCCCCACATTTTGGTGGTTTGTGGGAGGCAGCGGTGCGTTCCGCTAAAAAACATATTTTGAGGGTTATCGGGGAAAACCCTGTTAGTTCAGAAGATTTTACGACGCTTCTCGTTCAGGTCGAAGCTTGTTTAAATTCACGGCCCATTACACCACTTTCAAACGATCCTAATGATTTGGAACCATTGACACCGGGTCATTTTATTATCGGAGAGTCTTTACAGTCCATGCCAGATAAAACCTACGAACAAATACCCGATAACAGACTTGACCAAATGCAACTGATGCAGAAAAATATTCAGTTGATTTGGAAACGGTGGCATAGGGAATATTTATGTCAACTTCAAGCAAGAACGAAAAGATGGAAACCTTCAGTGTTTGTTGAAATTGGTAGCCTGGTTATCATCAAAGATGAAAATACTCCTCCGTGTAGATGGAAAATGGGCAGAGTTGTAGAGCTTCACCCAGGACAGGATGGTATAACCCGTGTGGTAACACTGAAAACGGAGTCTGGGTTGAAAAAACGACCAGTTGAAAAGTTGTGTTTGCTACCAATGTCAGATTCTATTGAGATTACAGATCAGAATGCGTCAGAAATACAGTCAGAATGAAGTGTGTCAGCTACCGGTCAGAACACTTGAAAGATGTTTGGATCAAATAACCACGATAAACCTATTCAGATGGTTGTGTCAGATTGTGTAATAATAATGTCAGATTATGTCAGATTCTAATGATGGAATACAAGAAATTATGTGTCTGATGTCAATGTCGGATTTATGAAAAGGATTAAGTCAGATGAATACGCAAACATTTAGATCGAAGTCCGAAATTAAGCAAGTAAAGTTCACCAACTAATTCTTACCATTCATTATTTAATATTTATTCAGAAATACATGTTTGATTTCTGGGTGGGTGAGGATGTTCAGTTTAGGAACCACTGAAAGTGTAGCATAAACCCGAATAACGAGAGGCGGAATAATTGGGAGAGCCAATGGTTCTGCTGATGCTGGGAAACTCACCTCCCATTTCCTACCTCTGAGTTATCAGCATGCCTTACTCTGCCGTGCTCAACAATAGGCGTCGTCATCGATGGAGGTAGGGGGAAGTGTTCCTAAATGCGCATGTTAGGTAATATGCGCATACAGCCGATTGGCGATATGGCTGGAGATTCAACGTATCTAATCAGTGCAGTTTGAGGGTAATACGCTATCGAAACATGGCATGAACAAATTTGATTGCTATATAAAGCCAAAAAAATTTAAAAATTCAAACAAGATTTTTGTCAGTTTTGTTATAATATATTGAACTTTAATTATCGTACGTACAGATTCTGTAAACAAATATTTGAATGGTTTTTCTTTCTTATTCATCTGGAAATCGGGAATTCAACAAATTGAAGCTTTTGGAAAGGTTAAAAATGATAAGATATTGGAATAATAGACAGGTTCTGATTGCCCATATCAAGGCAGGTTAAATGCCTATATCAAGAAATATAGATTAGTCTTATAAATTTTTTACTTTTTATCATTGAAACATTAAATCTACACTCAAATCATGATCTTACAGCGAAAAAAGAAGAACTTCATACTGATCCGAGAAAAATATGATATGAACAAAATATTACCATGAAATATGGCCTTATGGCATACCTAACTATGTTTCATGCAAAAGAACTAGTGATGTAAAAAGTTTCACCAAAATTTCAGCCTTGACGTATGCTTAACATCCGTTTCTACCATTTTCAATTAAATAATATCGAAATATTGCAAGTGTTAATGAAATATAGCTAAAACCATGAATACGCGCATTTAGCCCGCCAGTTTCGGAAATCGGCTATTTTGACTTCTTTTATTATAAAATTATTTTCACAAAAACTGTAAGAGATTTTCACAGAAAAATTGCTCTAACGTATATAAAACAGATGTCCGCTCATGTGTATATAGTTTTCAGACTCCTATCTATTGGAATATGGGAGAAAATGAGTGCTTTCCTTAATATGCGCATATAGCCCGCCTCTCCCCTACTCGATAATCTGTAATGATGATCTGTATGCCCGATAAGAGCAGGAGTTGCTCTGATGAAAAACAATTAAAAAACATCGCACACCAACCAAACCACCTCTAGAGAGTTGCGATCGTCTCCACCAGCAATCGATCGTCAGTTGAAAATCCACACACGAACCACACGGCTGAGCATGCAAGCAGCACAACCGAGCTACTACAACCGACTTTGTTTTAACTTCGTTCGTTATTTTAAGAAACTGTAAATTAAGATCAAACCCTAAGTTTAAGTAAAAACCCGCCCTTTGTTGAAACCAACGTAATTCGCGCGTGTATTAATTCCCCAAAAACGGAAGACCAAATCATCCTAAGTTCGGTTTCTTGGGCGAGAGACAGAGCGTGCCTATTCTTCAGTTGGTTGATCCTAGGTTGATCGAGCCAAACCGCCAGACGAAAGAATCCCGTAGATTGACAGGTATTGGCCCATCCGGGAATAAACAGAGGACATATTGTACATATTTGTCGATTAGATGTCGTTTTTAAAAACCCTTCCGGGGTTTATATTTCATCTCTTCTACCTTACAAAGGTTCATTTTATTCTCACAACTTAATTCAGAGTGGTTGTATCTCTTGAAACTTTTTGCCAAATTTTTGTTAAGATCGAAAACACATATAACAAGAATTTCTGAGACTACAAAAATAATAATTATTCGAAAAATATGGTCCCTTTTCATATCCATGAATTAAGCTGCTTATCAAACAGTTGCAATTAATATGGATTTTTAAATTAACATGTTTTGAAACATTCTGCTCAATAAATATGTTAAAATAATGATTGATTTTGATTTTATTCCGATTTAGTAAACCTCGGCTAAACGCAGAGCTGATTTTAAGGGGGTTAATGGCTTTTTAAGTGTAAAAAGTCTCAAAGCTTCGTTCTTTTAGAAATGGGATACTTTCTTTTGCTGATAGCTCATTCACTAGTAATCGGACATTCAAAACTTTGACTGCATTTTGTTGCCTGTATAAGCTACTAACCGACTTATTTTTTTTTTCAAAATTTTAAATTTAGGCGTTTTCGAGATATATACGATGTAAGAGAAAAAGAATAAAATAATTTTGCACAGTTTCCTTCAAAAACAATCATTATCAAATTTATAGCTGACAAAACAGTTGATTATTCAAAGAATTACCGTGTTTGAGTGTGGAAAAATAAGCAAACACTGTCAAAAATGTCCAAAAAGTTCAAATCAAGCATTGTAGTGCAGCACATGAAAGTCAAGTCTCATACCAGAATTTTGAATTTTGAATAAGCGAAGAACTAAGGGCGCTGAAATGTCAAAAAAAAATTCTCCGATAAGCTGAAAGTGTTGCCTATTTGTGAGTCATTCAAACCTAATCTCAAACAACAAATTTTGGATAGTTCCAGAGCTCGTAAGTTGTATTGGCTATGAAACCGATGATTTCTGATGAACGACAAAACTTATGAAAAACCCTATTTCAATCAATTTCCAGCGGTTGAATCCTATAAATTATTTATGTATATATTTGTACGTACGTATAAAATATAATGATTTGCCAAGATTCTGCTCCTGTGAAAAAAAACACAATTTTCAATACGAAAATTTTTGTTTTCGCTGTTTTTAAAAGCCTAAAAAGAGTAATCTTGAATGTTCCCTTCGCAACCTACGATCTTAATAACAGATTATACTTTAAGTGCAATTTCATGTTGGTATTACTTCGTAATTGTCAGATTTTGCCAGCAGAAATTCCATTGAAAACGCTTTTAAGTGGCTCGAAAAAGAATCTAGTTTTGTGAATTTCGAAACAGCTGTATCCACTGAATTTCCCTCAGTTTTTTTTTTAAATTATAAGTATTGGACCAAAAAGTAGCAGAAATTAAAGGAGTGACCTTGAATACACATAAGACGAAATATAGGCTGGATAAACAGATCAATATCATGACTGAAAAAAGTGTGCGCTGGCCGATGGGAGATACCAAAAATTGAGTAGAAATTTTTCTTTCAAAAAACGATAGGTATTTTATTTTTTATTTTTCTTGAATTAACATAAGATTATCTTAACTTTCTTCATGGATTTTTTTTATTAAACGAATGGTTTTTGAGATACACGCATTCGTAACTGTCTCGATTCTAAATGAACTAAGCTTGAAAATCTATTTAAGCTTCCACGCGTAGATTAAGGGATAAAATCAATGACGATAAATTAATTGGAAAAAAGAAAACCATAGGAGAGAATGGGAATATATGATCCACTTTTCTTATTTTCATTATATCTTTTTGAATAAATTTACCAAGATACAATGTCCATCGACTTTTTTTTGCCGTCTTAGTTCTAAATTCACACCATGTAGGGTAGAGTAGGATATCGTGGGCCACTTTTCTTCTTTGCTCCTTAACTTCTTTATTATATAAGATAAAATGAAACAGATAAATGGTTTGTTTTTCTACATTTCTAACGTACCAGTTGGCAATTATTTCATTAATTGATTTCATTGAGTTGTGACTGTTTAAAAAAAAAGGTAAAAGGCCACCAGATCCAAAAGTGCCAAATCACATGCAATATTTATGAGTTCACCCATAACTAATTTTGCATGTCTCAGCCCATGCAAAATTAGTTAAGGGTGAACTTGAGAGAGTTTTTTCCGGTTGATTTCCATCAAAATATCTTCTTAACTTCAAATTTAAAATCAGCTGGCAATTCATGTCAGCAGTTTTCGAGGGTTTAATTATCTGAAATCATGAAAAAATATCTGTAATTATATGAATCTATTTATGAATCCATTCTCTTTTAATTTTCTGATTCTGAAATTTAAAAACAAAAAACAAAATAAAGATTAAGATAATCACTCAATGCCTGAAACCATTTTCACTTTTTTGTGATAACGCTTATCGGGATGCGATCTGAAGTTGAAACGTCTGTCATAATGAAAACTAAGAAAATCAAATACCTATTAATTGAGCCAACATTGTGCATTAAAATTATGCTTTGAAGTTGCTACTTCCAATCATTTTTTCGAACTTTTTATAAACAAAAGCTAGAAACAAAGCAATTCTTATTGAAAATTTGGAATTATGGGATTCCAAAGATAGAAAAATGTACATTATTGGAAGACATTTTAACATGTAACAATTTTAAAACCTATTATAATGTCATAGAATTTCAAAACTTATTAATAGAATTCAATTGATGTTTCTAGTAAACGAACTTTTAGAAATCTGTAAAACGATTCGATTTTTGCTTTAAAAAAATATCTCAAATGCAATTTAATTTAAAAAAAACTGGTTATTGGAGTTTTCAATGCACTATGGGGCAGCTCCATACAATGAGGCGGCAAAAAGTATGATTAGGTGTTTTGGACTATTTTGTTATTTTTGAAAATTTTGTATGAAAATTATTATTTTAACTAACTTAAAATAAATTCTAACGAAATTTTTTTATAAATAACTTTTAAAGTACGATGCTTGGTTTTATTTTTGACCCTACTTTTTATTTCTTTTAAAAATCAGGTTTTGAACTTATTGACCATTAAATGATAAATAACATCAAGAAATTTCATGAAACTCAAGAGAAAAATGTGTGCAATGATTGATCAATCATGAGAAACATTTTTTTGACAAACCAACATAAACTTTGTTGAATTTTTACTCATTAATGGGTAAAAATTACCCATTTGCATGATATTTTCCGCTTTATTTGACTATAACTCAAAAAACGGTGCTTTAAGTTGCATTGTATTTTTAGGACTTTAAACTACATCTTGATAGTAAAAAGAGTATGGGGAAATGCGGGGATTTTTTTTTGGCAAGGCTTTAAAGTGTATGACTTTCTAAAATAATAATTAGTTACTCATTTTAATCCTAGCTCAATTTAGTGTGTGAAAATTTTGAATGGTTCAAATGATAGCTTTTAATATAAGCTTTTATATGGTGTACTTTAAATTTAAGAAAAAAATGTTTTCCCATAGAAATATATGTGATTTAAATTTTTTTCTTCATCATATAAATTTTTCAATTTTTCAAAGTCTGATGTCTGTGATGCGTTCAGCATTCAAGATAATGAGTTGAAAAACAGGGAATATCAAATATTAAGTTATTAACTAGTAAAAATAAAAAAGCGATCCGATAAACTTCAGTTTTTGACTTTTTGCCACCTCAATGGTGCAGTGTGTAGAGTGCAATGGTCAGATCCTGTAGTCTCTCAAGTTGATCCATCTTATTAAGTTCCGCTAATCGCTAATCGCTAATAAGTCCGCTAACTTTCGGTTTGCGAATAAATTTTCTCGCTATATTTTTCTTCAGCTAGCGGATAAGAAAGTTCCGCTAAGTTTAAGTTTCGCTAAGTTTAAGTTCCGCTAACTGAAGAACGCTACCTCTTTGAAGTGTTAATTTGGCCATAGACTTATAGATCATAAATTCGGCATCATTCAGATTTAAAATTTTGAATCCGATCAGGTATTTAAATTTTCGTTACAGATTGATTTCAGAAGCTATTCGATCACAATTTCGATTGGAATCATAGGAATTAGAGTCTTTTTGAAATGTCTTCATTTGAATTTATGTCTTAAGCATAAGCCTACTTCGAATATAAAAGAGATGAAAAAGTTGTGAAAAATTGAGATTTCCAGAACAAAATAAGTCAATAAATCAATCAATCTTTTTAGCATTAATGTCAAAAAAGATGAAAAACTATTTCGGACAAAACAGAACATCTAACTAAAGAGAATCTTTGCATTAACTGATGTAAAAAATTAAAAAACGGGTGAATATTTTGAAAAATTTCCTTTTACTTTCTACCAAATACTCTAACTAAAACTAAAAGTGGATTGACGCAACTGATATGGACAGACATATTACAAAATAAGTTCGAAAACTGCTCCTGTTGATATCATTTTACAAATTTTCTAGTCAATATTATAATTAAAGATGGCTGCAAGATTTGTGTTTTGCTTATCTTTTTCAAAACTTTCTACTATCGATTAGCGATTATCTTTGACCGAGATAGCGATCTAATTAGCGCCGCTAACATTTCAGTTA
The DNA here is from genome assembly GCF_029784155.1 of Uranotaenia lowii. Lineage (NCBI taxonomy): Eukaryota > Metazoa > Arthropoda > Insecta > Diptera > Culicidae > Uranotaenia > Uranotaenia lowii. The sequence goes on along the minus strand of NC_073692.1, from coordinate 285,454,486 downwards.
GCGATGCCTAACACTGCAAGGCACCAAAATTAATCAAAATTAGCTCTCAAATTCTTGGAACCTAAATAAAATGTGAATTTTTTGGCCTTGTGTAATTTTTCAAAATCCTTTGAATGTCGAGTTGAGTATTGACAAGAACAATAAACACAAATTGAAGTTGATGCAGAAATTGGTTGGTTTCTTGAATAATATTTCATACAGGATTAAATTTGTCATGATATAATTTTTTTTTATTATAATCGAAGTGATAAGTAATGACATAATGGATGAACTTGTTAAGATTCAATTATAAATTAAAAACCAATTTCAAAGTCGAGATAGGGTTTTGTTCTAAATTTTGAATCAAAATTAAATTGACAATTGAAATCTAGTTTCAATTTGTAGAAGTCATGTACTGTCGCAGAATGAACTGTCCTAGGCCTAGAGTGATATAGGACTAAATACCATCGGAAACAAGAAAATTTGACGACATGTTTGTTAATACTTATATATAAACACCTTTTGGGATGAAGTGATTTCCCGTTACTACGGTAAATTCAATTCCCGAACTGAAAAATTTTACTTATTCTTCCCTAAATTAACACACCTTCTAACTTGAAAAATGTATTCTTACCTCGGCATGTTGTGTCGCAGATATCGCAGCGTTTTGATCAAAGCTTTCTCCTGTTCACGATTGATCCACTCGGTTGCATTGGTCTGATAGCACACATCAGAACAGAAATCGTTTCCGCCAATCATGAAAGTGAGCAGCTTCCACTGTTTTTCCCACCGGACCCTGAGAAAATAAATATCGAGGGTTAAGTTAAGAATCAATGTCTGTTTCGTCTTAGTTCTTAGAAATCAAGCTAACATTCTTTTTAATTTGAATTCAAGGAAATGATATTTCAGAATTAACATTCAAAATCAACACTCAATGTTGTTTACCGGTTCTGACTTCTAAAAAATTGGTATTTAAATAAATTAATAAGATGCTTCCTTATGTGTTCAATTGAATTCAATTTCTATCAAGGTGTTATGACAAAAAACCATTGTTTTTTCGAAGCATATATTTGAAAGCTCTCTGGGTACATAACTACCCAATTAATTGACTTCAAGATTATTTGCCCAACGCAAGCAAGTGCTCTTCATTTCTCACCTGGGGTCGAGTTTCATCCGTTCAACCAGCTTGGCTGCATTATAAGGCATATCGGTAGTCGTAGCGATGTTCTCAGCCACATTAAACTGCGCCGAATGATGCACGTTGTAGGAGTCGAACAGCGAGTATCTAAGAGTTCATGAATAATAAAGAAGATGGATTAGCATTTCTAGCAACTTGGGTTTGTTAGCACTACAATCGGGCAAACGCGTTTAAATGAGATCAAGTTCATTAGCTTCTAGTGGAGTTGAATCTACAATTTAATTAGTTGTTATGATTTGCACTGAAGAACATGCGTGTTTCGTGTTTGAATAGAAGGAATTTTTAACTTCATACCCAAAAAGATCCGGATTGAATTCCTTCAATATGTTCGGTAGCGTCAAATGCGTTCGCCAGGTTCCCTGACCTCCAATGCACCAAGCAAGTCCCCGGTTCTCAATCAACAGTTCCCACAAAGCAACGGAATTTGCTGCCGTAGCACTTGTCAATGAATCTCCCACAGCCGAAATGATGTCGATGTCTCCGGGGCGCAGCTGATGGACACTTGTTGGAACCTCGGCGCTCCGATAGCCGCGAACATCGCAAGGAAACGGAACGTTTGGCATTATGTGAGGTTGCAGGAAGGCTCCCCGAATCCTATCCCCGGTTGGCCCTAGCAACCGATTGTACACCTCCCGGAATCCACGGTAGAACATTCGAATTGGCCTCGAAGCGTCCAGTGAACTCGTAACGATGTGATCTTCGTAGGAGTGTGTTTTGGTGAGATTTTTCAAAATGTTACCCCTCTGCCGATTGATGGGTGGTTGAGCACTGCCCGGATCGAACAGGATTATTGCCGACACAAAAAGTGAAAGGGCCGTTTTGTGTATCTGTGAGAAAAATAAAAAATGTTTACTCCAGGGTCATCGCCTATATTTTCTCTGAAACTAATTTCTCTGAAAAATGAACAAAACTTTAGTTTTATGCTTTCAAACAACTTTTGTTTGCTTTGCAGTTTAAAAAATTGAACAATTTTTTAAAAGTTGCATAATTTCAGGGGCTTTAAAGCTTGGATTTTAGTGCTTTTTTTCGTTGTATTTGCAACAAACTTCGACCGTTATTTCTTTATTTTTAAACGTATTTAAACTACTTCATAGCAATATTTTTATTAAGGAGAATGAGGGCAGCACTGCCAAATGTGAAGTTCATTCGTAGCATTGTGAAAACGAAAATTTTAAATTTTGGCTGAAAAGTCGGTTTAAATTAACAAGTTTGTGGTTAAGGTGAAGTGTTTGATAGTCTTCTGTGATTGATAAGTGGAGTTTCATCGAAAAAATTTACGAATACTGTGATTATCGGGGCGAAGGATGAGAGCTAGTACTACGCCCTCGAGACCATCCCGATAGTTGGAGCGAGCTGTGTAATCGCCCCGAATAATCCGGATCACAAGCTAAGTGGAGTTATTTTTATTACTTTGAATTTTTATTATCATATTTCATTAATTGTTATTTTTTGTAATGAAAATTTTACTGAAATTTGATCTGACAGCTGATAGAAAGGGATGAAATATTTCAAAAGAATATTTCACGAATAAACTCAATTCGATACAAGTTTGCGTACAAGTCAGGGTTCAAGAAATGTTTATCGCTTATAGTGTCATCTAGTGAGTAAATTGATTGTTTAACGCCATCTTGTGACAGGTATCAGCTAGTTTCGCAAAAAATCGATCGTTTAAACTAATCGTTTCATCACGACTTGTTTTTTCGAACCAAAATATCAGGATAGTGGAATGGTAAATCTAAAATAAAATACGTATGAAAGTCATTTGGAACAAAAACTCTATAATCACAATTTGAAAACAAAATTCTTAACGGCGAAGCACTCGAAGAAAGGAAATAATCAAATGAGAAAGATGTAATTGGGGTTGCTAATAACGAAATTATTTTAAAACTAACTACTTTTTTAAAAAGATTTCTAGGCTATCAATGACTGCAAGTTTATAATATTCCATTGATGCTCTAGAACTATGAGGGCTTTAGAAAAAAGGGAAAAATTAAGGCATTTTATTATACAGTAAAGCAACCTACATTCAAACGAACATAAAATGTATTAGTTAAAAGAAGTTACGCTTTCCAAAGCAACACTGATTTGTTCTAAAAATAATCAAGAATTACCTAAATTGGAAAAAGATAAAGTAAAGCATTCAATTTGTCGAGGCCAGAGTCAGCTTGAAACGCAGAGAAGAAACTATTCCGTTAAATTATTGAGTTAGAGATATGCGAAATTGAAATTTGAAATACATGATTTATTAAGAGATTGGTAAACACATCTTACAACTGAAATAAATTATATCTCGCTAAAATTTTGTTACATAGAATTTATTTAATTAAAAGTTTACATAATATTGAAGTTATTTCATATCATATCAGGATTTTTATGTAAAATACAAAATTTAACCCTAGTGTTAGTATTATCTGTAATAGTGTGAGTTAATTTATAATTAATGTATCATAGAAAATGAAATAAGGTATTTCATAATTGACGTTTTATTACATTCTCAGAATGAAATAATTATTTCGTTTGCATAATAATTTTACAAACATTGGGGCGTCTGTTACTTTTAAAGTTGTTTCTAATTTTTTCTAAACAAAGCGTTTTCAACTCTACGTTTCCAAATAATTGTTAAAAAATAAAAAGAAAAGAGCATGAAATTCAGAAGAAATATTACAAAAGCGATCATTTTTCAATAAAATCAGCGTCGATAAAAAGTAAGAAAAGGATTCAGAACAACTGGAGCGCTGAGCAGTCCTATTTTAAACTCACAAGGACTGGATATTTTCAGAATATTTGATATTTTTAAGAGAATGATTTGATGAATTAATTTTTTTTCTTGAAGCTAAGTTGAAATTAGATTTTTTTTTTTACAAAAATCGTTACTGATGTTAAACGTCGGCTTCAATCCACTATTCAAGCATGAAAATTTCACTTGTGTTTTATGAATAACTATTTTTTATACTAGCTGGTTCATTTGTGTATGTTCTGCGTAATCGCGAAAAGATTATGAGGCAAAGAGTAGAATTGAATTGATGAATTTCCAAAAACGACCTTATTCAATCATCACAACTGACAACTCATTTAAAAATGTAAACAAATGTAACGGTTCACCCATTTACAAAACATTCATTTTTTTAATATTTCAACATGAATAACTTTAAAGTTTGAATTGATTACTTTACTATGGAAAGTCGTTTTTGAAAATACATCAGTGTAACAGGAATAAAAGATAGGGAAACAAGCTAGTCAAGTTAGTTTTTTATGATTTGAATAAAAATGCTCTAATTAAAAATGCTCTAAATAATTCAATTACCGTAATACTGTTGTCCTCAAGACAGCTTCAAAAACCTCTTATCACTGCCTCATAGATAGAATTAGGAGTTTCCTTAGGAAAAATCTAGGAGCATAGAAGGTGTAGAAAAACACGATCGCACCATTTACCAAAATGGATCCTGATCTATAACCTTTTCCTTACTAACACAACCCTTTCCTTGGATATTTGAATATAGATTCGCAGACGTACAGACGGTTTCTATAGTTGGTGATATTGACTTTCATTCTTTTCTGTATTTTTCAAAACTAGTCTTTGGAATATATAGGGACGAGAGGTTGTTGATTGATCCTAAAAAGTATCTTACTAACAATCCTATCTTTATTCCTCATTGACTACTAGGACGTGGCCGGCGCCGTTATTGATCATGTTCAATGAGAGAGCATGAGTTTTGTGCACTGAGAATGTGCTGCTAATCCCAAGCACCATTCTGTTGGCCCTTGCACAAAATTGATGGCCTCGATCAATCACGGAGTAGCAACCATTGGCGAGGTAGAACTTGTTCTGCTTAGCCACGCCAGCGATCATGGAATTTGAAATGCGTAAGTTGAACAAAGCCAAATTTAATATGTTATGCTGAAGTTTTATTTTAAAATTTATAATGAATGATCAGATCGTATCTACACAGCATTTCAAGTTCAATGATTTAAGGTGGATATGAGTAGTCAACCAAGCTAAGCTAAGCTACTTCATAGCAATATTTTTATTAAATTTTTGATAAAATTGTTCCATAAATGTACACATTTGTCGATCAGTTGTCGTTTTTTTCCCAAAACCGCATTTAGAAGAGGTTTATCATCAATCTCTTCTATCTAACTTGGTTTTTTTATCCAAAAAAATCTATCCAAAAATGGTTGTTACTTTTAGTTATAGAAAAATACATGGAACAAGAATGTATGACACTTCAAAAATGATAATTTTTCGAAAAAAAAAACAGTTGCAATTGCAATAATGCATTTTTTTGTTCTTCCATAACTTTAAACGTGAGCTATTGTGTTGTTTTTCGTTTTGCAGATAAATTTTCCAACAGCACGCTCATATTCAAAGAAATGTTACTAATGGTGCCTAGATCCAGGGGCAAATATATGCAAAAATTAAAAAGAAAATAGTCAGAAAATCAAATTTTTTGGGATCAACTTGAAAGAATATTTGTATGTGCTCACATGCATTCTTAAATTATTAAGTTCGACAAATCACCAAAGCAGCGTGTACACCATACCCGGACCCCATGGTTTGGTATGAACTGTTTTGGAGTGAACATATTGCATGTGTTAATGTAGGTGTATTTTTGAAAAACGAGTCAATCAGGTGGACTAGTTGACTTACAGGTATTTCGGCTAAGGTTTCCGAAATCACAGGAAAATCTGTTTTATCACAGAATTTAGAACAAAATTTCGTCACAGAATCTGTGTCACCAATCACAGAATTTTTAAAATTTCCACAGAATTAACAGATTTTCTAAATTTTGTACAGATTTCAAAAAATTTAAAATTTGTATGTTATTTAACTTTTTATTTCTGACTCTAATTCATGAAAATATGAAAACAAGATAATTTAAATTGATTTTTTTCTTTTAAAACTATAAAAAGTTTCCAATTTGTTGATGTTTTACATGATTTCCCAATGAACTCGCGTCACAGAAAACCGCCATAGAATTTTTGGCTCAAATCACAGATTTCGAGAATTTTGTTTGGGCTTATGATATAGCTCAGTTGGCAAGTCAGTTGCTTCCTGAGCCGATGTCCGTGCATTTTAGCCCAAGAGTAAACATCGATTACAGTTGTGCCGGATAAGTTATCAATGACTGTTAGCCAACTGTATCGTTGATACAAGTCGGCATTCATACCGGCATTCCTGGCCAGCTGCCAACTGATTGAACATTCTTACTATATAGTAAGTATGTGAAGTTATAAGAGGATTCACAGCTTACCTGTCGGCCACTTATGGGATTCGATCCCAAAAGTTTTCTTGTCGATACCAGGAACCGAACCCACTACTCCTGGCATACCAAAACCAGACTTGCGCAGGCCTATCCGTCAGACCACATCGGCGCTCATTAGTATGCCGAAGAATGTTTAGTCAGTAAAAGTCACCATTTGAAGCAGTTTTGAATAGTTCTCTTTCTTTTTTCACTTGAATCATTTTGAGAGAATCCTTTTTCGTCAACCAATCTGGCAGACATGGCACTTCATAATTCGAAGCTTTTTTCCAAGCAACACTTGCAATGGTATGAAATTTGACGATTTTCGTGTGCTTAAATTAAAAATTTTATGATTTTTTCCATGAAACATAATGTTTATTTAAGTTATATTTGAAGATTGCGGGTGTAAGGTATTGCTTAGATTGACACTGCTATTACTTATAATATTCAGTGTTTGACTTTTGACTATCCCTTGTCCGTTCAGTGATTTTATTTCGAATTTTCACTACCCCTGGATTTATGCACCTCATTTAAGCTCGAACGTTGATGTCGCTAGAGATGGAGAAAATGAATGGAATTTATTGGTTTCATAAATGATTACCATGTGAGATGAATTGCATCGATAAATGATCCTCAAGACCAAAATCCTTGTAAAATAATGTTAAAATAATTCTGTGATTCATTAGAAAAAGATTTTTAATGTAGAACACAATGAAACCGCATGAATTTAGGCAACATTTTTCAATCCATCTAAAATCCACAATGCCAATTTGAAACTTGATACAAATTTAGTAAATTTCTTCCGCATTTGATGAAGGAATTGAAATGAAAATTACCTCGTATTGAACAAGAATGTTAGTGATTTTAAAACTAGCACAACAAATTTCCAAATTTTCAGGTCACCTTTTCGATACTACGATAATATACCAATTTGAGCTTATAAATTCATGTACCTACATACACATGAATATTTAAACCAGTATTATCAATTCGCATGGGCAACTCACGAAAATAGTATGCCGCGTATAATGATCGCTCATGTATCTCAGCATTTTTCCCAAATTAATTCCAGCTTAACTCTCATCCATCCCTGAAACCTTTTCCGTTACAGTCCCTGTAGTGTCAATTTGACTATCCTGACTATCAATCGAGTTTTACAAAATTTGAAGTTAAAGAAACCTCGTAATAGAACTCAGACAGTATTCACCTACAATACTTCAATGTCTAAGGAAAAATAATCCGAAAAAATGCTGTAGATGAGCTACGGAATGCTCAAAAATAAATCACTTAGTTGTCGTAAACCCAGGATATCCCGTCGCCTTTATTTGCTGTCTTTTCTGCTGCTGATGTTCGCGCACTATAAAACCCAAATTAAGAACCATCTTTCCGTTTTTTTTTTGTATTTATTTAATCACTGGGATTTTAACAACTATGAGGTCATTCATCCCTCCTTTAGAGTAAGTAAAACAAAAATAAAACTGGAAGTTACAATTGTTTGAAGAGATTCGATTCTTTAGAGAAAATAATCATCTTTTTTTCTTCTTCTGGGTCGTTGGAAAGTGCAATTGATTGATCTCGCTGGTCGTTCTTGCTTGATGGTAGCAGGGGCAGTTGATGAGGAGATGTTTAACTGTGATTCTGACTTTGCAGGATGGGCATATTGGGGGTTGATCCTTATCCATGAGATATCCGGAGGTTAAGCGAGTATGTCCGATTCTGAGGCGTGTAATTGCTCTTCTTTCCCAGTAGGATCTTCTGATCGGTCCAAGGAAGGGTGGTTCTTTTTATTTCTCTTAGTTTTGATGTCGTGTTTCTTACCCATACGGTCTCCCATTGCTCTCGGATAGCTTTCTTCATCCATTTCTTGGCATCGTCTTGAGGAACTGAAGTGTTCGGGGGAGGAATCAGACTTCCCTGTAACGCGAGCTGATCGGCTGTTTCGTTGCCGGGGATTCCTGAGTGCCCAGGGACCTAACAATGGGTGACGTTCTTCTCCAAACAGAGTCTGACGATTTTGTCGATCCAAGGGTGGTTCCTGTTGTTTGAGGCCACCGCTCAGTACACTCAGAGAGTCGGAAAAAATAACAGATGATTTGACAACAATTTTCGAGGGCAACAACGAAGGCGTGTGAATGAAAAACAAAATTAAAGTACAATTTTAAAAGCCTAATTAAATGAATTATCAAAACACAAATTGGGAAACACTCACAAAAAGCATTTTTCTGCCTGCTAGGGCCGTCTCTCTGCTCTAACTGGGCGTCTATCTGTTGTATGCACTGGATACTCCAGCTTTGGTGTCGATCTGGAGATTAACTGCCTGGTTTCCCCGTAGTTTTATGTGCAGTTTCTCTGCTATCAATCGGTGGGATTTGTGGCAAATTCTCTCCAGAATTCGCGTTTTGTCAAAATTAAATTTGTGATCAGCGTCGTCTTGAAGCGCATGTTGTGCCAGGCCAGTTTGCGTATTCTTCAAACGGATGTTATTCTCATGTTGTTTTAGAAGTTTGACCAACATATTCTTTCTCACATGAACATTGAATCGAGTACACAACATTCGTTTGTTGCATATTGGGGATGTAAGTTTTGTGAATATTGTCGACGTGACTTTATCACATGGCTTAAATGCGGCGATCACATCATGCTTGCGTTGTATTTTTGCCACTCTCTCTCTCAGGCCAGGAACATATGGGATGGATGCCATCTTCGGTGGTGCTCAGTGTTAGGCACAAAAGCGCTAATCCGCTATTCGCTAGTTAGTCAGCTAACTTTTTGTTAGCGGTTTTATTTTGCCGCTAAATTTGGATTGATTTAGCGAATTGAAAAGTTCCGCTATTTTTTGGTTCCGCTAATTGAAGATCGCTAACTCCCATATATTTGTATCAATCTATCGAATTCTTAGTGAAAGAATAAACTTTTTTTCATTAATCAGGTCAAAGTGACATTGTGCATCATTCTGATTGCTTAATAGGATTCATTGGAGGAATGCGTACTAGAGTTAGAGAAAAGATGTACAAATTTTGTGCCATTTTTCTCTCCTTAAGCACTTTTTTTAGGAACTTTTACAGAAGAAGATAACAATAAAAGGATTTAAACAATATAAAACTGTTTTCAACATCTCTTCATCAGCATTTGTTTTCAAGTAGTTGAGCTATTTACTTTTTACAATAGAGTTTTTTAGACATTTTACAGATCAGTTAATATAAAAATAAAATAAAATCACTATTGTAGCCTTCGTTTTAAGTTCAAATAAAAATTGTATAAATGTTCACGTTTGACAACGGTCCTGAAAATTTGAAAAAGGGGAAAACAGGTTAAATATTTCAAATAAGGATTAAGTAAAATAATGCCAAAACAAAAAAAAAATAATTGCACAAAAAATTATTTGCAACTAAATTGCATACTATCTACTTTGCACAAAACCGATAAATCGAATAAATTTTTATCCAATAATTAAATAAAAAAAAGAGAGATAGAACTCCCATTTTCCACATTCTGTTCTTTTGCTCTTTCTTTAATTGTTCGAAAATCGTTTGTTTTAATTTATAGAACACAGAGACTCGTTGAAACTCCTATCTTTGAGAGTTTTGGTTTTGCTCATAGAATTTTATGAAAAAACGATCAATTTATCTAATTTTAAATTAAATACTTGAAACTTCATTAACTCCCCCTTGGGGAGTTGGAAAAATTAAAAGGGGAAGTGCGTGACTAAAGAAAAAATAGATTGTAGGTAAACAGTTAGCGATTAGCGATTAGCGCTTTAAACTCTAAGCGATAACTTTTTTGGCACATTTAGCGAATTTAATTAGCGATCGCTAACTTTGTATGAGTTAGCGATTCAATTAGCGGCGCTAATTTTTCAGTTAGCGATGCCGAACACTGGTGGTGCTGATTCGACGACGCGGCTGGATTCGAGCGTGTTGTACATAGAGTGGGTCCTTTTTTTTTTTTCAATATTTGATTTACCATTTCTAGTGGATAGTTGTTATTGTGCAGGATATTTTTCACTGAGTCGATGCTAGTGTTTCTAGTTTCGACATCCGACAATTTTAGGGCTCGATCGATTAACGCGTAAGCGGTGTTTTGTTTATGTGTGAATGGACTTACGAAATTAAAATCAAAATATCGCCCGTCGGGTTGTTTCGTGAACTATTATTTCTTGATTTTGTTGTTTGTTCTCGTTAGTGTCATAAAAAGTGATACTGTCAAAATTTGGTCAATATCAACTTGACGTATTTCATTCAATTTTGCATTTAAAAAACCTGAACACACCTTATTTTGAAGATGTGTGCGTGTAGAATGTTGCTCCTATTTTGATTTTGGAATTCACTCTTCAGTTGTCAAAACGCCGTCCAAGGAAGAAGAGCAGCGTATCAAAATTTTACTCGCGCATCGCGAAAATCCAAGCTACTTGCACGCAAAGCTGGCAAAATCGCTAAAAGTTGCCAAATCAACCATTACAAATGTAATTAAAGTGTTTGGGGAACATTTGTCGACAGCCAGGAAGTCTGGATCGGGGGGAAAACGAAAACCGGAAGCCGCTGAGACGACAGAGAGAGTTGCCGGTAGTTTCAAGAGAAACCCTAACCTCTCTCTCCGAGATGCGGCAAATCCACACGCTAGGGGAATTCGTACGGAGGCAATTAAACTTAAAAAAATTGGTCTCATCGAGAAGCTGAACACCAGAGAAGGTATCGTTCGTGTAAAAGTTGGTCATCAAGCCGAAATGATATCCATCACAAATAAGGACCAACTTTTTTCAATCTGCAACAAAACCCTATCCAATTAAGATATTCTCTTCCTTCCCATCATCCTTTGATTCCCATCCTTACGATCCTGTGATTCCACACCCCTCCTGAAAGTCAAAAAAAATTTAAAAAAAACCTTTCCTAGTATTCTCATTCTTCCTTCCACCATTCCTATGATTCCGATCCCTCGCTATCCCGTGACTCCTAGTCCCTCCTAAAAGTCATTTCTCATCGCCGCCGCGCATCATCGCCACGCATCATCGCCGCACAACGTAGTCATCATCATACGCCCGGAACTCGCCGTACTGTGCTGAGATCGAGAGGTACCCAAGAGCACCGCAACATCATCATCGTCTTCGTCATCGAGATATGCCGCTTAAGAGATCGAGATCCGCATCGACATTTTTTCCGAGAGACAACGATAACATCACCGTACCACTACTCGAGATCATCATCACCGCAACCGAATACCTGCATCGTCTGCTTGTGTGCCAGAATGCATTATGTACCTAGAACCTGCTGCTGCCCTGCCACGAAAGTCGAAGGAGATAGAAAGCTGATCTAACAAAGCCATGGAGACGGCTCGGAGAGCCACTCGTCATCGATTCCCGAAAGCAGTATGCCAAATGTACCTACTTTGTTTTTTGCTGCCACGCCACCAGTCTGAGAGTCATTCGTCTCGATGCTCTTCGAGCAACGATTATTTTTTCTCGGGATGACGGATCTCATCTCTCATCACGGAACTGTGTTGTCAACTGTATAGGTACGTTACGTCGTCGCTTAAACCCGCTGTTACTGATGAAACGGAGAACCACTTGCCGCTCTCGAGTTCCACGATCAATTTTGATGCTCATAATGCTGAGATCCACCTCAGCCTCTGGCTGGATTCTGCTTGTAGTTCCCGTTTACTTGCGATCAACCATTGAAGCCTGTTGGATGCCTGTGGGGATTCGGATAGATGCTTGTTAGCTGTTGTTGTTGCTGCGTTGCTGATCTAATATTTGCTTCGGAATTCGGTATCGCCCACTCCTTGGATGCAATCAATACATGCCGAGATGCCTTAGTCGCTGCTGTACCCGAAAGCGCCTTCTAACTTTGCCAAGGTACTGTATTTGAAATTGATGGTTGGTCGAATCGATGACAAAGATTGCATCATTTGTTCATCGTTCGTATAGTATTCCTATTCACAATTTTTCGTTCCGTAAGTATCTTAACTGAAATCAGTAGCCGAGACAAATGATTATCATGTATTCTTTTGAGTTGATTGTCGTTCCAAATATGTTTCTTTCTAGTGACCTCTTATTGGACTTTGATTTCTTAACATTGCTTCCTCCTAATGGACAGGCTTCGGATTCATTTGAGAGCAAACACCCACGGAGCTAAAATCTGCTCTCACTCTTTAAGCGGCGTGAAGGAATGAGAAGGAGTGACCATTTGCCTCGAAGATGTCATGCTCCTAGGGAGTTCTTTTTACCTCTCGCTCCGCTCTTAAAAGATAAATGAGCGCTCTTCGGGAGCGCTCCCTAGGAGAACGCTTTAAGACAAACGTTATGAGCTGGGAATCTGGCTGGTTCGTGTTCGTTTGTTTTGGTTTGCGCCGGCGGTGTCATTTGGAAATGATTTATTATGAATAACGAAAGGTAGGACGTGTCCCCGCTGATTATTTTGTTTAGTAGAGTGGCTCAAATAAGCAGATTGTTGTGTGAAGTTTACATGCAAAATTTAAGTCAAATAGCACAAGAAGGGCCTCTAGTTTGTAAAGAAATTTGAAATATTATCTTCGGGTAGCTATTATATATTATCAATAACCGTCAAACGGGGCATTATGCAACAGCCGGGTTAGATGCTACATTTGTATACCACATCAAGAGGTGTTATTTTTTATTTGAATATAATGAAGTGAAGTTATCATTTAATGATAACAAAATAATGATGACTAATTTCCTAACATCGTGAGATAGATTTTTAAATATTTTGATTCTCATAGAAAATTAAAAAAATTGTGCCAAAGATGTACCTACATTTTTTTTATATTTTTCCAATGCCTTTATTACATACCTTGCCTATATCAACACTGTTGGTGTGATTTTATTTTTCGGAAAATCAAAATTTTTTCTTCAATAAATATTTGAATAATTCAGTTACTAACTTGGGCTAAAAATTCATCAAAATGCAAATCAAAGATTCACCTTTAAATCTTGATTCCATATGCTGTTATGATTGGTTCACTTCACGCGTTTGTTTAATCCAAAATATCATCTATCATAACATGAACTTTTATGATTTAAGCTAGTTGATTTTTCACCCCTAAATGTATGCAGCACCTTTATGGTTTTAAAATCATTTTTGACAGAAAAAATTAACATGAACTTTTATGATTTAAACTAGATAATTTTTTACCCCTAAATGTATGCAGCACCTTTATGGTTTTAAAATCATTTTTGACAGAAAAATTTAACATGAACTTTTATGATTTAAACTAGATAATTTTTCACCCCTAAATGTATGCACCACCTTTATGGTTTTAAAATCATTTTTGACAGAAAAACATAACATAAACTTTTATGATTTAAGCTACATTATTTTTTACCCCTAAATGTATGCAGCACCTTTATAGTTTTAAAATCATTTTTGACAGAAAATTGTAAAATTTTATTAGAACAAAACAAAAACTTACTGCATTTGGTGCTGTATGCGTTATGACATCAGAAATATATCTTAAACTATAAATTTTCAAACGTTTTCATTTGATTTTTTCATTTATTGTTGCCACTTTTTCAGAAAGGTGAAAATCGTATATTTTTGCAGATTTGAAAATAGCTGGGGAAGCAATGATTTTTCTGACTACGTAATTTTGATGTCCCATCAACCTTAAGCCTTTTGATTTAAAAGCAGAATGATTATCTGTGGACGTTAAGTTTTTAAAAGCCATTTAGGTTGATAAGTGTGCAGGAAGTTCTTGTTTACAATACTTCTTTCAACACCGCGGTGCACCGGCCGATTTCTTTGTAAAACATATTATCTGAAAGCCTTAACTTTGACAATCGTTTTACATGAACATTGAATGTAAATTAGAGTAATGATGTTAACGTTGTTTAGGTACAAAAATAGTCTAAAATTCGTTTTGCTTACATCGTCCCACAGCCACCCCCAGCAGCCAGCCAGCAGCTGTGAGCTACTTGAAGCAATCAAATATGTAGGGTCAAGTGGGGTAATTATGAACACGGGGTAATTCTGAACAAGTGCCATACGCGCTGGTGTGGGGGATGAATTAACACTAAAAGTTCCAAAAGTGGTAGTTTAACATCAGATTGATAGCTTTAAGCTGTTTCCGATCTGTTTTCAAATCCTAATGATATCATTTCAGATGTTTTAAAAAACCATTACCCCGTGGAACGGAAATCGTTTTGGACAGTGTTCAATGTTTTGAATATCTGATCACAGGAAATACAGCTAGAATGTTGTTATCAACTGTTTTACATCCGGTTAATGATGTTTTGTCTGAATTTTGAAGGAATTTTGAAAAATTTTGTTCGCACAGATGCTCAGATGACTGTTCATATTTACCCCATAGTTTTCGTCCTATGGGGTAATTATGAACAGACATTTCCAGACATTTCTTTGGCTTTTTGATGGTCAAATGTTTTATTCATCAACTTAGGGGGCCATCGAATTATTACCCAAGCATTTCCAGACCCCCTTCCCCCTCCTCCCCTTGTAATAAATTTCTCACAAAAATACCCCCCCCCTTCTGTATGATCTTAACACAGGACCGTGAAGAAATCTTAGCCACGAAACATCACACTCGGCATTCTTTATCCCAGGAACTTACTGGACCAAATTTTATAAATTTCATAATTAAATTAAGTCCGCAATGTGTTAAGTTTTGAATTTTAGAGAAAATAATTTTTTTTTTTCCAAAAATAAGATTTAGATAAAAAGCTATGCCAGTTCTTTCCAGTCTTTGAAAAAAAGTTTTGAACACAATTTCATCAAAACTTAATAAAACTTCAAGAGTGAAAAAAGTGTAGAAAACAGAAATTTTGAAAAAAGCCAAATCAGCATTTAAACGAGTCTTAATTTTGTTTGAAAAAATAGGGATAAGAACTTGCTTTTTGTTGAAAGAAAAAAATGCAGTCAAATATTTTCTCAGGTTTAGTGAGTGGGTACGGATAGTTTTACCGGTAATACCGATACCGAAAACCTGTATCCCAGGAATAGTTTTCTCTAACACTGAATAAAGGTTTTACGTCCTTCCAAAACCAGTTTTTTTTGTATTAATAAATAACAAGGTTATAAACTAGATTTGAAGAAATTTTAATTTTACTAAAAATAAAATTCGCCATTTTTTAACAAAAGGTTTGCTGCTCGAGTGAAATTTAAGCACACTACCGTGTGAAATTATTATAAACCTTAAACCTCTATGGTCAACAGTAAAATATATGAAAAACCATGATAAATTTAATAGATGAATAAGTCCACAAAACAAAGATCAAAAAGATAAATTTTCTTGTATGTTTGGACACCTTGTATTGAGAGCATTAGAATTACAGCAAAGAATAATTGTTTATGAGTTACATTCGGATAACAAAGATCCAAAATCTATTTTCTTGCAGTCTTATTTTTATACTTAGTTACTTTTTTCAATCTTTATTTGTTCAAATACATTTTTTTAAATTTAGTACAAAATAAAAATCTTTTGGTTGAAATTTTCTCTTTCAGTTTAGTGATGAAAACTTCTGCGGTAATAATTTTGTTTTGAGAAAATAGAGCTACTAATGTGAAATTTCGTACAGGTGATAAAAAAATTAATTAGTGTAAATATTTTCAAAACAGTCGATCATACAGAATTGACAAGCCTTGCAAAATATGACTGTTCACTGATCCAAGAAGATTTTAATGGGTGTTTTTGTGAAACAACCATCTTTCAAAAAAATTAAGAATTTTCTGTATACGTATAGGCTTTAATTTCATGATATCTCGCACGTACGTGAAAAGCCTAACCTACGACATTTAGGTGAAAGCTTGATGTTTGCTGCGCAGGACATTTAAAACGGATGTAAAAACTATCGAGTTGCCTAACTCGCCTAAAATTTCACACGTATGGAGAGGTCCTATCAAATAAAAATGATCTGCAACGACATAAAGGTACGAAAGAAAGAGAGACCAACCAAAACGGAAAAGATGCAACAAAAAATTTAACCACCGTAACAAAATATAGAAAAAATCAATACAAAAGAACACTAAATAGCTATTTTTTGCGTTGTTTTACCTTTAAATTTTGATTACATTTGTTTATTTTATAAGTTTTATACATGAATTGAATTGAGTTTTTATAAAACAACCAATTTTCTTATTACTGCTAATTATTTTCATTATTTGGTGTTGAATTGAGATGTTCTGACACCATGTAAATCATATTGGACAAGTCTCGGGGTAAATATGAACAGCGTTCGGGGTAATTATGAACAGGTTTTGGGGTAATTATGAACATATTTTTTTAAGTGAAAAATCACCATACACTGCTTACTATGGGTAAATGTAACGCATAAATACTGATACTTTTCAAAAATGTTATACCAAGTCCGTAATCCGTGTTCATAATTACCCCCTAGACAGGGGGGTAAATATGAACAGACGGGGTAGTTATGAACAGACGTCTCAAGGACGTGGGTTGCGACCAAAAAAAAAAAGTTGCTCTACAGAATGATGAAGAGCACGGAAACATTCAATATTGGCAGGTTTTAAGAATTAATGATAAGAAATAAACATATGGTGGCTGTGAGTGTGCCAAATGAAGAAATTTTGTTCATAATTACCCCACCTAGCCCTACCTTACTCGATGCAATTCTGAATCGTCACACGCAAAGTTATTTCTCCCAGGGAGGCCTCTTTGGGAGGAGCGCAGAGCCTCCGAGGGAGCAAAGAGTGACTGGCGCTCCCAGCGATTCTGGCGGTAAGAGAAGCGAGAAAGAGTGGTTTCCGTCTGCCAGGAGTTTGGGAGTTTCTCCTCAATGAGTGGTACTGCTCTGCCTCTTATGAGTCGCGCCTCAGGATGCGTCCGAAGCCTGCTAATGGATAATGATTCAAATAGTAATACCTCGTCGAACAATGATATACCTACTGCTGTAATCAATAGTGTTTTAGGCGACGATCTGTTAAATATTTGTCATATAAATGTGCAAAGCCTTTGCGCTCGTCAGCTCTCAAAATTCATTGAACTTAGAAATCTATTTTTCAAAAGCAAATTGGACGTCATTTTTATGACCGAGACATGGCTTAGTGAAACCGTCAGTAATGATGTAATTACCATTGAGAATTACAATTTGATACGAAACGATCGTAACAGGCGTGGAGGTGGTGTTTGCATTTATTATAGGAACAATCTCAAGTGTAGGGTTCTCGTGAAATCCGACAATAATGAAGCAAATTCCACTGAATTCATCCTCACAGAATTTTTCGTGAATGAAAGCAAACTCTTGTTCGGCCTTTATTACAATCCTCCTGAAAAAGACTGCTCCGATTTACTTTTTGCTCATACTGAACAGTTTTCTTTGACTTATAATTATACGTTCTTTATCGGTGACTTCAATACTGATCTTTTAAAACAAACCGGAAGAATTCAGAATTTCAAAGATTTCATGTGTTGCTCAAATATTAGCTGCGTCAACAAAGAACCTACTTTTTTCCATAATACTGGAAATTCCCTTCTCGATTTGTTTCTAATTGATTCTCCCAATGCTATTCACCGATTCAGTCAAATCTCTTTACCAGGTGTTTCTCACCACGATTTAATCTTTTCTTCATTGAATTTCCCTAAAATTGTAGAATCTGACGGCTTTTGGTTTCGAGATTATAAACAATTTGATGCAAATGCACTCCAAACTATTCTTTCCGAAACAAATTGGACCGAATTTCTCAGTATTGATGATCCAGATATTCTCGTTAGCCATTTCAATGCATTTTTGTTGGAAATCAACGAGTCGATTTTCCCTCTTAAATACAAAAAAACTCGTCGTAATGAATGGTTCAATCGCGAAATAAATCATGCTATTATTAATAGAAATCTGGCCTATAACACCTGGAAACATTCTAAGTCTGAAGAAGATAGAAATAAGTTTAAAATATTGCGTAACAGAGTTAACACCCTGATTTCTAAAGCGAAAACTTAAGATAAAAAACGTGTTAACCTTGATTTACCAGCCAAAACTTTCTGGAACAACTTGAAGAAGTTTGGATTAAAAAAAATCTCCAAGTAACTCTGGGGTTTCTAATTTTAGCGCTGATGAGATTAACAATTATTTCACAACTAATTTTACTAGTTCAGACGTTGAACAGTTTAATAGTCCTTATAATCCACACGGTTTTTTTTTTAAATTTAAAGACTTTGAAAACTATGAAATCATAAACGCTGTTATTTCAGTACAATCCAATGCATTGGGAATGGATGAAATCCCAATCAAGCTTATTAAAGTTGTTTTACCGCACATCTTACCTGCTCTCAAACATATTTTTAATACAATTATAAGAACATCTAAATTTCCTTTTCAATGGAAAGTATCAAAAGTTATTCCAATTCCAAAAAAAGCCAAATCGCATGACTTATCAAACTTGAGACCAATAAGCATTTTAAGTACAGTTTCAAAAATTTTCGAAAAAATTATCAAATGTCAAATAACAGAATTTTTAAATCAAAATAACATTTTATATGAATTTCAATCGGGTTTTCGTTCTTCTCACAGTACTGAAACTGCGTTGATGAAGGTTCATAACGATATTGCCTATGCCTTAGATAACAAAGGAATAGCTGTACTTCTTATGATAGACTTTGCCAAAGCTTTCGACCGTGTATCACATGCTAAATTCATAAATAAGTTAATATCTAAATATAATTTTTCAAGATCAGCAGTTGATTTAGTGCGTTCGTATCTACAAGGTCGTCATCAAACTGTTTTATTTGATGGTTGCTGTTCTGAGCTTGCTCCAATCGAATCAGGAGTTCCTCAGGAATCAATTTTGGGACCTCTATTCTTTTCGCTTTTCATTAACGATCTTCCTGCTGTTCTACAGTACTGTTCGGTGCATCTTTTCGCAGATGATGTCCAAATATATTTCTGCGACAAACGAACCTCAAACTTAAGTGACTTTTTTCATAAAATAAATCATGATCTTAATCAGCTTCTCGGATGGTCAAACGCCAACCTTTTACCAATCAACCCCTCAAAAACAAAAGCTTTGTTCTTTGGAAGACAACAATCCTCCTGTAATTATCCACAACTCGTTATGAATGGTACTGCTATACATTTTGTCGACTACGCTGAAAACCTGGGCGTTATTTTCGACCGCGATCTCTCATGGAATCGTCAGGTTAATGCTCAATGCTGCAAAATTTATGGCTCTATTAAAAGACTTAACTTAACAACAAGCCATCTGGATGTTTCTACAAAACTAAGATTATTCAAGGCCTACGTTTTTCCTTTGTTCATTTATAGTGATTTCATTTACTCAAACGCATCGGAGAGATCTGTTCACAAGTTACGAGTTGCTCTGAATTCATGTGTGCGATATGTCTTCAACTTATCTCGTTTTTCTCGTGTTTCCCACTTACATAAATTTCTTATTGGATGTTCTTTCGATAATTTCTTTCAGTACCGATCATGCATGATAATTCATAGAATTCTCAACTCTGGAAAGCCACACTATCTGAAATCCCTGCTCATTCCGCTTAGAAATTCACGCACTAGAAATATCCTTATTCCATCTCATAGTTCATCATATTATGGTAAATCATTTTTCGTTCGGGGTATTGTTAATTGGAACAATCTTCCAACTCATTTAAAACTTTTAAATAAGAAATCAGAGTTCAAAAGGGGTCTACTAGAGGAATACATAGAGTAAAACGACAAAGATAGAGTTAAAAGCGAACAAGGAACGATTAGTTTTAAGTAATCTACATCAAGAAGTTAACCACATTGTAACAATTTAAAAGATATTGTAATCTTACGTTACATAAATAAAAAATACAATAATAATAATAAAAAATAAGCTGGGTGTATCGTCTACAACCGTGCATCGAGCCAAAAAACGAGCCGGACTATCGACTTACAAGAAGGTAGTGACTCCAAAACGCGATGATAAACAAAATACGACGGCCAAAGCGCGATCCCGGAGGTCGTACACGACGATGCCTAAAAATTTTGTCAAAATCAGTTGGGAAACAAGAGAGATATATGTATCTGCTTTAAGCGAGGAGTGTCAAATTGATACTTAAGGTCTTATTCGGGAGTTTTTTTTTCCCTGAGCGTCCTTAAAAAACTAACGATGCAAAACTAAAGATTTCAAGAATCCATTGAGGTTCCTCGAAGAAATTATTTTATTTGGATACACCCGAAAAAAATTACTAGCCGCCAAACTACCAATAGTGTCATATTGATTATCAAGAGCGAATTAGGGTTAAACACTCAATGCATGTGTAATTCCATTTGCATCCTTGACCTTAACTAAGGTTTTGTATCGTAAGGCTGATCTGATGGTACACTCGTTAAGAACAATTACAATTCCTCAATAGTGTTCATAGCACAATCCAAAGATGCAACGCCCAGATCCGCATCAATCACTAGCATCCAACTCGAGATAGTCGAGTGTCAAATTAATCACCCTTGCGGCACCTGGCACAACTCGAACTACCACATATAGTATGTGGTTCACTATTTTCAAGATCAAGAGCAAGTGAGCATTGGAATGTAGTTTTAATCCTAGCAGCAGCAAAGTCGTTCAAACATCGACGAAACTGTTAGTCCATATTAGTAAAAACGGCACCTGTACGTGACCGAGCAGCAAAACTGTCTTTATTTTATTTATATTTTTTGCTTCTGAAAGCTCCCTACTTGCCAGGGTTCATCAGTGGGCACTTGGCGCCATAAATAAATATGGTATAGATACACCGGGTATTGGTTATTCCATTTCGTATGCATTAAGCGTGGATGCAATTGAGACTGCAAAGTTTCTGTATATCGTTTTCCTCATGGTTTACACCTGATCTCAATGAAACTTTCAAGGAGTGCAAGTGTATCGGGTCTGTTTGGGAAAGTTGATGTTGTTGTTTTTCAGAAGTTCTTCCGAATCGAATAGCTTCAGCCTGGCTATGAGGCTATCCGGTCGATAAAACTAATAAACTGTTTCCCATTTCTTGCGGCAGCAAATCTCTGGAGCGCGTTGGTTGGAAGTTTATAAAGAAATGCCTTAACATGGATCTTGTCGCGTTGCTGAACGAAACTTGATAAACAAAGTAATCGCAATTTTATTTTTATAGTTTACGATCAACATAACTAACCATGAAAGTATATTCTCATTATTATTTGTCTAGTTATTTCGACAAATAATAACCAGTCCAGATTTTTTTCTAGGTACCAGTTTCCAATTCCATTGCAGCTTGTTTCTGTTCTAAGAATTTGAAGAGAGTTCACATTATTAGTTGCCCAGCAAACATTTTCGTAGCTATATTCTTATGCTGTTTTGATATACGTTCCTTATACATTATAGAATGATCGTATGAAAGTTGAAAAAACAACATATACCTACCAAAATAGAGGCAATGTTCATACATAAATTTCATGTCTTTCTAAAGCGACGAAATTTACACCAATTGGGTGCTATCCGACATTCGTACCTACCGGAAGAATGCAAGAGAGCAAAATACTTTAAGCATTTCTAATAGCTGAAATCATACAAAATTATGATGAATTTTAGAAATTAACAAACGCTTGATGCTAAACAATAATATTCCAGCATATGGAAACGAGATGTAAAAGGTTAATAAGTACAGGTTAATTTCGAGAATTTCTTCGTTATAATAGAATTTTATCTGTTATTTTTCTTAAAAGTATAAAGAAGACGCTACATTTGTATAAAAAGCAAGATCTTGAATTCAATAATAAACAACTTAAATACAGGCAATTGTGTTTGTTCCAATCCTATCTGAAGCTAGCTTTAATTCAAAAACATACGACAATCACAACAATTATTTTAACTGCTCCTCTAAGGTTTCAACCAACCCAAAATACTAATAGCACAGCTTTTTAATGTCAAGTAAATCGATTAGGCAAATACTCGCAGCGAGAGGATCTAATTTAATTAATGCTCTAAATGCCAGAGATAATCGATTCCAAAACGAAATAATTGATAGGTTTGCTATTAATCGGGATGGTAAATCCCGGCTCCTAGCTAACTTTCCGCGAATCTAGGATGCATCGCGTACAGTCTAATTTATAACTTTGGAATTTCCCTGTAAAGGAATAGAGTGTGGAAAACAGTCGGGATGTTGGATAATACTTTGTTTACTTTCAATTTTAGGTGCCATGATCCGCGACGGTTTTTGGTCATGGGGATGGACACATTTAGCATACGTTGTAAAGAGGCACTGTTGAAAATTCTAACGTTGAAAATTTTTCTTCGTTTTTCGTTCAGATATGTGAATAAATTTGTTGACTTGTTATTTTCGATGTAGGGGGGAGAAGAGTTTAATCAGCACATCATGCTAAAGAGTGGTTTAAGCAGAGAAACGGGTACCGTAAAACGGGGTAACATTGATCACCGGGGTAGCTTCGATCAGCATGAAATTTTTCCACATAATCATCAATAACTTTTTAAGTTTTAAGTTTAAATATCTTTAAACTTTTTTCTACGTTTAAAACCTATAAGTTGAGTTTCAAATTGGGAAAAATTTGGTTTGTTTTGGAAAATTTCAAATGTAAGTAAAAATGTTATTTCAATATCTTGAAATATCTATTTTTTCGAAGGCACGCAAACAAATACCCTTCCTGATGAAATCAAAGTGTTTAGAAGCAAATATGTTGATGTATGCGAGAGTTCAACTATTTTCCCAAGTAAATGTACAGTTTTGGTGTAGTTTCTGTTGTAGTTTGAGGTAAATTTTTGATATTTAATAAAGAGGGACATTTTCCAAGAGTTAGCCAGTCTAGGTCAAAAGGCCAGCAACCCTATCAAACGGTTCTAAAGTAAAAAAAATAAAAAGGGAATAGTGCGAGGGCCTAGGGAAAAAATAATAAGTAATGTTAAAAAATTTAGCCCCTTAATTTATGCAACATTATTGTCCCTCTTTCTATTTTGATAATTGAAATTCAGAAGGTATTTTGTATCCTTTATGACCAAGAAAACTCGTTAAAACCTTAAAAATAGGGACTGATCAATGTTATCCCAAATCATCAAATTCTAAACAGAGACGAAATCGATTTTTAAATCAAATTTAAAGTAGTCTAATAAATTTCTGCAACCATGTTTTACGTTCATAGGAGTCCAGTACTGGTTTTAAAAATAAGAAACATGCCACATTTCCCTTAACAGAAAAATAATCGAAAAATACTGAAAAAAGTGATCTATCTTACCTCGGATAACGGTACTAACAAATCTCTCAGAAGAACTACTTTTTTAAGCAAAATTATTACTTCAAAAAGGTATAAAGATTATAAAATAACCAAATAAGTATTCATCCTGTTTAAAAAAGGCTTTCCCAATACACTTGTCAAATCGAGAAACTGGAAAGTATGGAAGAGTTAGATTAAATTGAGGTTGAGGTCCGTACTTTGAAAAATCAATATTATTTCACATATCTAACTAAAGTTCGTTAAAAACAATATACTTTTAAATGTTAAAAGCTTGTGAACGATATTTTTTTCAACATTTCCATTCTCCGGAATTTTTAAAATTTGTCTATCAAATTTTTCTAAGAAGAACTTTGAGCTTGAAAATTTTGGAAAATGGGCGGTCGTTTTTTTATATTTGGAGATTATATTAATTGACTTAATGTCCTTTGTAGTCAAGCGATTTAACAATTCTGGAATGAACTAACTGAGGAGGTTTTGAACCCCTGTAAAAGATTGACGTACATGCATAATTTGGGAGGGAGAATTAATTTCGTATTGCGTAATATTTCTACTATTTATCAAATGAAACAAAATTTGTGGATATATGAAAGCAACAAAAGTGACTCATTAAAATGAATCTATACTCGATGTGACCTCGGCAAATGTTTTTAATTTAATTTTCTTATGTTTTGACCTCGTTGAAAAAACTCTGCTCTTAACAATAAAAGGGACAAAAAGTGAACAAAAAGCTACCCCCTGAATCCTAAACACAAAATGTTATCAGATTTTATTATTTTATCCAATCTACCATTAACAAGTGGATCACAAATTCCTGATTTCTGGTCATAATATATATAGGGGAGAATGAGGATACTTGATCCCTGGGGATACTTGATTCCTTAGCTATATCTCGAAACTGGAATGTCTTACAAAGATCAAATGTTCTAGAAAAATGTGACAAAATGAGCAAAATAATAATGCTTGTAGTTTAAAATTTTTTAACAAAATAATTGTTTGAGTAATTGAACTTTGTTTGAAAAATTTCACAAAAAGTAACTTGAAGATCTTTTTTCATCGCTTTAAAATGTTTCTTACATGGGAAAATTATGAAAAAAATATTTGTTCCAATGTATCAATCGTTCGAGCGTAAAATGAACTTCATAATGCCATATTTTCAAAGCAATGGAAAATTCTCAACTTTTTTCAGAAAAAGTTTTCTAAAATGTTGATTAGGGGTACAATTGATCCCCTAGAGTTGGGTACAATTGATCCCCCTTCCAAACGGCATATTATTCTACTGAATTGTTCGTTATGATTGCTGCCCAGACAACCAGAAGTCGTATTTTCTTTTACAGATTACATCGTATAGAATGTTATTTATACTCATTTTCGTATATCTGCACCTACAATGTGCGGTCCATGCATATTCTTTATCGTATTTAAAAGCATTGCATGATTCTATTACGACAAGAAGTATTCATGTACATATGAACTCGACCTTTGTGTACGACAATTCGCAAAAAAATCCGTGAAACGACCGATATACGGTGATCAGCCGTGATTGAGAGATTTTGTCGTGCTATGCATAAAATAATTCGAAATAAAAAACGTATATAACTGCATTGATTCGTAATAATGTGCATGCAATCGTACACCTTTGCAAATAAATTCGCATGTCTGATTTTCGTAAAACGTATTTGCTGGCAATCGTAAAAGAATACTAAAAAGTTCAATAAAATCGTTTATGATAATGGGACATCGATGATTGGAATCGTATTAAAGGAGGCTTCAAAATGTTGGTCTAGTTTTAGATCATCGATGACGTGTTCTACGATTTAAAAGATTTAAGCTAAAGAAATATACGATTTGCTTTTGGTTTAATACCTTTGAAGCAAATCCCCTTGAATTTATATATTCCAGATAGCGTCGAGGAACCATCATGAGCTGCTGATCGAATCGTCAGGGGATCAAGTCCAGGCGCTAACAATAAATTCATGAACGTGGAAAAAAATCAGCAATCAGGCAAATAATAAATGTGTACGATATAAACTTGAATTTGGCAGCAAAAAAACACATTTTATTTGAAATAATCTTATTTTTATTATTTTTTGGGGATGATTAAACCAATTGGTTTAAAATCCCAAAAAAAAATATTTTTTTCCAACTGACGGAAAATGAGAGCCCTGCACTCAAGTCGCAAAAGACGACCAAAAAAGTCGTCAAACTTTCCATATTGTTACGAAAAATGTCGTATATTACAACCTCAATCATCTATATGATGATGTGAATCGTCATAGTATATTCCAAAAAGAATCAGGGTAGTCGTAAATGATGCGCATGACAAGTCGTGCCAATCGTTTTTTAATACAATCCAAATCAAGAATATGTTTGCTAATGTACCTATATGGCCTCCAAAATGATACGTATATACTGGTTTTGCTACATTATATACGATTTGTTTACACGTATATATGCGTTGCAAATTCGAAATACTCACCAAATGGTTGTTTGGGGATTACAAAATTACTAATATTTATCCAAAAACTAATATTTATCAAACAATTGTCTGAAGAAAAGTGCTAAAATAATTAATTTTTTCTTAATTATAAAAAATAGCGCCTTTCAGTATGCAATGTTATTAGCGTTGAGACAAAGTTATAGAATTTTCTTTTTCTGTCAGCTATAAATTGTGAAATGAGAACAAACATGACCAAAATAGTCAATTAACATTCTATCTTGGGGTTTTTTTTTTGATTTTTATACAAAGATTAAGGCTTCCTGAAGAAAAGATCAAGTCTCCTTCAATAGGGGATCAAGTCTCCCTTAATTTCAGAAAAATCGCAATTTTTTTACTCCCACTAAAATGCTTCTAGTTCATCAACGGGTTCAAGTATCGTTCTAATTTTTGGAGCATAGAAACTTGAAGTTACAAGCTGTCAGAAAATGTCAAAAACGGCGAGTTGCTAAATTTTTCCAAAAAGATATGGTGAAAATAAGAAAAGGGGATTGTTGGATCTCAACAACATTGGTCACCCTGATAATAATAGCGCCTTTATGTAGACTAGCTTGCTCAACAGATGAACCAGTGATATCATTTAGACAGATTTCATTCTTTTGTTACTGTTTCAAAGTTGACGCGCGAAAAGTTGTAATTTTAAATGTATGCCAATAAATCTACCTCTTTAAGTTTCGGACGTCCCACTGAACAGAAGTTTTATTTCTTATCCGCCATAGCCTGGATAAAACATTGGTGCCGTGACCAGGATGTAGGAGGCTTTCGCCAGGAGTTCATCACTCCTGCTCAGCGCTAAGCAAGCCTGCACTGGATAGCCCTACGTCGAACCTTGTTTCCTGTGCAAAACCTTATCATCGACAACGTTCAGTTCAAAGCCTGCTGGAAAACGATTGAAATCACCTCCATACCAACCGATAAAGCGCTTGATCCTGACCCATCCATGCAACCCGGATGGATGGTACTGCTGTCAATGGTCTGGCAACAGCCATCCGGGATCTGCCGTACTGGCTGCCAGCCAGTGCTTGTTCCGAAGTACATCAGCGCAAGATGTGTAAGTGTCCCATGATAGTTTAGTCCCGTTATCCAGAGAGCCTAAATCCGATCCTGTCCTGTGAAACCCCGATTTTGATGTACCTTACCCGACCGATTGGCATTGCTGATTTGGTGCCTTTAAAGTGCCTCTTGTGACCCAAGCCCTGTGACCCAAACCCTGTGACCCGTTCCCGATCAGCAATTCGACCCAGATGGGAAGTACTGGTTGGTCCAATGCCAGCCATCTGGGTACTTGCCGTACTGGCTGCCAGTCAGTACTAGCTCCCAGTGATACTCAACTGATACATTGGGAGTAATCGCGCCAATTGCTGACCTATTGGCAAATGGGTACCATTCCAGCACTGCATGGTACGATAACTCCAATGTTTCCGGAAAACTTCGAAGATGTCCCAGAAAAGTATCGACGATTCCTTAGCGATTTACCTACCAGTTTCTATCTCCGATCCAGGCATTGAACAACGAAGCAAGATGATTGAACTAGACGATCTGTAAGTGTGCTCCCATTGTTTCCTGCTACTGAAACCAGAAGTTGTGATTGAAATGAAATACCGCGCCATCTCCATAGCTAGCAAACCAAAACAAATATAGGGCTGCCTATTATAAAACAGTCGTTTTAGGTGGCCAGTATGTTTAATCTCAACAACATTGGTCACCCTGATAATAATAGCGCCTTTATGTAGACTAGCTTGCTCAACAGATGAACCAGTGATATCATTTAGACAGATTTCATTCTTTTGTTACTGTTTCAAAGTTGACGCGCGAAAAGTTGTAATTTTAAATGTATGCCAATAAATCTACCTCTTTAAGTTTCGGACGTCCCACAGAACAGAAGTTTTATTTCTTATCCGCCATAGCCTGGATAAAACAGGGATCAAGTATCCCCACTCTCCCCTAATATAAATATCCACCTATTTGTCATGTTTCTTTGCCCCTGTAGTTATGCAATTATTTAAATTTAAAAAAATTCCTTTCACGATTAATTTTATTTAATAACAAATGTTGTAAGTTATCATAGAACTTAAGTTCTGTGAATTTTTCAGTGAAAAAAAATTTTGATATAGATAAAGATCCATATGTTAACATTAGTATAAGTATTAATATGAGGTACACCATCGCATTTCGAAAACATGATCTTCCCGTAAAAAGAACCAAAAATGATTATTAAAAATTCATCCATTCATTACCGGAACAAATAAAAATTCATCCATCGTGGTAATCTTAAAATGCCGATATTTCCAGTTTTCAAAATCTTTTAAAATTTCAATGAAATCGTAGAAAGCTGTTAATTTTAAGATTATTTCAAAACTAAAATTTATTTTTTTCACATGAAATTTTTTACCCCCGCCCTTTTTGACACCTCATAGCCATATCAACCATGCTTTAATCATAAAATTATCTTCTAAATTATATTTAATCATATACATTTATAAATCTATCAATCTATACACTTCTTGAAGTGCTTCCTTGATCAACAAAATAATTTATTATTTAGGTTGTGTTACATTTTTTTTTAATGTTTCTAGCTGACCCGGTTTATCATACTGTTTGGAATGTAGGTACATTATCAAACTTTCCAATTTAATTAATATCATAATTTCTTACAGGCTATCTGGTGACATCTTGAAGACACTATCCAATTCTATTGTACTGTTTTGGTTATGCATTTTTAGTATTACTGTATTTCTGGTTATAGTCGATTAATTTTCATATTTTTATTATTTATCAACATTTTTACTTATTTTGTTTATTATTTATTATCCATATAATTTATTATTATTATTACTTATTATAATTATTATTTATTATATTTATCATTTGCACTATATATCATTGTCGTTTTCACGGGGTTAGGGGGATGCATCAGGGCATCACACAAAGGGATTGAGCGCATGGGTATGTATCTGTTGCAGTACTACTCGTATTAAGTTCTCCTGCTGTTTGACGCGCTCTTCTTAAAACAAAACTTGGGGACGGGGACTACAGAGACTTGCATAGTGAGTTAGTTGTATATTCGGCAATAACTTCTCGAGACCAATCGATCCTAACCCTCCGGATATCGTAAGTTACTCTACTTACGAATCCATTCCCTCGAACGTCTCATCCAGCAGTTATTAACTTGATATATGGTAACTTACGGTGACTTGTTGATGAAGCCTTAGTCACAACTGCGGTACAACCGTGCACCCAAGCTTGCTGTACAAATTCAGCTAATTTTATTTAATGTTTGCAGCATTGTAGGCGTTTTTAAGATGTGAAAAAGTCTAGATAGAAAATCAACTATTCTTTTGTTTTTAAATATATTCTCCTAGATTTTTTCTCAAAAAATAGTGTTGAAATTATAGTTATGACCATGCACAACTGTATGTCGATCTTGAACTGTATCATGTATCACAATCATTGAATCTGACAAATGTCTTTAGTAACATTTATTATTATTAGTATCATTATTATTATTATTATTATTATTATTATTATTATTATTATTATTTATATTATTGAAGTTTACTACCAGAGTATGATTCTACTATATACTTTATTATCTGTGAAATGTTGCAGCTAAATATTGGTTTAATAAAGCTTTGCAGGCAAAACAGGAATATCTTCATTCAGAATAATAGTAAAGTTTTTGCAGGTAATCTATTCCAGGATATTTTATATTTTTCATAATGTTTTGATTTCAGATTTGTACGAGTCATTCAGCTATCATCATTGGTATCATCACCATCAACGTTAACATTGGACATATGGACAAAAATTAATTTCTATTACGTCGGCGACAAATCGTTTATTTTAGTACGTGCTCGACGACTTAATATTCATTTGGGAAACGGAAAATGACTATGCATCTGATAAATTATTTTTGATTTTTTCCAGTAAAAACATTACAATTGAGGCCCTCAGGATCAGAGGGGTTCAAGTGCCAAAATCATCAATTTTCAGATAAGTATACCTAACGATTCTTCATGTTTCAATGTGCATCTGGCGAAAATCTCAGATTTTAAAATAAAATTTGAACACGTGTGAATGAAATAAAACTGCTCGAACGCGAAAAATATATGAAAAATCGACCACATTCACAACTTAGAAGCGTGTTTTCTCGAAACTATCACTTAGGCACTTGCACCACTCTGATCCCAAGCGCCTCAATTATAATCACGAGCAATGTCTAGCAGCCCCTTCAACCAGTATTCAAATATTATTAAAATAATACGAAACTATTCTCAATTATATTCATTTACCAACAATATTTATCATCAACCATACTATAATAGTAATTATAATAGAACTAAAACTCATAAACTAAATACACGTCAATATTTTATTGGATATACTAGTGTGCTGAATGAATATAATTGGTAAATTATATTTATTCAGTACTTTACTATGTCAACAATAAATGATTGAAAGTCTAATCATAATTACATGACCCATTTGGTCATGCGGCTATGATTGGGCGGGGCTTATTGACAAGGAAAGTAACCTCGGAATGTGCAGCTAGGTCTCTGTCATTCTGAAATGGGTTTCTGGAATTTCAATAGAGCTAACACCTCCAGCACCCGCAATTGAATAATTTTGATCTTATAGATTAAGATTGACTCTTTTGCATAACATACCTGCCAGCTCAGGGGGTCGTTGGATGGAACACACACACACACACACACACTCATAGCCATATCAACCATGCACTTTCACTACAGTTCCTGAGCCGATGTCCGTTCGTGCCCAAGAGTAAACATCGCAATTTTTCAATGACTGTCCGCCAACTGCATCGTTGATATATGTCGCGAATGACATAAAGATGTTAAAACGACTATCATCGAAACAAAAAAAAACTATCACTACAGTGCTTTAAATTCGTTTAAACATGACAGTATCAGATACCAGATATTTTGCTGATCGAACAAATCTATTTAAACGATGTTAAATATTAAATTTATTCTGATTTCATGCTAATTGAATTAGCAAATGTGGTCTAGAAAACATGAATTTAAAACTGGTACATATGAAAAAAAAATGGTTTGAGTCTTTGTGGACGTTTGAAAACAAAGAAAATGGGAAGATTTACGTACGATTTTATAATCCAATATGCGTAGAAGGTTAGTTTTGATTTACATATTATCGATAACAGAAAAAATAAGATGTTTTCGACAGGTAGAGACCGAAATTTCTTTTGAACATGTACCAAACTGAATATGTATCAAGTGCCTTTACATTTTTAGAACAACAACAAAATCCGATAAAAATAAACAGACACATGAACTGATCAAGATCCAGCCCTTTAAAATTGAGGATTGAAGTATTCAAAGGTCGAATGCAGAGAACTTTAATTTTCTGCAAGCATATGTGAAAGTTACCAATAACAATCCTCATAAAATAAGGATATGCATTTTCCGGAAGAATTTTCAGTTAAGAAAGTACATTAAAGCAAGTGCAAACTTTCAACATTTTCTAAAAATGTATAAATCATGCATATGTATGAAAGGACCCTCAGCATAAAACAGGGAAAAATTTTAAGATTCAGTCAAATAACTAAATTTACAATTTTTTTCTTTTTTAACCATTATTTTTCTTGATACATTGAGAAACAGTTTATCCATATACTTTAAAATTTACACTGTTTGCTAAAACCAAAAAAAAATAGTAATTTTCAGTATAAAAAGAGGCCTGATTTCATACGACGACAAGTGCTGTTTGGCACCACTTCAAGTTGTAATATGTCATGTCTACAAGTTTAGTACATGGCGAAAAAAAAATTAATCAACATGATTATAACAGGGGAAGGTATTTGGGTACGAGATATGTTTCAATTTACAAACCTTTCTGCATTGCAATGTGAAAAAGAGAGCGACAAAAGGAGTTCCATAAAATTTGCGTTGAACAGCTTGAAAACTTTCTAAACAATCAGGGCTTCCATATAATTTGTTGGCATAAATCGAGAACTTATCAAGCAAAAAGAAGAGAGGTTGTTTGCGGTCGAATGATTTGAGACCCTCCCTTATTTCTGGGTGGAGTCGGAAAGAAAGTGTCTTTGTTCATATTATATTTGGCACAATTTGAAAACCTATAAGACAAATAAAGTGATATGTTAAGCCAACTAAATACTAAAAATGATTTTATAGCAGTAAGTGAGAGCTTCTTGCATTGGAAGAGGGAAAGGGCTAGAAGTTTATATAATTAAAACATACATTTTTACATCATTATGAATGTCAAGTCAGTTTATAAACATAGAGTAAGAGTTTCAGATCTTGAAAAACCAATTTAGAGATCAATTTTTAGAAAACTTTATTAAATTATCTTTGTACTGACACTCGAAACTCCAGTTAATGCTTTCTGTTTTAAGCGTTTGTTCTAAATTATGTCATTTTAACTAATGGTTCTTTGATTGTATAATTTTTATTAAAGTAAATTTTTAATGTTATACCCGTAAAGTTTTCAATTTATTATTACTGAAATTACCAGCGTTCCAAAGAACTCATAGAAGTTTTTAAAGATTTTGAAAATCTTAAATCATCGGCATTCTAAGAATCAAATGGTGGGTGGATTTTTATCAGCCATGAAAGTGAAATAAGGCAATTCTATTGTCCAAACTAGAAGCTGTTGTAGCTCAAATAGCAAGGGCGCAATTTTCTGTGGCGGAGGTTGTAACTAACAAGATCAAGTTCAAGGGTCAACTATTAGTCTGCGGGTCAACCTCAAGCCCAGTAACGTTTGAAAGGAGTTTTAATAACAGCGCATTGGGTATAAATGTGATATAAATTTAAATTAACTAGTGACAGGTTAAACGTTGTATAAAAATTGTATTGATCTTAAGCTATCCTTCTTTCGTCAAATCGTTAAAATCCCAGACAAATAAACAAATACACAATCTTCCGTCAAATAATTGGTAGCTTAAAATTTATATATGAGATAGGTACCAACTTGAATCGACTAAATTTGAAGTTTTCTTCACTTCAATTGCAATTATTTAAATCAAACAACTGTAAATATGTTACAAGTTTTAGTATTCGAATGGCACTTGTTTCCGCAAATACCATCGATGATACACAAATCAAACAGCATATTTCTCCGATTTGTTGCAACAGTGTCCGGCTAACAATGTTCCGATAAATTTCAAACTTCACTCTTCTCTCTAAACCGAGTTCACACGTGCGTCCCACGCTCTTTTCACCTGCATCTGCGTTCGGCATTGAAACAAACTCACCATGCTTTTCGGAACTATCATTGCCCGGAACAAGTTTGGCACCGTAGAACGTAGAACTTTTGTCACTGGCACACACGGATTCACAGATTCGCAATCGTCATAGATATAAATCGAATCGGGAGAGGCTGGCGAGCGAGATAGAATCTTCGAAAACCCCGAGACTAATACCGCGAACGCGACCGGCCGTAATCGACAGCGGCTAATAACTGATTATGATTCGAGTACGGTTCAATTAAATATTAAAATTCAATTCTCTGATTTGCTAGCAGCAATGGCAGTGGGTAGTTAGCGCTTCGAAACAACGAACGGGCGATTCGAGCTGAGTATGTGAGCCGCGATGAATGTAACAACACTTGCTTGCTGCTGCTGTTGCATCGAGCAATTGCCGGGGAAGGTAATTGTCACCCACGACGATGGTTGTCCAGGGTCTAAGTGCACCTGCTGATGGAGTACTCAGCTTAAGTTCTAGAGTTAGCGCCTCGGACGGAAACTTCACTGGAAGGGGTTGTTGATGTGTGTGAACAAACTAATCCATCAAACAGCTGGTTAAGAGCTACACGCAATCGAACCTAATGAAGCTATTCCAGTGAACTTGCAGGCAGGCTTCGGACGCATCCTGAGGCGCGACTCATAAGAGGCAGAGCAGTACCACTCATTGAGGAGGAACTCCCAAACTCCTGGCAGTCGATAACCACTCTTTCTCGCTTCTCTTACCGCCAGAATCGCTAGGAGCGCCAGTCACTCTTTGCTCCCTCGGAGGCTCTGCGCTCCTCCCAAAGAGGCCTCCCTGGGAGAAATAACTTTGCGTGTGACGATTCAGAATTGCTTCGAGTTAGGTACATATTTGATTGCTTCAAGTAGCTCACAGCTGCTGGCTGGCTGCTGGGGGTGGCTGTGCGACGATGTAAGCAAAACGAATTTTAGACTATTTTTGTACCTAATAACGTTAACATTATTACTCTAATTTACATTCAATGTTCATGTCAAACGATTGTCGAAGTTAAGGCTTTCAGATAATATGTTTTACAAAGAAATCGGCCGGTGTTGAAAGAAGTATTGTATACAAGAACATCCTGCAAACTTATCAACCTAAATGGTTTTTAAAAACTTAACGTCCACAGATAATCATTTTGCTTTTCAATCAAAAGGCTTAAGGTTGATGGGACATAAAAATTACGTAGTCAGAAAAATTATTGCTAATTTCAAATCTGCAAAAACATACGATTTTCACCTTTCTTAAAAAGGTCTAGATAAGTGGCAACAATGAATGAAAAAATCAAATGAAAACGTTTGAAAATTTATAGTTTAAGATATATTTCCGATGTCATAACGCATAAAGCATCAAATGCTGTAAGTTTTTGTTTTGTTCGAATAAAATTTTATAATTTTCTGTAAAAATGATTTTAAAACTATAAAGGTGCTGCATACATTTAGGGGTAAAAAATCATCTAGCTTAAATCATAGAAGTTTATGTTATGTTTTTCTGTCAAAAATGATTTTAAAACCATAAAGGTGCTGCATACATTTAGGAGTAAAAAATTATCTAGTTTAAATCATAAAAGTTCATGTTATATTTTTCTGTCAAAAATGATTTTAAAACCATAAAGGTGCTGCATACATTTGGGGGTGAAAAATCATCTAGCTTAAATCATAAAAGTTCATGTTATGATAGATGATATTTTGAATTTAACAAACGCGTGAAGTGAACCAATCATAACAGCATATGGAATCAAGATTTAAAAGGTGAATCTTTGATTTGCATTTTGATGAATTTTTAGCCCAGATTGGTAACTGAATTATTCATATATTTATTAAAAAAATGCTGATTTTCCAAAAAAAAAATCACACCGACAGTGTTGATATAGGCAAGGTATGTTATAACGGCATTGTAAAAATATAAATAAAATGTAGGTATATCTTTGGCACATTTTTTTTAATTTGA
This sequence comes from Uranotaenia lowii, assembly GCF_029784155.1. Taxonomy (NCBI): domain Eukaryota; kingdom Metazoa; phylum Arthropoda; class Insecta; order Diptera; family Culicidae; genus Uranotaenia; species Uranotaenia lowii. The sequence goes on along the minus strand of NC_073692.1, from coordinate 285,419,226 downwards.
ATTTTTTTAATGAGAATCAAAATATTAAAAATCTATCTCACGATGTTAGGAAATTAGTAATCATTATTTCGTTATCATAAAATGATAACTTCACTACATTATATTCAAATAAAAAACAGCACCTCTTGATGTGGTATACAAATGTAGCATCTAACCCGGCTGTTGCACAATGCCCCGTTTGACGGTTATTGATGAAATAATAGCTACCCGAAGATAATATTTCAAATTTCTTTACAAACTAGAGGCCCTTCTTGTGCTATTTGACTTAAATTTTGCATGTAAACTTCACATAACATTCTGCTTATTTAAACCACTCTACTCAACAAAATAATCAGCGGGGACACGTCCTACCTTTCGTTATTCATATTAAATCATTTCCAAATGACACCGCCGGCGCAAACCAAAACAAACGAACACGAACCAGCCAGATTCCCAGCTCATAACGTTAGTCTTAAAGCGTTCTCCCAGGGAGCGCTCCCGAAGAGCGCTCATTTATCTTTTAAGAGCGGAGAGAGAGGTAAAAAGAACTCCCTAGGAGCATGACATCTTCGAGGCAGATGGTCACTCCTTCTCATTCCTTCACGCCGCTTAAAGAGTGAGAGCAAATTTTAGCTCCGTGGGTGTTTGCTCTCAAATGAATCCGAAGCCTGCTTGCAGGTACGGAACGAATGTTCCGATAATAAACATTTGGTGCATATTGTTTGTAAGGAGTACTGGCAGCCGCAATCCGGTATGACGAACCCTAGCTTGATAGATACACTTATGATTCTAAGAGTACCGGCAATTGTGACACAGAATTACACACGTTTGATTACTATGCAGTGCAATAGTGTCCTTCCTGAACTTGGGAGCAGGGTTTGTTGACGTTTTCCGATGAGGTTCAGAGCAAAGGCTTTGCAGATTGAATTGAAGCAAGTATTTTTTTTCATTAGGTTTCAAAAATTTAACTCTTGGCTTATGGAGGAATAAAATAGGTTGAGTTTTAGAAGACGTAGGAGAAATTTTCCACATTTTCAAGTAATTCAAAAAGGAATGTAAATTTTGTTACAATCTACTGCGTACCAACCGTAAATTCCCACCTTTGGCTTAATGCAAAGTGTCGTTAGCAAATAATCTTCTGGCTTTTTCTTCTGAAACATCAGGAAGATCAGAAATAAACACATTATATAAAATTGGCCCAAGTATACTGCCCTATGGGACTAGAGTGTCCGTCCCGGGATTTCCCGATTCCCGCGAATCATAGTTTCATTCCCGGGAATTTCTGACATGTATGAAATTATACATGATAGCCTCCGGAACCATTCTTATTGTTCTTTTTGAAAATGTACCCATACAACACTCATTGAGAATATGCTGATCCCTGTGGCAGAAGACATTTTGCAGCCATTTGGTGCAATTTTTCTACTTAAATAGATACGATAGATTTTAGATAGATTTGATAGAAATGATCAAATGTATTTTCACACCGTTTTCATTGAACGAAAATCCATAACACTCCGAAAAATATATGAAAAATTGTGCAGAAGGTAGGCAAATTGTGTTTTCTCGAAAGAAGCATTTATGAACTTGCTTCCCTTTGACTTTGAGAGCCATATGAATTTCAAAACTTAACAATGATGAAGACAATTCTTTTTTTCATATGATGAGCAGATATGTGAAGCGTTCAGAAAAACAAAAGTTTTTCAAACTTCTTTGGTCGTAATAAAGTCGAATAAAGTAAAAAAAAAAAGAACAAAAAAGGTTGGATAAATAAATAAAAAAAAGATTTTATTTACTAACCCCTAATTGCATTCATTTGACTTATTCAGATTATTTTATAGTTCGTTTGACTGTTTTAAATTTATCATTGTTAAAAAAAGTTTGATTTATTTGATTAAAAATAATTTAAAAAGTTTCGATAAGCTGTGTTTGAATAGAAGTGCATATATTTTACATGTTTTTGAATATTTCCCGGGATCCCGGGAATTCCCGGGAAACATGCCACCAGATTTCCCGATTCCCGGGAACGGAAAAATGGCCGGGAAATGGACACTCTATATGGGACACCTGTTCTAATGGGTATCCTTTCAGAGCATGAGTTTTGATAGCTTACTTGTAAAGTTCGACTAGTCAAATAATTTTGAATAATTTTAGAGAAATATACAGGAGTATCAAATCGTGCTAATTTAGCTACTAAACCTTTGTGCAAAACACTGTCAAATGGATTTTTAATTTTTGAAAGAGCAACACCAGTTAAATAACCTTGATGTGTAGTAGAATATCCATGACAAAAACCAAATTGTTCATCAGGGAAAACTGAGTTCTGATAAAGGGGGTCTAATACTTTCAAAAAATCGATTTTTATTTTTTTTTATTTTCTTATTGTAAAATATTTCAAGAATGTTGTGCCAAATTTTAAAGTCAATCGAAGCAAAACTGTAGAAATTATAGGCCTTTATCTCCTTTTATCTAATACTGCAAGAATTCTAGAGCAGAAACTTCAAACGCGTTTTTCTCGAAAGCACATTTTTAAAGTCAGTGGACTTCGTCATTTGAAAACTACTTCACCGATTCTTTTCAAATTTGGAACATATTTTCTACATATAAAATACCAAACCCCAACGATTTTCTTTTTTTGTTTTTTTACTTTGGGGAGATTTCACAGATAAAAAATGGCGGATTTTTTCGTGAAAAATCGTAGTTTTTAACTGCAAACAGCCACAAATATTTCATAAAAAAAATTTTAAGTTAAATAAATTCGTTGGGATCCAAAAAAATATCTATTAAAAATATTTTGCTCTGATTTTTTGACTTCAGATGATTCTGTGCTGAGATACAGTGTCCACCGCAAATCTTGTTTTCTAAAAGGCATCCTAGAAAGTGCTCCGTTACCGGCTCGATTTTCAATATTTTTCTACAAAAAAAATTACTAGATGTTCTTTTAACAATGCTTTGTATAATGCAAAAAAATTGAATACATTTGTTTGAACGACAGCTTTAAAAAAATTCGTGAAAATGGTGTTTTTTTTACCCGTTAGACCCTACTCCCCCCTTAATGTGAATCATCTATTCTCATTCTATTCCCGCATAATTAAAAACAGTTGGGGATATAGTACTAACTATTAACTTAATATATTGGTAGCAGTACCAGTATGAAATATCTTCCAAGTATCATTTCATTATACATGTTCAAAATTTTATTACCTCAATAAATTATGACAGGATCGTATCAGTGACAGTGACAATATGATATATGATTTAGTAAGTATAGTATAATAAGAGAATAAAAATTTGCAACCTTTGAATATTGTCTCTGGACCTTATCCAGGACTCTAACAGTGTACGACAAAGTTTCCTTATATTTTCTTAGCATTAGACATTAAATTAAAAAAAAAACAACATTGACAACATTGTATGAGTTAGACAAGTCGTTATCATTTCACCTCTTGCGGATAATAACTAATATTGTTATTTTAAGATGTAGTTGTGAGCTTATGCATTTTTTCGCTCTTGGGTTCAGCATCTGCTAATTTTCACTTCACTTCGTTAAAATTTGTGTCGGCAACCCCACGCCAGGTTCGGAACTGAAAACTGTGTTCAAAATGGCTCCGAAAAAAAAGAATCACGCTGAGAAAAACACACAGAACGCGAAAAGTAAGTAAAACTATATTATATTATCGATAAAAACTAGTGAGATTAAATAAAACTAATGAAATTACAGAAACAAAGATCTCTGCTGAGCGGAGAGCGGAAAAAAAATCTACTGAAAGGCTGAACAATGCAGATCTGCACAAATAGGTAAGATTGTACACAGAAAAAAATATGGACTATTACGTGACATTGAAAATGGTTACCTTTAAAATAATACAACCTGTAATTTAAAAATCACGTAATTTTGCATTGACTGGCTGAAAAATAAATGTTAAGTCATTTAATATTACAGCAAATGTCCTGTAACAAAAAGGAGCAGGACATGCACTGGGGTTATACAGATCAGAGCATTTATTTTTAAGTGAGAGTTTTATTTACAGGCTGGTTTTGAATTTCAGGACTGTAAAATTCGAGCGATTGTGGCTGCACAAAATTTTTGAGTCCAACTTAGCAAAAAATAAACATTACTTTTCGTCAGCAAAATTAAATTTTTAAAATCAAGTTTGCATCTTTCTATAATTTCGTCTTGTAATTTGTTCAATTCGAGTTAAAATTACCCATTTGCTACTGAATTTAGTGTTTACTGTAAGCGTGGACTCAAACCCGTCTGAAAACGACACGCAATCGCTTTGTTTACATTTTTCGGGTTGAAAGTTTCATCGATGGTGTTTTGCTGTACAAAAAAAAAGACAAACATCTTTCTGTTCGAGTTCCGAACCAAAATTAGCGGCGCAACCAAGAATTGTTTGGCGACGGGTTCCGACTGACTGGCGAGCCAAGTGCTTCACCATCAATTCTGGATCCGCAGATGACGAAACTGGTGCTGGCCAAATCGGAACACAACGATGGCTTCGAGGGAGACGCGGCTTGCCAGTCCCGTCAGGCAAATCGAATCACTCAACGGCTGGTCAATGAAAGAATCCTGTTTTGTCTGAGAGATTTGAATTGTTTTACCGAGAAACGACTTCGACGACCAAAGACACCAGCGAGCCAACTGACGAGGATGGAAATCTGTAACGGGACACCCTGAAGAGTTCCAGTTCCCAATCATGGAAGGAGTTTTGGCAACGCAGCATCGATCTCGACCTAGCATCAAAGCCGAGCGCACCAAATTGTACATCGTCCTGTGGGAGCTGCCTCGATTTATGATCCGACCAAACTCACTGTGGTAAATGTTCTTTTGTCAACAATTTTCTTGTGCAGCAAGTGGCAGTGGATTGTCTCTAAAAGTAAGTATTTTACTAAATGCCATGTTGGTTGCTATCTTGCGCTTATTATTTCAAAAATGAATAAGACATTCGAAATGTTAGTGAGAAGTAAGAAATTGCATATCCATTGTTCGCACGTCTCACTGAATGGCTTAAACGAACAATGAGATATTTGTCTTCTCTGAAAATTCCACCTTGGAAATTAAGTTTTACTTGCGTTAAACATTTTTATATATAGTTTGCAATAGCAATTTACCGTCCAATTAACGATAAAAAACACAATTGTCATTCTTCAAAAAACCTCTTAAACCAAATCGAATCAACCAATTTTTCCATCCAAGTGCGTCCATGGAAAATATTCCTCTCCCAATAAACTTTCTTAACCAAAGTTTCTCTTTCAACTTTCGTTTGTTTTGGTTTTTTGAATTCTAGCGAATCAGTTTGATTAACTGTTCCTGGCGCTCGGTGGCCGAATTCTGAATATTGGACTTCAATTTGTATAACATTTGCGGCGACTCCAGTAAAAGATTTGTGCTCTTCTGATAATTGTATCCACGGACAAGAACTGGTTATGGGTGAATCTATCGGATGTTGGAATATTGATTCTTTTAACCAATGCACTACCATAATCGCTGTCGTGTTCGTGTTGCTGTTATTCATCAGGTTAGTTTTTCCCTATTCCTAGTTTTATTAATAATAAGTAGTAATCGTATCACATGTACTTTTAGCTTTCTGTACGCACCATATGATACGATGCGTCATGTTCCGATACGGAATGTCCCACTACCACTTCATCAACTCGGCCCAATTGGAAGTGTGTCATACCAAGTGGCAGAGCTGTGGTGTTGTTCAGGTACCTACATTGTTTTAATTCTATTTGTCATTTGTACGGTAGTGACCGTTAACATTTCGTTTTAGAAATTTCTGTTCGCAGTACAACAGAGAAAAATCCTGCAGGATCAAATCATTGTTGATGTGCCAAACATCGGCAATTGTTTTCTTACACCATCTTGCGGGTATCTGGAAACTATTGTATCGGTATAGTGGGCAAAATGACAGGAAGAGCCAGGAGGCCATTTTTGTTGCCCAGTACCTACAACCGAAAAACTGAAACAACAGATCGGCCATCTGTGTGAAAAATAAGATAGTAAAACCATTTTATTATTAACAAAGTGAAACCGTGAAGCTCCATAATTCAGAAAGTGTAACAGTGAACGTATTCTACTATCAATAAAATTGTAATATAGTATAATATATTTTAATATTTATTATGTCTCATTTCATTTCATTCATTAATATTATAGTATCTTTGAAAATGAGGTGGAAACTACAACCCTGTACCGCGTACACAGCTTCAAATTACAAGCCTGTAATTTTACAACAGCCTGTAGAAAACTATGCACACGTAAAAATAAATGTCGTGTAATTTTTTTTACGACCTGTAAAATTGCGGTAAATGTCCTGCTCCTTTTTGTTACAGGATATTTGCTGTAATTATACAGTAAATAATTTTTGCTGTGTATAATCCATGTATAATATCAGAAATAAAAAATAAAAATCTCAACATTTAAATTTTTTAATTTTATTTTATTTTTTGTGGGAAAGAATTGGAACTATATTGGTTATGGTACAGGGAAGCTCTTTTTAAAAATATTTTACAATATGCGGAACGTATGATTGAGCGTTATTTTTACTACAAACTACTATAAGCAAACTATATCCATTGAAGTTGATGAAATCTATGATTTTGTATTCCAACGTAGCTAGAACATTCAGGTAGATTGTTTTGCTCGCCAAAAGTGGATGATATTTTAACCGTATCCAATAATGTAGCATGAAATATTTGTTCGAAAAAATCGCTCTTTTTGAATGGTAAACATGCTTAACAGCCCTTTCCCCATATGGTACTTTAACAGATAATCATAATACAGATTGTTAATATGGTCTGTGTTATTGTACATATACTGTTCACTTTACAATAAACGATAACGTTTAGAGACAATATAGAATATTCTCTATATATTGTAATTGATTATGCGGGTTCAAAATAACTCTCTCAAATTGTTTACTTAAAGAGGAAAGTAAACTAATTGGTCGATAACTTGAAGGCTCAGATGCATTTTTCTATCTAGGCTTAAAAATGGGAGTTACTTCGGCATTTTTCTGTTTATTGGGAAAAACATAAGAGAAAACATACAGGGTACATATTTGGTAAAAAAATTTCCTGATTTTCCCTGATTTTCCAGTCGTTTTTCCAGAAAATTCCAGGTTTGAAAAACAACCTGAGGAAGCAACTTAAAGTTATTAAAAATATATTTCCCCCGAAAATAAATGCACAGAAAGCTTTGAGTCGAGAATACTAATTTATTTCGATAATTTTAATGGAAGTATTCTTTGTTATATTAAACATTTTAAGATAAGTCAGCCAGTTCGGATCCACTTGTAGAAATTCTTATGATTTCAGTATAACAATTTTCTCTTGCAAGCTATCAGCCTTCTTCTGCGCGTCTTCCAAAATTTTCCTGCGTTTCACCTCAAGCGATTTTGCTTCCGCTTCTTGATGACGCTTCATCAGCTTTGTTTGATCTGATTCAAGAGCTTCCTTTTTGCGGTGATCTTTGTCTTCCAAATACATAACATGTGAATTTTGAACTCTCTGAATAACTTTGTTGTAAATTTGGACTGATTTTATCCCTCCAGCATGAAAAACAGCATCATAGATTTGACGTTTAGCCACCACTGATTCTTCACGCATATTTTCGAAGAGACATTCGGAATTTACTGAAAAACCACGTTCAACATTCGTGTTGCCATGTGAAAGACGGCAGATCATTTTGACGATGTTGAAGAATTCTGGACACTTGGCATTTGCTAGCACTCCACTCCAAAAATGATCCAGCCCAGTGGTCGGCACCAAAGCGCTTATCCGCTATTCGCTAGTTAGTTCGCTAACTTCGTTAGCGGTTCAATTTTGCCGCTAAGTTTCGATTGATTTAGCGAATTAGAAAGTTCCGCTATTTTTTGGTTCCGCTAATTGAAAGCTAACTCCCATATATTTGTATCAATCTCTCGAATTATTAGTAATAGAATAAATTTTTTTCATTAACCAAATTACCCAAGTAACACACAAAAGTAGAATAGGTTTTATAATTTTGCAAGGAGTTTTATAAGTGATATATAATACCGTTTACTATTTTAAAATATATTTATTGAACACCTATTCACAACTTTTTTTCATTATAGCTACAAGCGTCTTATATAGTCAATCTGACAACCAGCAATAAATTTGTATGATTTCTTTTTTACTGGCTCTTAGTGCAAGCTATAAAACATTTTTATACCTAAAAACATAAACCATTTGAAAAAGTCATGAAACACCTGCATACAAACCTGTTTTGATCTATAAAAACCTTTTTAAATTTTTTCGTAGCACGCGTGTTCTTATATGGTCTTTACAAGAAGCTTCGGTTTTAAAAATGTTCCTTAATGACTGATTGTGGTCTCTTTAAAACGTTTATATGGAAGAAAATTCTTCTATAGGCCAAAATAAACTTACTAGTGGTATTTCGCCAAATAAAGGGTTTATAAAAGAATGTTATGCAGTTTTCGACCAAAATGTCAACAACAGGATGTTTTTCGACAGCAAAAGAAGAAACAGTTGTTTTCGTATTTGTCAAGACAACAACGGATGAAATTGACACCGTCGCTCGTCAGAAAAAAGCTGCTCAAGATGAATTATCCACTAGAAGTGTACGGCACACGCACTGGAATTTAACTTTTTCCGCGATAATTGAAGTTTTCGTGAAAATAATCGATGAAGCCGATGACGTCTCTAAAGAACATTAGAATATATTGATTTTCTAAGTGAATAAAAATTTCTTTGAATGATTCGAAAAGTTGTTTTCAATTAATTTTATAAGAACAACAAAGGATAAAATTCATCACTTCCATCATCAGGAACGGCATGCTGCATATTTGATAACCTGCTGAAATAGCGCAGTGTTGTTGTGGAATTTCAGGAGCAAAATATTTTGTTTGTTACGGGCCTCAATAAATTTAAATTTTTTAAAGATATCAATAGGAATATGATCTCAACTCAATAAAAATTTTACGCAAATGCTTTAGAAAATTTCATTTGATTATCCATTCCTCTACCGCCAACATTATTTGAATCGGAAAGGTTTTATTAGGTATATGTATTGTTTACTTTTTAGAATATTTTGAGAAGCCTCAAAACTTTTTGGGTTTATAAGATTCATCAAAATGCCTCAAAGAAACACATCAAGCCTAAAGCAGTTTTGTAGGAAAGACTCACAGAATGCTATAAAACTTTGTCGGTTTATAGAATCGGTATTCAAGCTTTTACACACTTTAATAAGACTAAAAAGTTATGTAAAAGTGTATTAGTTCGATAAGTAATTTTACGATAACAAAATCGTTTTGTAAGTGTTCCATAACGACTATTATTAATTTCTATATAAGCGCCATTTTCATAACAAATAATGATGGATATATGAAAGATGTCTTTCTATTTAAGGAAGTAAAACTTATCTTGTTCATAGTTTTATAAGCTTTGACATCATTATGGCTGATATAATGTAGAAAAATTGTCCACCATGTCCACCATAATAGATTAAAAAGTTGAAAACGATATTCTTTCAATCTTATTTATCGGATTTTTATTCTTCAAAAGTATGAATATCAGCAGGCTCTCAATTTTTTTCAAATTTTCTCATACATATTTGCAGTAAATTTGAAAGGGCAAGTGAATGAACAACTCTTAACGAAACATCAGGATGAGATAATAAAATTGATTTATTAAATAAAGTGATGATAAACTGGTATTAGTTTTGTGTTTTGTATTATTTTTATATTTGTTTCGAACGAGATTCATTTGTTTTAAAATTAATTGCCAGGATCCTCATTAGGGAGCAGAGTTATTTGTAGAGAAACTTTTTATAATCAAAAGGTTTTATAAGCGGAATTTATAAAGAATTTTTGAATTGGATTTGGCATGTCATGGTTTTATAATTCTTTACAGAACCTACTGCAGAAGGGCCTTTTTGTGCTATTAAGCGTTGTATTGCAGTTTTATTGATCATAAAATAATCAGACGCGATTTTTTAGCTTTAATTATAGTTGGTTTGGAGTCCCTTAGAAAACTTAAATTGTTACTTGGGTAAGGTGATTTCGGGCATCATTCTGATCGCTTAATTGGATTCATTGGAAGAAAGCGTACCCGAGTTACAGAAAAGTTGTATTTAGTGTTATTTTTCTCTCTTCTAGCAGAAGAAGATAACAATAAAAGGTTTTAAACAATATAAAACTATTTTATCATCTCTTCAAGCGCATTTGCTTTCAAGTGGTTGAGATATTTACTTTTCACAATTAAGTTTTCTAGAGATTTTACAGATTAGTTCATATAAAAATTCGATAAAATCACCAATGTAGCCTTCGTTTCATGTTCAAAATATAGAAATTACATAAATGTTTACGTTTGACAATGCTCCAGCAAGTGTGAAAAAGGGAAAAACAGGTTAAAGATTTTAATTGAGGATAATGTAAAATAATGCCAAAACATCCAAATGAATTGAATTGCACAAAAGATCGTTTGCATCAAAATTGCATTTTATCTACTTTGCACAAAACCATTAAATCGAGTAAATTTTGAACTATAATGGATCAAGTTATCTTATTTTGAATTAAATATTTGAAAATTCATTTATTCTTCCTTTAAGAGTTTTAAACATTGAAGGGGGAAGGGCGTGACTGAAGAAAGATGAATTTGATATTTGTTCCGGCCTTAATGTTGGTCAACAGTTAGCGATTAGGCCGATAACATAGTGAGAGCGATGCGATGCGAATTGGCGAACGCGGCCAATGCGAACTCAAGCGGCGGAACAAATTGACATCTGCTCCGCCGCGTTGAGTATGTCAGGTTTAAGCGATTCACATACATTTTCATCAAATGTGGTTCGCCGCATTGAATCGCATCGCACTCACTATGTCATCGGCCTTAGCGCTTTAAACTTAAAGCGATAACTTTTTCGGCACATTTAGCGTATTTAATTAGCGATCGCTAACTTTTTATGGGTTAGCGATTTAACTAGCGGCGCTAATTTGTCAGTTTGCGATGCCGAACACTGATCCAGCCTTTCTTTGCTACGTCTGTCATAATTATCAAATTTTTCGCCTATGGCAATCACTCCGGAATACTGCCATAGGGGAGAGGAAGGCTATATGCGCATATTAAGGAAAGCACTCATTTTCTCCTATACTCCAAAAGATAGGAGTCTGAAAACTATATGCACATGAGCGGACATCTGTTTTATATACGTTAGAGCAATTTTTCTGTTAAAATCTCTTACAGTTTTTGTGAAAATAATTTTATAATAAAAGCAGTCAAAATAGCCGATTTCCGAAACTGGAGGGCTAAATGCGCATATTTATGTTTTTAGCTATATTTCATTACCACTTGCAATATTTTGATATTATTTAATTGAAAATGGTAGAAACGGATGTTAAGCATACGTCAAGGCCGAAATTTTGGTGAAATTTTTTACATCACTAGTTCCTTTGCATGAAACATAGTTAAGTATGCCATATGGCCATATTTCAGGGTAATATTTTGTTCATATTGCATTTTTATCGGATCAGTAGGAAGTCCTTCTTTTTTCGCTGTAAGATCGTGATTTGAGCGTAGATTTCATGTTTAAATGATAGAAAGTAAAAAAATTATAAGACTAATCTATTTTTCTTGATATAGGCATTTAACCTACCTTGATATGGGCATTCAGAACCTGTCTCTTATTCCAATATCTTATCATTTACAACTTTGCCAAAAGCTTCGATTTGTTGAATTTCCGATTTCCAGATGAATAAGAAAGAAAAACCACTAAAATTTTTGTTCACAGAATCTGTATGCACAATAATTAAAGTTCAATATATTATAACAAAACTGGCAAAAATCTTGTTTGAATTTTTAAATTTTTTCGACTTTATATAATAATTTAATTTTTTTATGCCATGTGTTAAAAGCGTATTACCCTCAAACTGCACTAATTAGATATGATGAATCTCCAACCATATCGTCAATCGGCTGTATGCGCATATTACCCAATATGCGCATATAGGAACACTTTCCCCTACTGCTAAATCTGCCGAGGATCCACTATCGCGTCCATTATCGGTCAATATAGTCAAAGTCTTCTCAAATCGTTTTTGGCCAATTCGGTATCGCTTCTGATAACTGCCAGATCAAGGCAAGACAGAGGATAAGTTAATGGCGATCGCTTCATTAACTTAAGTACAATTGCCTTCAGCATACTTTTGCATTCGATACGAAATTGCAGAAGTTGCTTTTCGTTGAGCTTAGGACATTTTTTCATAGCATTTTTAGTGTGATATCCGAGAACAATGTCTTTCAATGGTAGATGATTTTTTATTTCATTCACTTCATCCACTGTAACCTAAATTAAACGAAAAAAAACGTGTAAGTTTGAGTTGTTCTTCTTCTTCTTCTTCTTTCTGTTTTGATGTTGACATCTGTCAACATCAGGGTTTTATGGCACAGCTTTCGCTATAACGCCAGTCAATTTTTAGATGCGATAATTATTCAGTTATTCGGTGTAACTTATATTCAGTTTAAACGTAGATGTTTATATTAGAAAGCATTTTTAAAATTTGTTTCAGAGTGTCGATGTTTTTTCCTCAAATATCTCGATAATTGACTCGTATTCGGCAAGCGAGAATTGGTTGCGAGTTGTTGCCAATTTAGTACAATTAAGAAGTATGTGTTCGGTGGTGTTTAGTTTATTGCATACCTCACAGAATTTGTTGTTTTCAATTCGCATTATACTGAGAAGGAGAAATCGTGCCCTGATATAATTCGGTTCAGTGTTCTGACTTCTGTGTTGTCTAACGGAAGATTGTGAAACCATGATGTTTGGTTGATTCCAGTTTGATAAGTGAAGAATTTTTGAGTTGTTCAATCATCGCTGGAAAAAAGCACAGAGCTGTCATGAAAAAGCGCGTAAATCGAAGGGCTAACACCAATGCAAAACAAGCCTCGAAAACGCAAAAAATCAAAAGGCTAACGATAATTATAAGAGCAACATACACTGAAGAAAAATTTTCAGCAGATAATAAACTATGACGTTTCAATTTCTTCAAATAAAATAAGGATCATTATTTTTTCCCTGATTGGTGGAAAAATTCCCTGATGTTCCTCGATTTTCCCTGATGCAAATTGAATTCCCTGATTTTCCTTTATTTTCCAGGTTTTTCCAGGTAGTCGACACCCTGACATTTATTGAGAATTTAAACTGAAAAGTTTTAGTGCTTTCATGCAACTTTTAAACAATAATATAAAAAATCCCATATTCCCCTGGAGCTTTCATATTTTAAAATTTTTTGAAAATCAGTTCAAATTTTGATCTAAGTTCATCAATATTTGTCTCTCAAGAACATAGATTATGCTAAGCATCAATTGGACTTGAAATGATTAAATAAAGTCATTTGCAGACTCAAACTGTTGGGATAATTTTTGAGCATTTTTCTGCTTAAGTTAAAAAATTTGAATCACCATCTTCAAAAGTAGGAATTCGCTTCTGAGGATTCATCAGAATTTCAGTTAATTTCCAAAACAGCTTTGAAAAGCCTTTTTTATCTTTTACTATACTATTGCAAACTTTTCGTTACGAATAAAATTTAAACGACGTTCGATCTCTGTTTGAAGGTAGCAATCTCTAGTTCGTTGATATTGGTGTCGACGAATGTTTTTCAGTCGTATAAAAAAGAATGAAGATCATCACCGATCAATGGTTGATTAAATTTAAGTTTAACTTTGAGTGTAGAGGGGGCTTTAGCATTGATTGTTGAAGTTGTGAAATTTTCTAATGTCATATCAATACATTCTTTTGAAATCAGTGGAACGTTTACATCCAAATTACGTTCAATAAAATTCCTATATCGCTCCCAGTCAGCTTTTCGAAAGTTCAATGTTGATTTTAAAGGATTTTCAATGGGATTTTGAGATAAAGAAAAAGTTAGTGTAAGGTGGTCTGAATTGAGGTTCGCATGAGTAACTAATTAACTACAATGCTCCCCTAAATCCGTTAGAACCAAATCAATTGTGGAGGGATTTCTAATTGAAAAGAAACAAGTATGCCCATTAGGATATTCAACAGTATAATAACCTGCTGTGCAGTCAATAAATAAAATATTCCCATTAGAATTTGATGAAATATTATTCAAAGATCTGTGTTTTGCATTGAAGTCACCAAAAATAAAAATTAGACTTATTTCTGGTGAGTTTTTGTAAATCTCCCTTCAAAAAATTTTTCTGCTCACCGCTACATTGGAAAGGCATATGCGGCAATAATTTCAATTCAATTCGACTATTGATGACAATAGCTTCTCCCTCACCTTGTCGATCAAGTCGATCATTTCGTAAAATTTTAATAAAAGCATTGCTTTTCAAATTATTGCCCAGCTTTAAAAAAGTTTCGGTGATGGAAGCAATATGTATGTTTTGAGTTTTCAAAAATAAAAACAACTCATCTTGGTTAGCCAGCAAAGATCTAGCGTTCCAGTTCATAATATTTAAATATCTATTTGGATCCATGAGAGAATAGTAAAGTCATAATAATTTTGTTTGCATAATTAAAAGAAGTTTGGAAAGCTTCCAACATTGAGTTTGCTTTCAACATAAATTGCATCATTTCTATTAAATTTTGATGCAAAAATTTTAATTTTTCCTCAGTAATTTTACCCAAATCAACAAAATTGTTAGGATCAGAGAATGAAGGAGAAAAACAGGTATTTGAATTTCTGAGAGTTTCCCAAGCCTCCGCATGTACGTTGAGACTTGGTTTTTCCCATAAGTTACACCCGAAGCGGGCAACCCATTTTCAACCAGCTCTGAGAACGTTAAACAACGAGTCTGTGGCGCTGAATCAGCACAGGTAATATTAAAATCACTTCGAGCATTACCAAGACGTGATTTTAAGTAGGCCGAGGCTGACCGCGAACAGGCAGGTTGTTTGCCGACCTGACGTGTGAAGACGAAAAAGAGAAAGGAGGAGAAGAAACTTTTCTGACAACTTTAGGATTTTTCCTTGAAGCAATAATTTGTGCCCTAAAGGGACAGTCTATGAAATTGGAGGAATGATTACCTGCGCAATTCGCACACTTGAAGCATTCTATTTGTGGTTCATCACCTCGTCAAAGGAATTTAGATTTTTCATGATCGAATGAGCCGCAAAGCATGCATCTGGCATTCATTCTACAATTTTTAGTGCCATGACAAAAAGCTTGACAACGGCGACATTGGGTTATGTTTTGTAGAAAATTGGTAGAAGATTTTCGAAAATGTTCAAATTTGACTCGACAATGAAACATAAGACGAGCCTTCTCAAGAATTTGCAACCTGATCCTTTTTAAAATAGATCAAATAAAGCTTAGGAGTAAAACCAACACTACCGGTTTAATTCGTGTTGGTTCTTTTCCTCATTTGAATAACTCGAAGCGGAGAAAACCCTTAACAAAGAATTTAATTTGGTTGTGATTTCATCCGGTGTACGAAGTACAACTTTGAATGGACGATGACTTTTAGTGTCGTTGGTAAACATTTGATGCTTTTTAATAATCAAATAATTTTTTTTGAAAATCATCAAAAGATTCCACAAATATTCGGGCAATTCGTCTTCGACCGTTTTGAAAAGAAATCTTCACATCCTTGACGGAAGTGACGATTTCATTTCCAAAAGATTTAATGTCAGGAATCGTGACCGTAATTGGTGGAACCTTTTCATTTTTTAAAGTTTAAAAAGTAGATGGGCTCTTATTACTTAACATTGAACGGGTTTTAACATGCCTGAAGCAGGAAATATTTTCAAAGGATTTTCGTGTAATCGAAGGTTTTACCAATGGGATTCTATTGATTAATTTAAGTTGAAAATCTGTATCAGTTTTTCAAATACCTCTACTCCATGGCAAAGTTCATTCCAGATTGCTATCCAGAGTGGGATATTCGTAATTAAAATTTCACGGTCAACAATGCGCAACGGAATGTCTGCAATGAGGCAATGAGTAAAGTACACCCACTAAATCGGACGGCGACAACGTTCACCTAAATCTACGAAAGGTAAATCGATTGACAGTCAATCGATTCACCTTTTATTGTCTTAATATGATGGTACCTGATCGGAATTATAAGCGAGCAAATTTCACAGGTGCTAGACCATCGATTCATTTACACGAGACGGTCGCACGGGTGTGGACAGTTGAAACCGCCGAAATCAAATCACGTACCATGCCAAAACGGAATCAGATCTGCAGCAGGTTTATGGCTCTAGACCGACCGAACTATTCCTTATGATGACAGCTAGAAGTGGGCTTGTAAAATTGTGTAAATGAACGCTTTATCGATATTTTGGCAATGACATCGGGCTGCATTCATGCAATAATGTGACTACCTATCGGAAGATATGATTTCGAGTGCGTCGCCATTGTGTTACAGCAAAAGGGTTCATAAGGCACTGAAGCACAGTGATAATAATTTTTTTTTAACATTTACTCGATGAAAGCAGAAAAATTTTCATAAATGCATAATTTTGAAGCAAAATTTTGAACCTGTCCTCATCTCCTTAATTGTAAAAAAAAAACAATCATGTAGGTCAAATATTAATTTGTAATTTTGATAGATGGAACGATTTAAATGTTCTGGACAAATATAAATTGTTATTTGTTTTCCGTGTAAGATGTAAGGTCATTAGCTTATTCAATCACCGAGCACGTTAAATTACTATCCCAAAGATTGATCATCATTCAGCAAATTCTATATAGGAGCAGCAAACTGTGTAATTATATAATGATCATTAAACATCTGCAAAAAATAAAAAATTTCAATGTCAAATTAACGCCTTGTAATGATATAACATCAATCACAACAATCATCAATAAAGGATGATCTTCCTGAGATAGTATTTCACCTGTCTGTTGGCGATGTAAAGTCCATAAATTAGATGATAGTCTTGAACTTAGTTGATCTTCTGTAAATGTTTGGCGTGAGCCTTTAGGAGGCGAGCACTTGAACAGTGTTTTGCTTCAAATGGCTACCGTCAACTGGGGCAACATGCAACACTTTTCAACTGCTGGCTTCTAGAAAACTCACGTTTACAGATAATCATACCCTTTATGCATGAAAAGTTTTAAGGTTAATGGGACATCAAACTGATGTAGACATAAAAATAATTGGTTTCTTCAGTTATTTTTAATTTTTTCATACATGCGATTTTGACTACATTTAGAAAAAAGGATAACTTGTAACAAACTTTGATTTTAATGAGTTTAATGAAAACGTATGTAAATGTTTAATTTTGTTGAAACTTTGTGCCATTTTGTTGAATCTAGTTTTATACTTTTCCGATTATTAGGATAGTGCATACATTCAGGAGTATGGAAAATTTCAATATTGACATATGCGTGATGCAAAACAATCATATTCGAGCATATGGAAACGAGATTTACAAGGTGTCTCTTTGATTTGCATTTTGTTGCATCTTACCCCAGGCAGGTAACTGAATTGTAAAACCATTTATTTAAAAAAACATTGGTGATTGTTCGAAAAATATTTTTACACCAACAGTGTTGGTATAGGATGATTGAACTAGTAAAAAGTTTGCAGGTGATATTATTAAGCCAACCCGTCATACTGGGTAAAATTTTTTACGGCATCGTAAAATGTTAAAATTTGTACATTTATTGATGGATTTTTTAAATTTTGAATTAAAATTAAAAGCTTCAAAAATCTACCTTAAGATGTGGAAAAATATGTCATTATCATTTTGTATTCAACTCTATTACGTTATATAAAATTGAAAATCATATCAGTGCTATTATATACAAATGTTGCATCCAATCCTGCTGCGGCATGATGCCCCGGTCGACGATATTTCGCAAATTCGTACTCCAACGGTCTGTGAGCGATTTAACTTTGTCGCTTATTTATAAGGGAGGTAATGAACAAAAAAATTCTACTATTGTGCGCAAACTGAAGTCCACTTAATCTTTCTAAAGCCATACATAGTAAATTCGGTAATGGATTTTTAAATGGGCGAATGCGTCAAATGTAAACAAATGGAGTTATCAGTTGTCTTAAAAAGGTCGTTCGGAGATCTACATTTTAATTGTTCAAAGTTACCTGAAGGATATAAAAGTTCCGAGAAATTAAGAAAACAGAATAATATTTCTGCTTGGGGCTAACGATGCTGTCAAACTTTTAACGCGTTTTCCCGAAACGGAGATGTTTCAGGGATTATTTCGTCATTATTGCAGTTTAATGTTTGGATTTAAATAAAGTTATTAAATATATTTTACAGAAATTGAAACAAATGTATTTTTTTTTGTTCTGATACTATAAATATGTTAAAATTACAATCCACATTGATACACACTGTTTGACAAGCAGTTGTCAAAAGTTACGGCTAAGAGAAGCATCAAAACATAAGAAGACTGGAACGCTCTTTATCGAATAACTATAAATTTGGTAGTTGGTAGCCTATTAAATCCTTGGTCTATAAATTTTCCTTAAACAAATTGGCAGTTGGGTTCAAGATTGATTTTTTGAGAAGAAAAATCTTAAAAAAGGTGTAGAGATGAAACATAAACCCCGTCTGAAGGCAGTGTTAAGAAACAACGTCAAAAATTCGATAATATATTTTATATTTGCATTTCGTACTCAGTAGAACCCCGCTTTTCCGAAGTAGTCGGAGAAGAGCTACCTCGGATATGTGAAACCTCGGATTAAACGAAAAAAAAACATTTGAGCCCATATTCTTTTTCTCTGGTTGCATACCAACCAGGCACAAGATACGTGGATTTAGTATAAACGGGCAGGACATATCCAGGATATTTTATCTAAAAACCTGAAATCATCCGAGCATTTTACTTTAAAGTCATCGACCAAAATCCGGGCAATATCCGGTCATATTTGATCAAAACCTTGAAATTACTCATCAAAATCAAGAAAAATATGAATAATTTTTTTTTCATCATAATTCATCTGAAGATCTTAAATCGTATTTTAAGATTTCAAAAAGTTTCGTCTCGGACGCGTGAGTTTACAACTCAATTTGTTCTTTTTTGTTTGTTTGAGAATGATAATAATTAGAATAAACGCGGGCAAAATCCGGGCTTTTCCAAAGAAATTGGGCAACCGGGCCGGACCGGACTTTTCCTAAATTTTACAATTTATATCCGAACAAACCCGGATTAAACTGGCAATCTGGCAGCCTTAATTTAGTACTCTGGTTAAATTAACCTACGTCTTCCAGTTAATTTTTGACCTAAACAAGCGAGAAACGCAGATTATAAGCAGCTTAGTGTACCTACAGAAAATAAAGTTTCATACCCCCTGTAGTTATGCAATTATGTGTGAAAATTGGCATAATTTTTTCGTAAAACATAAGTTTGTAACTATAAAACTAAGCTTCTAAACTAACTAAAAATTTTCAGCAAAAAATGTTTGACTTTCAGAAAGATAAAATTGATGAAAAAATTTCTTTAATTTTTTTTAAATTTATTTCATGTGGTGTTTTTATTATAATTCACATCATCTAGACTAAATCATTGAAATCATTAAAAGATTTAGGAGGAAATAATCTGGACAGCAATATTTTAGAAACAATCCCGAAACTGTCCATATTTATCAATCAACTTGTAGGGATGAGATGAAGGATATGCAGATAATAAATCAAATTTAATAAAAAATAAAATAAAATAATAGTTGTATTCGGCAACATTGCAGATAAACAAAAAAAAAATTTAGCAACACTACACGGAAAAATTGAGTTATTCATAAAATGTATTGTGATTACACCTTCAAAATAACTAGTCGGTTGTTGCTCAAAATTTGAATATCCCCAATTCAATTTTGAGTAGTTTTGGGTTGCCAATATACATATGCGAACTAAAATTCGATTATTCAGCTCTGTATAAAAAGTTTGCTGTTGTTGGAATCTGTTGAGAAGGGATGTTCAAAGCAAATTGTGAGCTTTTTTGCGGAAAAGACAAGAAAACAAACCACGTGTGTTGTGATGGTTTCTATTTTCAATCGTTTTTTGTTGGTGTAATCTTTATTGTTTACTCGTAAAAGGTACATTTCTCAACATTTAACGATTCTTGTATCTAATTGTTCGATTTTAGGGTGGATGCCAACGATTATCATCCGATGGGTACCACGACCATCTATTTTCTATTCTTAATAGGGCGACCCAAAGGTGTGGCTAGAAGTACAGAAAACAGCTCAACATGCCTCGGTGATCAATCCCTTTGGAAAGGGCGCTTTAATCAATTTACTAAGACCGACGGGAAAACTTCACGTCGATAGGCAGCTGATCAGTGTTGGTTGTACCGGATATTCAATGTTTGGTAAGTTACGAGAATTTCAATATTCTGACTACAACTAATAAACCTAATTGTTCGATTTCTCCTGTTTAAGAAAACCATCAGATATCGTAGCTTTCTGGCGTTCCGAGTGACATCCGCATATTGATTTCTGGCCAAAGGGCTATAGCTAAATGTGCCAACAGTCGCCAAAATATTTGGAAATGATTTCCGATGGGATTGGCTACTTTTCTACGTAAATGGATGCGGTTTCCGCTGGAGCTGCCAAACGAAACTAAAAAGCAGTTCGAAACCGAGGTAAACAGCTAGTAGAAGCAAACCAAGATAAGACGCTTGTATTTTTTTTTTTGCTTTCATTCATTCAAGTTTCTTTTTTCGAATTGCAGCATAAACGTTTGAAAATACCAACCAGTGCCAAGATCCCGCATGAAAATTTAAGAAAACTGAAATGGGATGAAAGCAAATGTAAGCTTTTTGCCAGGACAACTTTTCCAACTATCAAGATTGCATTATGGTTCCGCCGGAGCAAGCTTCCAAGATCGCGATAATCCTTCTCGTCCGATCAGTTTGGAAGAAGAAACTGGTTCTGACGATGGCCTTCACTATAATCCCAACGATTCTGGTTGACTGCTGGATAACTTTCGGCTTACGCATATTTGGTCCTTCCATGTGGATCTTCTACAGCGGTAACAAGAAAGGATAACATTTTTCAGGTCAGTCAATGTGCAACATGAAAATTTTAAAAATTTGTAAAGCTACCCCGAGCAGACTTTTATGGCAAAATTATAGCAAATTTTGCTATCACGCCCTGAGAGTTGAATTTGCTCTCATTTTGCTTGACATAAGGTGGTACACAGCAAAAATGAGAGCAAAAATTTCCATACATGGTTAGCAAAGTGATACCAAATTTTGCTAAATCTGAGACCATAACTACACCTCGTTTTCCGAGAGCTTGGAAAGCACAATGAAGGCAATCTAAGGCATCAACGAATTTTCTTCGATAGCAAAATAAGACATCAATATGCTCTCAAAATTTCCGAAAAATGAGGTATTGTTGGGGTCTCAGAAAAACCAAAATATGACATCACTTGACTAACAACGCGTTAGAATTTTGCTTTCATTTTTGCTGTGTACCACCCTAAGTCAATCATAATAATAGCAAATTTGGCTCTTAAGGCGTGATAGCATTATTTGGTATTGATTTAACATAGAAATTTACTCGAGAGATACAAATTTTAACGCCCAAATATATGCAATCTATTTGGATATAACTCATCATTTTGATGTTAAACTTAAATCGCCTTTAGTTATGCAATTATTCAAATGTGGCAGCTCGATTTTAAAAGAAATTATTGTGTGAGTTGTTCTCTATTTATTCCAATTAAAAAAGTGAGCTGGCAAATGAAAGATCTTCGTTT
This sequence comes from Uranotaenia lowii, assembly GCF_029784155.1. Lineage (NCBI taxonomy): Eukaryota > Metazoa > Arthropoda > Insecta > Diptera > Culicidae > Uranotaenia > Uranotaenia lowii. The sequence continues at coordinate 285,397,562 of NC_073692.1, read as the reverse complement.
TATAAAGCGTGATTTAACAAAAATTGTGAGAAAATATGGGTTTTCGAGGCGGATAGCAAAATGGATCATAACCTGTTCTTATGGTTGCAAAAAGTTCTAAAAATTATCATACTGCCCTCTACATAATGATGTCATTATGCAAAACATCTAATTATATCATTTAGAAAGTTTATTTGATATATTAAACATGGTTAAGTTGCATTTCTCTGTGTGAGAGGATCAATAGATTTTGAATAACATGATTCTCGCAAACAAATGTAAATTTTCAGTTCAAATAGTATGGCTTGTGATATAGCTCAGTTGGCAAGTCTGTTGTCTCCTGAGCCGATGTCCACGAGTTCGAGCCCAAGAGTAAATATCGAACACAGTTGTACCGGATAGTTTTTCAATAACGATCCGCCAACTGCAACGTTGATAAAGTCGCGAATGCCATAAAGATGGTAAAACGACTATAATCGAAACAAAAAAAAAAAAAAAAAGAAAAAAAAAAAAAAAAAAAAAAAAAAAAATTTCAAATAGAAAAACAATGATAAGTCAATTGAGGTTATATTCCTTCATTCTTCAACACACCTTTTTTATCATGAAAATAGAATTAAAATACGAACCTTTGATGCAAAGTGTTTCAGAATCTTGTATTAAAAACAACACAAACTAATATCAAATATCTCGAAAACGCGGATATTCTTGAGCCATATATTAACATAAATTGGGCTGAATTTGAAAAGTTATTAACACAAACTAGTGTCATTGCTGAATTTTTGGGAAATTTGAGAAAATATGCAAAATCGATTTTTTTATGTTGTTTTAGGAAAAACATTGATTTTTAGTCTTAACCATTCACATATAAAATCCAGCACCTTCTCAAGCATGCAAATATGCAAAATCGTATAGAAAGTAGTTAATAATTTCAAAATTTATGTTTCAAAATTGTTTAGTGACTAAATATCTAATAACGTGTTCAAACGTACTCAGGTGTGTTATTCTAATTAAAAATTGATTATTTAACTGCATTGGAGATTGTTTTGCACATTAAAAAATGATACTTTTTTCAGAAAAAAGGAGACTTGAAAATTTGTTTTTTTTTTAATTAAGCGCGAATTTCATTGGCAATTTCATTTTATGTTAACCCGATAAAAGACTGTTTCTTGAAATGCCTGTATTCATACTAAACTTATTTTGTTAACTCTTAAAAGCTTGTTTTTTTTCTACGTGGGAATAGCAATTGATGATGCTGTAAGAAGCATTTCATTTTATTCGAATAACCCAACTGAATTGATATTAAGACGATATCTAGTATCTGATAATATAATATAAGTATCTGATCAATTACAATGCGATGATTTTCGTATTTTTGCATATATTCTCAAATTTCTCACACATGACTAAAGAATCAGTTACAAAAATACTTTATGTGAACAATTCCTTTCTCTATTCAGATCTTATTATCTGAAAATATGACACAAAAACATCTACGCTTTTATCACAAATTATTTATCCTATAATTGGATTTTGGTTCTGACCTAAATTGTATGAAAATAGATTCCGTATCTACTCACCTACAACTCTGCTCCACATCATTGGCTCTATTATAAATTTAAGAATCGTCAAAATAGATAAACGAACACACAACAGGTAAACGATTTTGGTAGACCACTGATTTATATCTGTGAAAGGTTAAAAACAAAATGTTATAAGAGTATAATAGGTATTTAAATTAGTGTAGATACCAAACTGTTACTCAATGCTGCAACCGACGAATCTCAAGAAAGTAAATAAAAAAAGGATTCCTATCGTATTCAGCGATGCCACACATACCGATTTTCCGGTATTTATACCGATTTTTGAGCAAAATTTTGACCAAGAATCGGTATATACCGATAACCGATTTTTGGCAAAACATACCGATTTCATACCGATTTTTAAGATTATAATTCAATCTACATTCCACTTCCACATTCCCACTTAATTCAAGCTATCCTCGTAAAGGTCCCGTAGAAAGGAGACAAAGTGCGGTAGCTGGCGTGGCATAAGTTGATCTGTACAACTTTTAAAGTACCCTGGAAAGATGTCCACGACTCACTCTCATAATTCGTTCAGTTTTTCGGGCTGATTTGTTCCTATGTTCTGTCAAATGATGCACTATTATAGTGCTCAACCTCAAAGCCAATGGACTCAGCTCAAGGCTGATATTTGACCTTCTGCGACTGCCAGCAAAGGTAGAAGTTTCTAAAGACATTAACCATTGACAATTCTCTTGTCTCCTGAGATGCTAACTTTTTAAGGGAAAATATGTACCGTTATGGAATATAATCCTTGTTCAACTTGTCGCCAGGTCTGGTATGTCAAGATTTGAAGTGCAATCAGATACACGGTTTGTCATATCATCGGTATAATCTTCGATCCTTCTCCATCTTGTTAGCCAAGTAAATGATATCACATGTATCTAACTGCAGAGATCGCCAGGCCACGCCAGGCAAAATGGGTATTTTCAATTTTAGAAAAACTAAGTGTTTTAAAATATTTTTCATGCGAACACCTTCTTTTAGAACACGTTTCTCATTTATTTTCGCATAAAATTCTTGGGTTTTCATATGACTAACGAATTATTATTTAAAAAATAAAATTAATTTTCCATTGGCTTAAAAAATTTGAAGCAACAACTCTCTCAACTTTCTGCAATCATTTATTTTTTTAATCGCTAGAACTTTTATCTAATACTTAAGGCCAAAGCTGAAATGGCCAGTTTGGCAAAAAAAAATCCTATCAACCAAACGAAGAACATCAACTTGGGTCCATATTTACCTCGAACATCAAAAAGCCATTGGATTTGTAAGTGCTTACTAAATTAAAATTTACTTTAGGTTGACATGGTTCTATTGTCTCATCTAATTTATCAAATTTACATCCCACTTCAGCTAAACATCAATTAAAGTATCAAGTTTTTAATTCATTAATAAACCACGTGTAACCTGAAGGTGATCGCCATGCCCTTGTTTTTCTTATCAAACGGTAACTTTTGAATTAGATTTCCATTCAATTATGAATACTGAAAAAAATGTTTTCATTTGTGATTTTTACTTTTCGTCTGCAAAAGCAGTTAGTTTAAAAATGAAAAAAAAATTATAAGTCGATACAAACATAAAGTTTTGTTAAAATTTCAAAACTGTCTTTATATGTAAACTTGCGTTACCTAGAACCAAGTTACGGAAAAAAATGGAATGATATATGCAAAACACACTTAGTCAGCTAGTTTTATACTAATAATTAACATTCATAAGAGTTTTTAGACTTGCTTTTTATTGCAAGCTTCCATTTATATTAAAATACGTTAGGAAGTTGAAATGTAAGCGTTTTTGAATATCCAACTCAAATACCGATTTTCATACCGATTTTTGGGATTTCCATACCGATAAAAGATTTTTTTGGGTTCCAAAATACCGATAAAAATGTGGCATCACTGATCGTATTTGGACAAAAAGTTCGGACAGTACCAAAACTCGAATTTGATAGATTCTTTTGATACGGTGCTAACTCCACTCCAACGTCACCCGATGCAACTGGTTTCTGGGAAGCCGAGGGCGCAGTACTATTCAATATCCATAAACTAACGGTCGTCTTTGAACCAACGGCAGCAGATTCCAAGTGGAAGTAGTTACCTAGTCCGATCCTGATCACGGGTATTTCATGTAGCAACCTTAGAAGCGATTATAACCTTTGCCAACTTGCATCCGGCATATACTACTTGCGGGTACGTCCACCGGATAATCGAAACAAGGATGACATTGCTGATTGTTGACGGATGCCGATCCGTAAACTGGTGCTTTGATTATAGCACTTCCAGTTACGCTGTAACACCGAAGGCGTTCTGTTGGAAACATTGAGCATTACGTAGTTTCATTAGTAAGCATTTTAATGAAGAATCTCACCTGGTTATTAATAGTCATATCAGCAGTCCGAACTAAATTGAGCTCCACAAAGGAGGCCATTCCATGCGGTGAAATCCTCGTCGAACCACTTCTCGGGTTTTATTCTCCAGCAACTGCCGGTGCACCACAAAAATCACAACACAAGAACTCCACAGAAAACACAACACAAGTTTTGTTACTTTATGTGGTATGATGGTTGGACCAGTAACATTGTATGTATGTCCAATTCGTTTATTTTGTTGTTTAATAATAAATACACATGTTAATGGTATAATGTAGAGATGTACCGAATATTCGGTCGGCCGAATATTCGGCGCCGAATATCGCAAAAAAACCGTTAAGCCGAATATTCGGCTCACCGAATAGTTGAGCTAAGTATTCGGCCGAATAGGCCGAATAGGCCGAATATGTATTATTTAAATTTATTCAATAACAGATTTGTGAAATTTTTCAAATGATTTGAGATAATTTTTGAAATATCTGGAAGTTTTGTTGAAAAAGCTACACAATCATCAAAAACTTATGGTTCAGCAAAACATCTAAAGGGTATCTGTATACCATTCTCTGTAGATCGTACAGGAGAAAGCTGTCGAAAATCGCTTTATACATACTTTGATTATCGTTCATTCTAGATTTTCTTGATATATCAAGGCTTGCCCATAAATCCAATAAATAATTCGAGATAAGTTAAATCTGATCGGGATGCACAGATATTGATGAAAACTTTTTGGATTTTGCCCTGGTTTATTCAGATTATTTGCTGAATCAAACTAAAATTTATCTTTAAAAATTTGAATATTTTGTGCTCAAAAACGCTTTTAGTAAATTCCAAAAACAACATAAGTTTTTGTTTATTCCTTCGAAACGATTTTTACACTGGTGCTGTGATTCATTGAAAACTTTAAATTTTAAGTGTTTTCTTTCTTTTTTTTCCCTTGTATGATTTGCCCTTTTTTAACTTTTTTTTCAAAATTCGCCCTAAACTTCCCGATTATGTGGATGCGTTGTTTTTAACAAATATTTTGAAAATATCTTACTGAAATTCGTTATCAAATAAGTAATTTCTAATTGCTTGGCACCTGTTTCGACATGTTTTGTCCCAGATTTCACAGGAACCCAATATTTTTGTTGATAAACGCCCTAGAAGCGATAAGTCATCTGATATCCTTCCTGGTTGACAATAATTGACTCAAAACACGAGGGGCATTAAAATGGAAGAAAAAGAAGGTAATTGAAATAAGTAATCACTTTTTTTCATTGAAAATCCAATAGAATATTCGACCGAATATTCGGCCGAATATTCGTTTGGCCGAATAGTTGGAAAGGTCACTATTCGGTATTCGGCCGTTCGCCGAATACCACTATTCGGTACATCTCTAGTATAATGCATTGACTCAAAAAATGGAATAAACCTAAAAAAAATCATATTTTTTAAATGTATAAAGATTATTAATGGCAGAAAGTCAGGAAAGAAGGAATTTTATTTTCCATCAATTCCCGTTAATTCTTTTATGATTCAAAACGTAAGTCATGTTGCTTTGTTGAGTTTTTTTTCAGCGTAATGAAAGTGGCTAGGAAAAAAGTACTTATTTCCAGCTCAGCAAATTTTGACATTCTATCAATTTTATCAAGATAAATCGATTTACTGAATTTTCAAAATCAGGTAAGGTCGTCAAAAAATCAATAAACATCAATAATTTATAACACAAATGAAATTGTAATATATTTCAATGTTTTAAAATAAAATTTAAATATTCAATGTTTATATTATGTCCAAAAGATGATTATGAGATAAAAAATTTTACCAAAATATACTTGTTATCCAATATAAGAGAATTTTAAGACCAATTAAAAAATACTTATAGTTCATGACATTTTGAAATAACCAATACAAATCTCGAGATCAGTTTGTTTTGAGCTATTAACAGCTTTAAATTTTCAAAATGGCCAATTTTGTCATTTAAAATTTTGCCGTTAAAAATTATTCACATAAGATAACGATATTTTGATGATGCAATACCGCCATTCCAGCCAATTGATACTTTAATGAAACCTAATTTTGCCGTCAGACTAAACATAACACTAAAATATGCTATCATTTTGGCATTGCTAGGTCATTTTGATTTCATTTTGCTGATGCTTATCAGTTGTGATCCAAGAAGGTTAAAAATCATCAAGGAAGGCAATCATAATCGAGACGTTCGATCTAATAGTCTGCGTCCTTCTTTACCACATCATCATGTGTTGCAGGAATGTTTCAAATGCAGGAGCGTCATTGTCATGCATGATTGTTTATATGATTTAGTTGGAGAAGGAAAAATTTACTGGTGTGATTTTTTGGCTCTGAATTTAGTAAAGCTGGCTGGCTGGCTGGCATGGCTCAGTAAAAACGATTGATTTTTGGAAGATTGGCCTAATCTATGTTTTCGTCAATTTTAATTTTGAGTTTGAAATAGTTTGAGCATGTACTTTATTTAAGTCAATTAGGTTAGGCAACATAGGGAATTTTGGGTCACCATCTTTCATGGATTATTTAAAAAATGGTCAAAAGTATGAAAAATTGTTTTTTTAATTAAGAATTTGATTTATAACACCCCCAAATATGGTCCAAAAATGTATTGAATTTACGGGTGAAAATATTTGTTTTCCTGTACCTCGTTTGTTGAAAATCGTTATGCTTACATTCTGGCGCAACTCTGCTTTATAAAGAAAATTGAACAAAAATTTGATTCAATTATACTTTCGTTTCACTCTCAACCTGGTTTTTATCAATCTATTATATTTCCGAAAAAAAATGAAACCTTGTGATGTTTAATTTTACTCTCGCAGAGAAATACAGCAAATCATGCTATCATTTTGCTCTTAGTACCTCATGTTGGTCTCAGCTTGCTGTCAAATTGAAGTTGGTTATGCCTTAATGATGCCTAGTTTTGCTTTCGGTAAAATAATGAGAGCAAATGATGCTATCATTTGGCTGTTGACACCTTATTTTGGTTTCAATTTACTATCGATTTGGGCATCAAAGTCTGCTCGGGACACTAGAACAATCCTAAAGTTTAAGTCAATTTTAATTCCAATAGATAGCGCTAAGTCGTTTTAGTTTAGAAATATTTTATTAATTAAAAAATTTAATTTTTTTGAGATTTTTTTTACATTACAAATTGATTATTGTACAGTACAATAATCAGTTTGTATTGTAAAAAAAATACAATTTTTACAATTTAAACGAGTTAAATTAAATTCTTTTTACAGATCCTTCGTTCCTTTTTGGCATTGACGTTGGCAACATGAACATTAATCAGTTTCAGACGTTGAAAGATCCGATTTGAGCCATGTGAGGTTTGCTGCTGAAATAAAAATATGAAATGATATTCCGACACCGAGGTGGCTTGTCGTATTTGAAATTGGCAATAAAGATTATATTTCTCCGCACTAGAATTATTTTTTGTGATATTTTGAGAAATTTCATTTATTTTTACATTTTTATAAACATTTTGAAAATGCATGGGCATCCCCATGTCAAATTATACAGAATCGACTAACTGGCTGAAAGCTCAAAATGTATAAAAGCTTTTTGCTCACGCTCTGCGTAAAGCGCCCGAAGTTAAAACTAAGTGGAGACACTTTTGTCGAAACTGTATGGATTTTTATACAGAACAGATTAACTTCGGTTACCGTGTAGGCAAAACAAACGAATCAAGGCAAGCCATTGATCTATTCTCGTGAGTGACAGACGTGTCTGAATAAATTTCTGAATTGAGATTCATAAGAATTGTAAAATCACGACAATTCGGCCATCCGGTGGAAAAAGGCGGAATTGGCTTAGGAGGTACAGATTTTTAAGGCTGCTGTTGATTTTTAAAACTATTGCTGCAGATTGTTTGTTTCCCAGACAACCATTTGGTGAGTATTTCGAATTTGCAATATACGTGCAAATATACGTGTAAACAAATCGCATATATTACAGCAAAACCAGTATATACGTATCATTTTGGAGGCTATATAGGTACATCAGCACAAATATTCCTTCCGGTGGAAAAAGACGGAATTAGCTTAGGAAAGGCAGATTTTCGAGGCTGCTTCTGCTGATTTTTTTCTCCGGGGAAAAAGACAGAATTGGTTTGGGAAGCGCAAATTTTTAAGGTTTTTTCTACTGATTGTTTATTTTGATTTGGTCTTCTAGTAAAATTGGACAGAAGCGCAGATTTTTAAGGCTACTGCTGCTGATTGTTTGTTTTGATTTGGCTTCTGGTTGGGAAGGCTGTTTCTAAGAATACTAACGAATTATTCCGGCTCTCGTAAACAGAGACAGAGTGACAAGAAAAGCACACTTTGGCAAAGCTGTTGCTAAGAAATACAGAGCGACAGGAAAAGCACCGATTGGGAAGGCTATTATGAAGAATGTTTTCGGATTGGATGAATTGGTCGGATGGTTATTTGAAAAACAAAATTTTTATTTGAGAATAATAATAGTCAGTAAATAAAAGATTCTATTGAGAATAGAGTTGAGAAGGAATGTAGAGATGAGATAAAGAAAAAGCAGAAATTTAATAAAAATTTTAGGATAGAGAATAAAGATGTGGAATATGGAATAGATATTAAGGATATTTGGTAGATGAAATTTTGTTTTAGAGAAGAAAAAAAAATAACAAGAGTCGATGCGTAAAAAGTTTTTGAGAACAGAGATGAGAAGGAATGTAAAGATGAGATGAACGATATGCAGAAAATAAATCAAATTCAATATAAAAAGAATTTTAATTTTTTTGAATTCGGTACCACTGAAGATGAATAAAATAAAATAAATGTTTATGGCAACATTTGTTATTTTGGCAACACTGGGCAATACTTACAAAACAGAGTCAGCCATTGATCTTTTTAAGTGAGTGACCGACGTGTCTGAATGAATCTCTGAATAGAGATTCATATTTATTGCAAAAGCATGACACAACTGAAAGCTGAAAAAAAATTGAAAATGTAGAAAAAAATTAATACAAACAACTACAATACAAATACAATACAAATACAATACAAATACAATACAAATACAATACAAATACAATACAAATACAATACAAATACAATACAAATACAATACAAATACAATACAAATACAATACAAATACAATACAAATACAATACAAATACAATACAAATACAATACAAATACAATACAAATACAATACAAATACAATACAAATACAATACAAATACAATACAAATACAATACAAATACAATACAAATACAATACAAATACAATACAAATACAATACAAATACAATACAAATACAATACAAATACAATACAAATACAATACAAATACAATACAAATACAATACAAATACAATACAAATACAATACAAATACAATACAAATACAATACAAATACAATACAAATACAATACAAATACAATACAAATACAATACAAATACAATACAAATACAATACAAATACAATACAAATACAATACAAATACAATACAAATACAATACAAATACAATACAAATACAATACAAATACAATACAAATACAATACAAATACAATACAAATACAATACAAATACAATACAAATACAATACAAATACAATACAAATACAATACAAATACAATACAAATACAATACAAATACAATACAAATACAATACAAATACAATACAAATACAATTCAAATACAAATTATGATCCATAAGCCGTTAAATTATCTGTGAACATAGTACCTTTCTGTTTCCCACCATACTCTATTGCTTTTTTCTTCCTCTGAAAATTCATCGAGTAGAATCCGACTTATTCGGTTAACAAAGCTTCCGAGTTATCTGAGCCACCATTTTTCTTCCAAATTTATTTTATGTTTTTTGTTATCCCCGTTAAGTTTAAAGACTAAACTTGCCGAAAACGTCGATTGAACAGCATTACGAAATACATGTATATACCGAGCTATACCCTGGGTGATATGCAATATGCAAAAAGGATATGGTTTGTCAAAGTATTTCGTGTTATCCGAGATTTCAACTATAGGCCCTTCCCTCTACCCTAATACCTCGGATAAGCGAGGTTCTAATGCACTAGGTAATTGTGCTCCTTCCTATGGCCGTAATATCTTTGATTGCCCAATTGCTAATGGGATTTCTCACCATAGGAAATCACAATTGCTATCTAAATGAAATCTTGATTATGTTTTAGAGCTCAACTATGTCGTATTATCTTATTAGCTATCGGAAATCACAGCAATGAGGTCTCTTTCGGTGATTTTTCCAGTAAATATAATGCTCCTGAGCTGGTTGGGGGCCTCGTCGACTATAGTTATAAATCGTGAGGATTGCCCCCAGTTTACACTTCCAGAGTCCAAACCTGTCAGTTGCGATAGCGGTTTTTGGGAACTGGAACCGGCAGCTCATATTCCCGGAGCTGATAGTTCGTTGAAACTATTCCAGGCACCTTTTGGGCCCTTTGGTTGTTTCTTTTTTAGATTCTCCTGTCAGAATGAAGATGTTTTTGGAAAACTTACCATGATTGCACTGGTGAACCAAAATTTGACGTGCCCTGGCTTTGAGATAAGCATGTTGGAAGACAAATGGCAATCGAAGATCGGTATCAAATCCAGAGTCGCTTCTTGTGAGACTATAGAACGATGGATTGATCTCGACATTTTTATTTATAAGCAGAATGAGTTTATAGTGATCTACAGTTGCAAAAGACATTTATTGTATGCCAACATTGATATAGGTGCATGGATTTTAGTTAAAATGGGAAGTTCCAGCAAATTCAAGCAGAAAGTATTTCGACAATCCTTGGAGATGCTTGATCGAACTCCGGGCCTTGGCCGATCTTGGTGGATGTTAAACACATTCAACCCGGCACATACTTGTTGGGCTTCACCGAACTGTTCCTATCTGGAGGAATGCACTATGGCGAATGATGACGGTCATGATCTTCAGACACATTTAACCGTTCGAGACTTTAGCAGCATCCAGTACATCATAGTGGGACCTCTAGTGTTTTTCATTGTTGTTGTTCTGATTTCAAGTTTAATAAAATTATTCAATAAGCGGAATATAAGTCAGGTAGATCCATGCGATGAAACTGTTTCATAATAACAAATAAATAAATAAATAAAATTCGTTGCTTATGCCCATGCGTTAATAGTGTATCTACTGTGTGTGTGTTTTTTTATGATGAAAAATAGCTTCAGCACTTAACAACTAAACTATTGGTAACTGATTTGAAAACTGCATTATTCAAAATAATTAATTGTAAAGCACTTGACAAATCGAAGAAAAACGTGTTATCGCTTTCCATTTTTTTTTTTTTTTTGGAAAAAAGTCAATTTGACAAAACAGTTTAAGTATTTAAACTTGTGTGGCGACCTTAGATATATACATATTTTTTTTTTTTTGAATGACTGTGTATCCTGAATGCAAAATTTTATGATGGATTCATTTCCAGCTCTGGCATCACGAGAATAAAGGTTCAGATAAAAAGTTTTTACCGTTTGTAACAGTTGATATTTTGCATGTCGGTTTTTGTTTCTTTGTTCCGTGTCAATGGTTTATTATATTTATTTTATAAATATTAGAAAATAGTTCAAATTTAGATTTAAATAATGGATAGGAAAAACAAACGTCACAAACAGGAGAGGACACGTATAACATCACAAAACAGAAAGGGGGAATTACGGTTCAGTGGGTGGCAATTGCAAAATCGAATGACAGGTTGGAACGAGGAGGCCGAAGGCCGAGTGAAGACCACGTGTGCTTTGTTTCACAACATTAAGGCGCAATAGGCGAATAGTGAATCCACTGTGGGCCAGCAATTCGGTGGCACAATCCAAGTCCCGGACACCTCGGATATCCCTGTCTGGAAGGCAGCCTTGAGCAGGCAGTGTAACCTGCAAAAGCTCTGCAGTGTGCAGCGGCTGACGAACTTGCGAATAATCAGCGCATACCGAACGGTGTCCTCGGTAGCTGCTGATGTTGTGGCAGGTGTCGTGCCCATCTCGGTCTTGCTAGAGGTAGATATCTTCTGCTACGAGCACAGGCACATGCCCGATGTGCGGAAACATACCAGAGAGGCCTCGATGTGCAACTGGCAGCACCAGTGGGACAGCTCGGAACGTGGCCGGTGGACCCAAAGTTTGATCCCTAACGTCGGATCCTGGATGGACCGGAGACATGGAGAGGTGGATTTCTGCATAACACAGTTCTTGACTGGTCACGGATGCTTCATGCAGTACCATCATCGGTTTGGACACGTGGCCTCGCCATTCTGCCCAACCTGCGGTGACACGATAGAGACAGCAAAGCACGTAGTGTTCAACTGTCCGAGGTTCGAAGGGGTACGGGCTAACATGCTTGCTGTTTGCGGACCAGACACAACAGCCGACAACATCGTGCGGAGGATGTGTGAGGATACCAATACTTGGCGCGTGGTCAGCGATGGGTTCACCTGGATCATGACTGCCCTGCAAAGGAGTTGAAACCAGCACCAGTCCGCGACCGATGTAGGGTGACTCCTTCGTCAGGGAGCATCTGAGTAGTGTGCGTCCGATCCTGGCAGCAAAGCATACAAAGATAAGACTCTACCTTCTGCGTATGCCGAGCTGTCTGGTACGTCGCGCGTCTGTGTGTAGGATACTTCCAACGTTACCTTTGCGGAGTATCTGAGTCGAACGCGCCCTCTGCGACGGAGGCTGTGGGGATCAGACATGACCTTCTCCGCGATCGAACTCGCAGGGGGGGTAGAGTGGTCTCACTTCGCCGTCGGATGAGCCACTCGAGTCGGGTAGGATGACATCTCCGTCGGGATTCATCTTAGTCGCAAGCGTCAAAGACCCGTACGTGTGCTGTAACAGGCGTGAGTCCAGGGTAAGCTGCTCTCGATTCGGCTCACGGACGGGCAAAGAAGAGAGGGTCTCGAGTCAAACCGAGCGGAGCCCAGATCTTGTGTAGTTAGAGGAGATGTCATTGGTCTCTTGCAGTGGTCTCGAACAGAGGCGGAGCGCACGATAGTCGTGCAAACCAAGCGAGCCTCGAGCTACGAGTAAAGGCCGGACCTCGAGTCGCCAGAGGAGAGGGCCTTAGTCTTGAATCGTAACAAGAGGCAGGGTATATATGCTGGAGTTTTGACTCGAAGTTGAGTTAGCCGATGAGCGCTTAAGCGCATACTTGATTTCTCATCTCGGTTACAGCCTTTGATGCAGGTCCGGATGGGAATTATGACCAGATACCCCAAGCGGACTTCATGGCGTAGTGGTAATTAGTATTATGAGTCGTCCAATTGCACCCATGGACCCAGAGTAGCATACTGGGGGGACTCGGTCGCTCGCCGTGCCTTGGAATGCAATCCGTAAAAAGGATTTACCATCTGGGTGATCAACTAATAAAAAAAGACCAAAGCTCAGACCCCGATTTGTCACCACACATCCGTTACCCACCTCCCAGCCACCAGAACCGCCACTTGTGAGCCGAGATTCCCTGCCGCAGGCCTGCATCGACGTGAGTACAATTAACACACAATACACAAAACACACAGAAGTTATGAACACACTATAAAACATAACTTAAACGATAACGTTGATGCTAACGTTGTGTCTGGAGAACGGTGTGCAACTCGAGACCCCATACACCACCGATTCTCAACCTCTTCGAGGTGCTAACTGGGGGGGGGGGGGGGGGGGCAAGCAACATTAGCGGAGAACGGGTACCCAACACCGGTGGATGCTTTGGTCGCATGCTAACTGAGAGAGGGGGCTTGGTACGCGTCTGTTCTCCATGTCAGGGGCGGCGTGCGGAGTGCAACAACGTCCTGGTCTGGGGCGTTCGGGACCCAAAACAGCAACAGCACAACGGTCCTCCTGCGAGATGGCGGGTCTTGCAAGCCCGTACGCGCAGCTGGAGCGTGAATACGACGGTTGCCAATACATGATCGCTATCGGGGATTTTTACGCTTATTTAGGTCGGCCAGGAGGAGGAATTCAAACCGACAATTGGAAGGTTCAGTGTGCACCAGCCGATAAAAACGGCCTCAGACTAATAGATTTTGTCGCCTCCAAACGAATGACCGTACTTAGTACCTTTTTCCAGCACCGCCTCCCACACAAGTAAACCTGGAGATCACCGTACCAAACGCAATTACAGATCGACCACGTTTTGCTAGATGTGATGGACGAAAAGATTGCCGCGCGGGCGGCGGTAGTGCAAAGAAGCACCCGTCGAATTGTGGAAAATCACCAACAACGCAAGAGGCAGCGAGTCCAAATTTTCCAGGAGAAAAAGCGCCGGCTGGAGGAGGAGGAGCTCGAGGAGCTCAAGCCGAAATGTGGCGAGATAAGGACGGGGGCGTCCTGACGGACTATCGTGAGGTGATCAAAAAGTGGAGCAGCACTTCAATAAACACCTGAACGGCGCATATATAGAAGACCAAGACGGAAGGTATATCGCCGGCGTAGCCAACGGTGTAGAGAAGTCATAAAAATGGGCCCGAACAAGTTGGCCGATTGCTTACACCGGTTGATGGTTCGGATCTGGGACACAGAACAGCTACCGGCGGTGTGGAAGGAGGGGGTAATATGCTCCATCTACAAGAAGGCTGCGAGAACAACCGAGCAATCACTGTCATCAATGCCGCCTACAAAATGTTGTCCCGAATCCTACTCCGCCGCCTAACGTCACATGCAAACAGATTCGTGGGAAGTCATCAAGCCGGCTTCATGAAGGGACAGTATACAACGGACCTGATCTTCACATTACTGCAAATCCTCCAATAACGCCTTGAACACCAAGTCACTACGCACCATCTATTCGTCGACTTCGAAGCCGCATACGACACGATCGACCGTGACGAGCTATGGAAAATCATGGACGAGAACGGCTTTTCCGGGAAGCTGACCAGACTGATCAACGCGACGATGGATGGAACGCAGTGCTGTGTGTGGATTCCGAGTGAATTGTCGAGTTAATTCGAATCGCGCAGGGGGCTTCGACAAGGCGATGGTTTATCCTGCATGATGTTCAACGTGGCGCTGGAAGATGTTATTCTACGAGCGATGAGTGAAATGCGGGGCACGATTTTCAACAGATTCAGTCAATTTATCTGCATTGCCGATGACATTGATATCTATAGTCGGGAGATCATTTGCGGCGATGGAGTCTCTAATTACAATTATAATTTGCCGATATACCATAAACTTAGATAAGAATATATCCCAGCGGTGATCAAAAAAAGATAATATTAATGAAAACAAGATGTTGAAGTAATTTGTTGTAAGCTGTTTTCTTTCGAAGTATTTGCATAAAATGTGAGAAACCTCATAAAATGGAAGAAATACGTTAGTTTTTCTGATCAAATGTCTTTCCACAATGTGATAACCCTTGCTCCTGCTTACTCACATATCTGGGCACACCACTATACACGAGGTATATAGGGAAAGCTCTAGACTCTTGGTCGTATTGCATATAGATAACTTTGATCTTCCGTCACATCAAAAAGCGGGTGACGCTCTCTTACTCAAGTTACCCGCTGAGTTAAGCCACAAGTAAATAACAAATTAAGAAGTTCTCCCCCTTTATTTTCTCGCTACGAGAATTTTTTTGGGTCCGGCTAGTAAAACTACCAAAATGAGCGTGGCGACGAACGTGTTAACACGTTCGTCGCCACGCTCATTTCGGTAGTTATGCTAACCGGGCCCTAAGAAACTCTCGAAGCGAGAAAGAAAAGAAGGAGATTTCAAGCTTTGAAACGTGTGGCTAAATTGAGCGGCTAACTTGAGTAAGAGAGCGTCACACGGTTTTAATGTGACGGGGCCTCCCGAAAAATACAACCGTCACCCGAATATGGATCCCATGGTGACGAACGTACGAAGAGTACGTATGGTATCCCTGAAGCCTCCCAGCATTAAAGCGTTTTGGATATGTCGAAATCGACTATCACATAATGCTGGAGCAATCTACAGTAGAACCCCGCTTATCCGAGATAGCTGGGGAAAAGGCTACATCGGATTACACGAAATATGTACATTGAAAACCCTATCCTACTGCTTTGGTTTTGCCTATCATCTAGGCGCATAGCTCGGTAAAAACATGGATCTTGTTTGAACATGATTGCTCGGATTACCCGGAAGCTCGGACAACCGGAGCTCGGATAAGCGGGTTTCTACTGTATTGACAAAAAACGGGTACTAAGCTGCGCACTTAGTTATGTTAGAATAAGAAGAATGACATAATTTTCTTTCGGATTTTTATAAAAAAAAGCCTCAAATCAAATGGAATAGTTTTTAAAACAACCGCATTAAATGCATTTTGTCTCTACTTCAATCATCATAAAATTCGGTGTACTGTTTTTCTCTAATTCACTACAATTTAATAAAACTCTAAAAGGAAATGTTTCAGCTAGCGCATTCATAGGGCTGCACTTGAGTACCAGCACAAACCCTGTAACACTTCCGCGATAAAGAAATGACAACAACACCAACTATGAGCACAATGGGTCCAATCGCAATTAACTTATAATAACTGAAGTTCTGGTCTATCGTACGTATCAACCGATCATCGACCTTAGTAGTTATGCAATCTGCCAGATACGAGCAGTTGGGTGAACTCCAACAAGGTTTGCCTACCTTGTCATCATAGAAGATCCACCAACTTCGACTGAGATCGTGAATTCCGTTGAATAGCTCCAGAGACCGCTGCAAAATACTCTGCTTCCGTTTGTGGGAGCTTTCCACGTTAGCAAATATCCAGGCACCGATATCAAGGCTGATATCCTTTGTATGTTGTTTGCAGCTGTACATCAGAATGTAATCATTTTGTTGATAAACGAAAATATCCAAATGGGTCCATTTTTCCACAGTTTCGCAAATTTTAGACCATTCAGTTTGTTTAGCTTTAATCCCGGACAAACTAACGATTCTGCGACCAGAGCTATCCAATGAATCTCCCCAAATACTTGAAGATCTTTTTGACAGTAGAATCGTGCTACGAAACAATCCAAGGATCCGTACGGTACATGAAATGGGTTAAGCGAGTGACTTCCGCCGGGAATGTGTGCCAGGGGTTGTAAATCCCAGAATTTCACTGATGTATTACAATCAATAAATCCAGATTCTAGGTTTGAGATTACAGGACACTCTTTTGCAGCAATTATTACTGAGCAAACTGAAAGAAAACTTGAGCTCAGTAGCAACAGCAGAAAAGTTGGATTGCTCATTTCAAAACCGTTCGGTTGTTAATGGATTTCTTGTCGTTTCCTGATGAACCTGGTGTACAAATGTACGTTTTTGAAACTATTGGACTTCCTGTTCGAACCTTTAGACAATATGAAATGCAGAAATTTACGATACATGTATTTCGATACAGTCGAGTGGTTGTAATAAAATCTTCTTACAATCTTTTGAAAAAAAAAATCGCGTTGTGTCTTGTTGTGTCTTTACAGTGACAGTGAGTGACGATATCTAGCGACAAATTCTCCTGACTCGACAGAACATTGACTAGCTTAGTTTCCCGGAAAGTTGGCAATCGATTCTCACAAATTTGCAATCATTTTCCAGCCAAAATGATAGCTGCTAGTAAATAACATCGGAAAGCAAAATATCTAATTTGTCGCCCTTCTTGTAGATGGGACATATTATCCCCTCCTTCCACTTCCTCGTTAGCTGTTCTGTGTCCCAGATCCTGACCATCAAATGGTGTAAGCAATCGGTCACTTTTTCCGGGCCCATTTTGATGAGTTCAGCTGGCTTCCTTAACTCAACTCATCGTCGGGAATGGCTGCACCTCGTCGTTGGCTACGACGGCGATGTATGTAGCTTCCCCCACCGATAAGTGTGCGTGATAACGAGTGCAATGTTTACATGCAGCTGTCATCTTGTTATCCCTTCTGGATTTTTTTCACTCGGTTCTCTACACCCGGATTGTCTTTTTTCATGTCCGGATTGCACTGGCCAGCAAATATTACGGTTTTCCTTGGCTGAGAGATTCAGAATCGCGGCAACAATAATTTTTTCGTTTATTATTTCGACCGTTCAGCTTTCAGCCAGAAACAACTGTTCTTTTTTTTTGACTACATTGGTAACAGTATTGGTGAACTTCTTTCGACACTGACTTTATTCTCAGGGCGACTCCATTTTTCGTGCTCAATTACCCAGGTAATCAATCAGGACTGTCAAAAGCCGAATAAGGGACAAATAACAGCATTTCAGTGCCTTTTGGCTGTTTAGCGTAGTTACAAATGCCTGATGGCACTGTGACATTCAAATTGCATATTGGCCCTATATGAGCTAAGTGGATTAATTTCAAAGCTTTTAACCGTCTTTGCACTTTGACATTTTGAATAAAAATATACAAAAAAAACAACAACTTTCAATGCTGTCCATATAGTGCGCAAGTCTGGTAACTCAGGCGTACTGGGTTCGATTCCTAGTATCGGCAAGAAAAACTTTTGGGTTCAAATTCATAAGTTGCCGACAGGTAAGATGTGTTTCATTGAATTAATATTATATATTTCAGAGGGAATGTATCTGGGGTAAATCTGAAGAGACTATTGCAAGCGGAGTGGATTGCCAACCATTGAGTAGGTCTCTGGAGGTTGGATGCCTTCTCTCGACGAATCATCAGCCGTGGAAGCCTGAGAAGCAATTCGAAGGCCAAGCCACACAGACATAGGCTGGACCTTGCTACCGATGGCGGAACCATACATACATACATATGGGTTGGGGTCAATACTCGTCCCGGTTCTGTGAAACATCACATACGCAGAACTCCTACGAACGAGCCTCCCATCGGGAGCTGAACTCGTAGGATTTGCGGATGATGTAGTCCTCTTGGCGAGAGGCTCCTTAACAGCGGAGGTTGAGCTACTGGCCACAGTAGCTATCCAGGCAGTGGAAAGCTGGATGCACTCCAAGCCCACCACAAAACCGAGATGGTGCTAATCACCAACCTTATCTCACCCCAAACAGGTACCATTGCCGTTGGACCGTGCAATATCGTGTCCAAACGCGCAATTAAGTACCTAGGGGTGATGATAGATGACAGGCTCAGCTTTACGAGCCATATCGATTACGTGTGCAAGAGAGCGGCCATGGCCACGGCCGCACTCACATGGATGATGTCGAACTCCTCGGACATCCGAAGCAGCAAAAGGAGGATCCAAAGTGGGACCAAATCGATCTTGCGGTACGGAGCAGCGGCCTGGAGGCAGGCCCTGGGAAGAAACTGTAACCTGCAGCGACTTAGCAGCGTTCAGCGACGAATGAAACTGCGTGTTATCAGCGGATACCGGACCATGTCGTCCGAAGCCGCCTGTGGCGGGTGTCATACCCATCTCGGTTTTGCTTGAAGAGGATGTCTTTTGTTACGACAACAAAGACACGCCCAATGCACGAGATCTCGCCATTGAGGACTCGATGTCCAACTGGCAGCAGCTGTGGGACAGCTCAACAAGAGGAAGGTGGACCCATCGTTTGATCCCGCACATCGGGAGCTGGATCGGAAGAAAGCACGGTGAAGTGGACTTCTATATGACGCAATTCCTGACTGGTCATGGATGCTTCATGAAGTACCACTACCGGTTTGGACATGTGGCTCCGTCATATTGCCCAGATTGTGGTGACGAAGAGGAAACACCCGAGCAAGTGGTGTTTGTCTGCCCGAGGTTTGCGGCGGTACCTACTTCCATATTTGCCGCCTGTGGGCCCGACACGACAGCAGATAACGTTGTACAGAGGATATGTGCGGATTTCAACACTTGGCATGCGGTTAGCGATGGGTTCACCCGGATCATGACTGCCCTGCAGAGAAGCTGGAACCAACGGCAGTTCACGAATGGTGTAGGATGACTCCATTGACGGGGAGTATCTGAGTAGTGTGCGTCCGATCCCTTAATCGAAGCTACAAAGATAAGGCATCATCTTCTGCGTAGCGGAGATCAGGGGTGCGTCGCGAACGTGTGTAGGATACCCCAATGTCGGGGGGTGTCCGAGTAGTGCCGCTTCCTAAGGGGGAAACTGCGGGGATAAGACTTTACCTTCCTCGTAGCGGACCTCGAGGGAAGAGGATTAACCACTGTCGGGGGATACCCACGGGTAGAGAGGCTCTCTATGCCGGGCGAGCCTCTCGAGTCGGAGTAGGATGTCGTCACCATCGGGAAACATCCGAGTCGTAGCGTTCAAAATCCCAAACGTGTTCTGTGACAGGCGCGAGTCCAGGACAAGCTGCTCTCGATCTGGCACACAACGGGTAGAAAAATCAGCGGGCCAAAAATCCTAGGGTTGCCAGCCACGGGGGGCTGTCGAGTAGAGTGCGTCCGACCCCACGGTTTGAAGCTTCAAAGATAAGGCAACACCTTCTGCGTAGCGGATGCCGTGGGTGCGCCGTGTTCGTGCGTAGGATGCTCTACCTACGGGGAATATCCGAGTAGGGCGGTTCTCAACGACTGAAGCTGCGGGGATGAGACTTGACCTTCTTCGCAGTGGATATCGTTAGGAAAGGGTTATTCCACGTTAGGGGAATACCCACGGGTAGAGTGGCTCTCGACGCCGGGTGAGCTATTCGAGTCGGAGTAGGATGACGTCTTCGTCGGGAATCATCCGAGTCGTTGCGTTAAGCCCCGCGCGTGTGCCGTGAAAGGCGCGAGTATAGGATAAGCTGCTCTCGATCAGGTACACGACGGGCAAGGTGGCAAACCTCGAACCCTGAAGATAAGAGATCGGGCCTTGAGTCGTTAGAGGAGAGGTCAGGTCTCAAACCTTCAGGCGGAGAGGTTTGTGTGGTCAACCCCGAGTCTTTATGATAAGGGGTAGGGTCTCGAGTCGTAAGAGGAGGGATCAGGCCCCTTATCAACAAGAGGAGGAGTACAAGTGGTCACCTCGAGTCGTTACGAGAAGAGATTTCAATTCGTTAGAGGAGAAATCGGGCCTTGAATCGTGCAGAGGAGAGGTAAACCTCGAGTCGATGCGAGCAGGGGTCGGATCTCGAGTCGATAGAGGAGAGATCAGGCCTCAAGTCGCGAAGAGGAGAGGTTTGTGTGAGAATCTCGAGTCATTGCGAGGAGATGTCGGTTCTCAAGTCGTTAGAGGAAAGTTCTGGCGTCGAGTTGTAAGGATGAGAGGTTTTGTTGAAAGTGGTCTCGTTAATGAGTATTGCCTTGGAGCGCATTAGACACATTCCACGCGCTTGTACCGCTCAAAAGTGATTTTTATTATTTCGCGTATCAAAAAATCTCAAAATTGTCTATAATTTTGATAATTCAAATCATCCAAAACCAACGGAAAAAAGAGAAAAAAGTTTTTTTTATACATGTTTTAGATGATTTTGAAAAAATCAATTTTATTGTTGAAAAAAGTGGTGTTTTTGACAACTTTTACAAAATCCTTAATTTTAATATATGGATGATTTTTTTTGGAAATATTTTTAGTTTGTTAAGAAGCCAAAAAACACGGCTTCATTTTATAGAAAAAAGAATTTGTTTATACTCAAGGTAGTTAGTTTGAAAAGCGGACAAAAACAGTCGCAAATTAGTGAATTCACGTCACAAAAAAAGGGAAGTTTTTTATTTTACGAGAAAACTCTGACTTTTTTTAAACAAAAAATGAGATTTTCTTTGGAAATGATAAGACGATTCTAAAACTCTAAAATTTATAGAAATCGGTTGTAATCTAGCTGAGTTACAACAGCGCGAATGAGTGAATTCACGTCACAAAATTTGATTTTTTGTTAAATTTTATATGAAAAATGTGCTCTGAAAGCTGTTTTGACCCTCCAGATGGTCGGATTTTTACAAATCGAGCATTATTTAGTTGATTTTTTTGATAAGGTCATTATTTTCAAATAAATATACAAAAATATTGAAAAAAAAAATAAAAAAAATTTTTTTGGTGAATCTTTAAATGAAGACAGTAGTAATTTTAACATATGATCCCTCAATATGTTGCTATTCAAGTGCCAATCAAAAAAATGAAAAAGTTAGGTGCAGATACTGAAAATTTATGATTGTAAAAGTCGGAACAACAAAATATCGTTTTTGAAAGGGTACATAAAATTTAAAGACTCCAAAGAATGGTTCAGTATAACCACAGTATAACTTTATATTTCGTGACGTGAATTCAGTCAACTGCCCTGTTCTGTTTGAACTGAGTGAATTCACGTCACAAATTCAAATAAGCATAACTTCGTTCGTTGTTGTTCAATCGACATGCTACGTACATCAAATTGTGGGTAATTGTTTTCTTTACAACTCATTCGAAGACACCGATATTCTATTTCCACAGAGAGAACAGGAAATCAAAGTTGTATGTTCTAAAGTCCAAAATGGTGAATTCTAGCGTGAATTCACGTCACAAAAGTAATCAATCATAACAAAAACAACTAAAATTTTACAATGACCAAATTATATCCATTTCGAAGGAAATTCAATTTGCGACCGTTTGCTACAATTTTTTTCATTTTCAAGTAAATTGGTTGACTTCTAGAATGAAAACAGTGCAGAAAAGTCCGGAAAAGCGATTTCACGTCACGGTGGAATGTGTCATTAGCGCGAATAGACCTCCCACTATTGAAGCAAAGTGTACTAAACAGTTCGAGGTGGGAACCGGCTCTGCGGTCTCAGGTGGA
Source organism: Uranotaenia lowii (assembly GCF_029784155.1). Taxonomy (NCBI): domain Eukaryota; kingdom Metazoa; phylum Arthropoda; class Insecta; order Diptera; family Culicidae; genus Uranotaenia; species Uranotaenia lowii. The sequence goes on along the minus strand of NC_073692.1, from coordinate 285,375,034 downwards.
GTTTAGGGAGTAGGGGGTATACACGGAGTATATCATGAGTCTTCCCATTTTACCCATGGACCCAGAGTAGCATACTGGGGGACGCGGTGGCTCGCCGTGCCTTGGAATGCAATCCGTAAACCGGGATTTAGCACTTGTAAATAATTACCAACTAAAAAAAACATACATATCTGTTTGCAGGAAAAACTATTATTCCAAATGCGTTACTATGAATATATAAACATCATCAAATTATATAGTGTTGTTTAATATATATTCTAACATTCCTACTCCATAATTTAAATTCAATAATAATTATTTTCCCTAGGCTATACCAACCACATTAGCCACTGCGAAAAATATTACCTTGCTGTAATGGAGAAAAAATGAATCAGCCATTGGACTGTAGGGTGCGGCGTTTGATGGGACTCACTCCCCCTGCGGGAGCGAGCCTCTTCCAGACAATCTCTGGTGGTTGTCTCACCAGTGGAGGCATGTTCTTGTACTGTACGAGGCCAAGGCCGCGACGACAAACTCTTTCTTAGGTGGACTCTGATAAGAGCCAATTGGATCGGAAGCAACAAAGAGGAAGCAAAGACCAATTTAGTACTGGAACATTCTGGATTTTATTCTCTCAGACTATTTACACTCAATAACTTTGTCACTGTATGAGTCGTCTGATCGTCGGCTTCCTTTCCTCGGGTGGTCTCAGAAAAGGCCACTGCTGGCTGGCTCTTCTCTTCCTTCTACACCGGTTGCTTCGCTGGATCGCTGTTGTAACGGTGGTAGTTGAAAAAACACTGATTATGCAACGTGCGGGAGCGCGCGTTTATATACCTTTGTCCGGTAGGCCGCTGCTCGCTGGTTGGCTGGAGCCCCTCTCGCGTTCATCTCCTCTTGCTCTCTTCTCAGTCCGCTTGTCGGACTGAACAAACAGAATTCTTCATTTCACGTCTAAGAAACTTACTAGGTACTTTAAAAGACTCTTAAAATGCTCCTGTAACTACGACTTTTAACGACTCGTTTCCGAATAGTTTTCCGACTTGTTCACTTTGTGTCCGATTCGCAAACTAACAGCAAATATAAAAGGCACAATTTAAATATTTGCATTCAATTTTAAATCAAACAGATGTAATTTTACATTGCTTGTGATAAAAATTTCATTGACCGGTTGATTTTGCATGACGCAATGTAAAATTAAGTCAAAACAGTTTATTTCCATTAAATTTAGGAAAAAAAAGGTTTATATTACATCGAAAGAAGTTTAAAATTACATCTTTTTGTAATTACACTGAAGCAAAAATAGATCACTCGTGTTTTAGATTTCGTGTACTTTTAAAAATTTTGTGTTGTGTAAGATTGCCTTGTTTTTCTATCTTCTCTGTTTTTTCTCTATCACCACACATCGATATTTGAGTTGATTTTAGAGTAGTTAAGAGAAACAACAGTGAGATCAATAGTGGGCAAAGAACACATGCGAGTGTATCGATAGAAAGATCCAGTAATCGACCGATGCCAAATGGGCAAAAAGTGGAGATATTTTCCTTTTTGTTTCAGAGCTTTGCGGGTCGTCCACGTGTTGCCGTAGACGATGACTGTCAACAATTCTACGGAAGTTGAGCAGGATCTGGTGGTACCAAGCCAATTTTTATTAGTCAATAAGAAAATTATTTAGAGACACTTGTACTGTCTATTTCGACACATACCGACCGACATGCAGCCAATAAAGGAAAGGGAATTTAGAGATGGATTTTGTGCATAAAGTACCTACACGGAAACAAAATCGCCTATTTCTAGGGAACAAAAATACCTATAGCTACTATGATGTGTAACAGTTTACACTTGAACAATACAAACTTCAATTTTAATGTCAAGCAAATCTTTAAAAATCTAAACCCTTCTAGACTAGGCTTCATAGATATTTACTACTTAGCCGTGCAGCTATATGGTTCTACTTGAGTACCAGCACGAACCTTGTAACACTTCCGTAAAAGTGAAACGACTACCAAACCAACAGTAAGTACAAGGGGTCCGATCACAATAAATTTGTTATAGCTGAAGTTCTCGTCAATCGTACGTATCATCAGCTCATCATCGTTACTTGTAATGCAATCCGCCAGGTAGGAACAGTTTGGTGAACTCCAACATGGTTTTCCAACCTCATCGTCATATAAAATCCACCAACTACGACTTATAATCGGAATTCCATCAAACACCTCCAAAGATCGCTGTAGTATGTTCTCCTTTCGTTTACTGGGACTCTTCACGTCAGCCAATATCCAGGCAGCAATTTCGATATCATCCTTTGTATGTTGTTTGCAGCTGTACATCAAAATGTAATCATTTTGTTTATAAGTGAAAACATCCAGATGGGTCCACTTTTCGACACTATCGCAAGTTCTAGCCCACGGATTTTGATAGAATGCGGCCTGCCATTTATTGTTTTCTTCGCTCAGCTTGTACCCGGGGCAAACTAAAGTTGTGTCAACTAGAGCTATCCAGTATAGATCAGCAAAAATTTGCTGTTCCTTTCGACAGAAGAACCGCGCTATGAAACAATCCAGAGACCCGTACGGCATGTGAAATGGGTTTATCGAGTGACTTCCGCCGGGAATGTGTGCCAGAGGTTGTAAATCCCAGGAGAATACTGTCTTTTCACAATCAATCTCATCGGGTTCTTGATGTGGAACCTGAGGGCACTCTTGACCAAGAATTATCACTGATGAAGATGTACGGAAAATAGAGCCCAGTAGCAGAAATAAAAGCATGGTAGGGTTCATTGCTATACGATTCGGTTGCTAATGCGTTTCTGGAAGTAAATCAGTCTAACGTTGTTAAACCATGTCTCAAGATTGTTACAAATCAGCTTTTATCTGAATAATTGATGTCCAAGCTTCCAAATCAATTCTTACTAATGTATATCAAAAACCAGACTTACACAATTTGAAACCGTAAAATGGGGTGAATAGGAACCAAAATGGGAAAATTATTATGATGCGAATACTCAGCAATCTACAAGCAATATATGTAGGGGAAAGTGTTCCTAAATGAGCCTGTTAAGCCATCTGACAGCTTTGCAGCTGCTATCATGAATTAGTTTATCGATGATGATGATCCCAGCCAGAGATGTCATCATCCGCTTAACCATAGTGATCAAAACAAAATTGACAAACGTTACTTCTTTAATTGCAACAACCAAACTAGTTAGGTTTTTGATATGCTTTTCACGTTTAGAGCAATCATTTATATTTCTGCTGTGCTCTGGTAAGGTAGTAGGCAATCTTGAAATATATCTGTAAACAATGTGGCATCAAGTAAATTTGTTGTCTGTTTCACATAGAATCTGGTCGCATCTTTTCATTTACTGCAGCGCCCCTAGTAGTCACATCGCGAATCTATTGACAGTGTTTTGATCCGGATGGTTTGTTTACTTAGAGGTGAAAATTTCATCAAGATTGAAGCAGTCAGTCAAAAGTTATCGACGATGGAACGCGAAAGGCGAGAGAAAATTCTGCACACTTACGTAGAGAAACCGACGTGGTCAGGGGTAAAGATCGCGAAATTCCTGAAATATCCAAAATCGACTGTATATTGCTGCAACGTTACCGGGAGACTCTTATGATGGATCGAGCAAAACGAACTAGGCGTAAAAGTGGAACATATGACCGGAAGCTGCGAGCAAAGGTAACTTAATTAGCTCACAATAATCCTGGAATCTCCTTGCGTGATTTGGCGAAAAAGTTCAAGACGAACCACAGTACAGCTCGACAAATTTGTTTGCGAGAAGGCTTGCGGTCGTATCATGCAAGCAAACACCCCAACAGGAACCTGGTTGCCAAAACCAGGGCAAGGAAGTTGTACGAGAAAGTGTTGACCAAGTACAACGGATGCATTTTGATGGACGACGAAACTTACGTCAAACTGGATTTTGGACATATACCCGGTAACAAATTTCACCTTGCGAAGCGTAAAGAGAATGTTGCGGGTAGATAGTTTATTTTCGCAGATAAATTTGCTCGTAAGTTGATTATTAGGCAAGGGATCTGTAGTTGTGGGAAGAAGACTAAGATTTTCATCACTGGGAACACAATGAATAGAAATGGTTACAAAGAAAAATGTCTCCAGAAGAGGGATTTGCCGTTCATTCGGTCCCACAAAGGTCCGGTGAAGTTCTAGCCGGACCTGGCAACCTTGCACTACAGCCGGGATTTCGTTAAGTGGTATAAGAAGAATAAGGTCGATTTTGTTGAAAAAAGTATCAATCCACCAAACTATCCGGATTTTCGTCCCATCGAAAAATATTGGGCAATAGTGTAGGGCATACTGAAGAAACCCGCTTCGCTTAAATGGAAAAGTGGTGGAACAAAATGGCGAATGAGATTACCAACAGTACTGTGCAGAAAATGATGGGTGGTATCACAAAAAAGTTCAAAAATTCATTCGAAAATCTGACGAATGATTTGCATGTATTTTTTTTAAAGTGCCATAAAAACCCTACAAAATGACATTTATACTTTTGTTGTACGTTATTTCTTTGCGGAGAAATGATCTATTTTATCCGACCAGATTCTATTTGCAACAGAATTTATCAATTTAGGTTGACGTCTCCAAAATCGCAAATCCATTGAAGCATAGTTCATCTTGAATATGGAGGCATCGAAACGGTACTATCTCGGAGCTTTGTAAACAAAATGAAAATGTTATGTACCCAAAATGTGGGTTTTTTATTGCACTTTGAAGGAAAAATTACAAAAAAAATCCGATGTGGTTTTGATCAAATCTCGAACTTTTCGGCGAATACCATTCATTATAGTTTGGACACCCTGTTCGCTGACCTCAGCGGCCATTTTGTTTCACTATCTTTTCATTTCTGTTGCATCCCGAGTCGTCCTACCATTCTTCTTCATCTTCTGCTTGACAATTGCCCAAAATTTTTCGATAGGGCTGAATTGAAGGCAGTTGGGTGGGTTGATGTCCTTTTTGACAAAATCCACCCCGTTGTCTCGATTCCTCTGGCTATAACGAAATGTTTGTTACAAAACAAGATTTCTTAATTTAATATGTTCATTGACACGTGCGGCGAGATGAAACGCTAGGTAGAAGAATTTGTAAAGGCATGAAGAATAGGCGGATAGGCAAGCATCAGATGAGCTTCGTAGGATAAAGTTTGGATAGGTGTTGAAACTGTAAGTCTAGGGCATTTTTTATTGGAAAGCATGAAAGTGTGGTGGTACTAGACTACTCTGTATAGGAAGCGTGATCGACTTTTGATCAACACATTCCTAAACACAGCAGGCCAGTTGGATTGTGTACTGTCAATACACAATCCTGACTGTGTATTGACAGTACACAATCCAACTGGCCTGCTGTGTTTAGGAATGTGTTGATCAAAGGTCGATCACGCTTCCTATACAGAGTAGTCTGTTGTACGGCAAAGGCGTACCACCACACTTTCATGCTTTCCAATAAAAAATGCCCTAGACTTACAGTTTCAACACCTATCCAAACTTTATCCTACGAAGCTCATCTGATGCTTGCCTATCCGCCTAATCTTCATGCCTTTACAAATTCTTCTACCTAGCGTTTCATCTCGCCGCACGTGTCAATGAACATATTAAATTAATACATTTATCGGCGATTAAAACTTATCATAAAACAAGATTTCAAGAAAAAAGTTAAACTTACAATTAAAACAACCCATTTGCTTCTAAATGCTATCATTTCATCAGGAGAGGTGTTTGTTTGTGAGTCTTCGAAAAAAAAAATACTTTAAAACTTTAAAACGTCTTTTTATATATTTCAAAAAATCTCCAAATACAAACCAAATTTAGCCTATTTGAAACTCAATTTAACGGCTTTCAAATGTAGAAATCAGTTTTCAGATATTTTAACTTCAGACCTAGTTAATGATGATTATCTGCAAAAAATTTCATGTTGATCAAAGTTCCCTCAGTTGTCGGTATATAAAACAGTTGTCCGCTCATGTGCATACAATTTTCACACTCCTATCTATTGAAACATGGGAAAAACTTAGTATGCGCATTTAGCCCGCCTCTCCCCTTAGACGGACAATATTTAGGACAAAAGACATTCAAATTTCAAATACTAACTTAAGAGGATTCTGCTGAAAGTGTGTAATTAATATTTTTGAATAGAATTATATGAAACCCTCTACAGTGTGAGGAAATGAATCCTTTACCTATAAAATTGTAAAAAAAAACACTTTTCCTTTTTATCGTTTTATTAACAAAAGTTTTTCAGTATACCATAACATAAAATATGTAAACCTAATGCATAAATATCCCTGGATTGAGTAAATCTCCTTTGGACCCGTGAATCCGAAGCCTTAGAAGCACTTTCGGTGGACGATGGAAGGTCCAGATTCGTCGTACTCCTGTTTCGAGATCCACATCGATTGGAAGGTAGACAGGGAGGCCAGGATGGATCCACCGATCCAGACGGAGTATTTACGTTCTGGGGGAGCGATAATCTTAATCTTGATGGTCGATGGGGCAAGAGCGGTGATTTCCTTCTGCATACGATCGGCGATACCTGTTGTAGAAGATAAAACGTAAATATCGATTGTTGTTTCTATATAACAATTAAACTCAAAACTTACCTGGATACATAGTAGTACCACCGGACAGGACAGTGTTGGCGTACAGATCCTTACGGATATCGACATCACATCGCATGATAGCATTGTAGACGGTCTCGTGAACTCCAGCAGTTTCCATACCAATGAAAGATGGCTGGAACAGAGCTTCAGGGCAACGGAATCGCTCAGCTCCGATGGTGATAACCTGACCGTCGGGAAGTTCATAGGATTTTTCCAGGGAAGTGGAAGCAGCGGCAGTCATGGATTCTTGCTGGAAGTCCAATGCAACGTAACACAGCTTTTCCTTGATATCGCGAACGATTTCACGTTCAGCAGAGGTCGTGAAAGCGTAGCCACGCTCGGTCATAATTTTCATCAAGTAATCAGTTAAGTCACGACCAGCCAAGTCCAGACGGAGGATGGCATGGGGCAGAGCATATCCTTCAAAGATAGGAACAGTATGTGACACACCATCTCCGGAATCGGAAACAATACCAGTGGTACGACCGGAAGCATACAGAGACAGGACAGCCTGGATGGCGACGTACATGGCTGGCGAGTTGAAGGTCTCAAACATGATTTGCGCCATGCGCTCACGGTTAGCCTTGGGGTTCAATGGGGCCTCAGTCAGCAGGACTGGGTGCTCCTCTGGGGCAACACGCAGCTCATTGTAGAAGGTGTGATGCCAGATCTTCTCCATATCATCCCAGTTGGTAATGATTCCATGTTCAATTGGGTACTTCAGGGTAAGAATACCGCGCTTGGATTGAGCTTCATCACCCACGTAAGAATCCTTCTGTCCCATTCCAACCATCACACCCTGATGGCGTGGGCGGCCAACGATCGATGGGAAGACGGCACGTGGCGCGTCATCGCCAGCGAAACCGGCCTTGCACATTCCGGATCCGTTGTCAACAACGAGCGCTCCAGCATCATCGTCACACATTTTGCTTTATTTATCTTTTTTTTCAGCGAAAACGCTGCACCGATGCACTTGATCAACTGTTATCGCAACCTGATACCGTCGCCGCCAAACTCAGACTGGCCTGCAACCAGGGCAATAATGTCACAACCCGAACCACTAAATTGGTGGACAGAACCCCCAAACGGAGTCTGCGTAGAGGAAAGTTTGAATGTTTTCGCTTTTCTCAGAACAAATTGTCACTTAAGATTTTATGTTCTTGAAGCGCAGAGGATTGGTTGATGAGGAAAATTAGAAGCAGCCGCACTTTCCTTCCCTATTCCGCGATTCGTAGCTCGAGTGTGTTGCCGGGTGATAAAAATAATTATTACATTAATCTGCCTGCGGTGGTATGTAGCAAGACAAAACGGGCTAAAGTCGCGCAACAGCCTCAGCTATCAGCAGAACAAGTAACGTTCTTCTATTTTAAGCTTTAGCTCATAACTGCCATTGTAGAGAGCAGAGCTCTTAAGAGACGCGTTTGATTGAGGGAGGATGGCGACCTTCGTCGGATAATAAAATGCAATTTTAGGGATCAGTTGTATTTTTGTAAATCGTTATTGCAGTTTTCTCTGCTCCAACAAATTCATCATTGAATTAAAAAATGGTTAGACTTTTTTGTATACGGAAACGCTAATAAAAACAGGCTATAGCTAGATAGTTGACTAAGCCAGAGAAAAAATAAAAGTGAAGACAGAGTCGGATTCAGATTAAGATTTGGTGTTCACTGTTAATTTTAAGAAAAATATTATATTTCTGAAATTCCTATAAATTTAGAATTTAAGTTTTAAGAATTTTACGAGCAAGAATTTATCGATTTTTTTTTTATCAAAATTGTTTTCGATTTGCTTAAAACATACTAGTTAAACATGGACGTGGTGTTGAAAACCGAACCAGGCCAAATAAAGAAATATAACAATCATTTATAACGACAAATTTTAAGCAGTAACAAGATTTTTATCAAAGAAAAATTTTATACTTGTTTTATTAAAACATTCTTGCAGACCTTGATGTTTTTTTTTTAAATTTTATTGAATTGCTTGTTTCAACCATTTTCGCACTCTTTTTAATGATGATATATAAAAAATTGAAAAGTTATAGTTTTTGGCTGTTTTGTTGAGTTTTCTGCGCTGCTATTATTACGAACAACTGTATAATTTTTTATTGCACACACGCATTTGAATTTTTTTGCTAGTGATCAAAAGCATTTTGCGTAGAATTAATTGGTGCTGCTATTTTTTGCACACCACTGTAGATTGGTTGATGACGATATTATTTGATGCTATTTAAATGTTTTTTGGTGAGTTCGAGTATGAATTCGCCGAAAAGAACCGCCTATCCAATAAACAGTTTGGTTTTCACCGGTGGTTGCCATCGAAGAGGCAGACGAAGCCAGACTGAAGAAGAGGAGGTGCGACCAGCTTTGCGCATTGTTCACCTATGACGTGAAGAACGCCTTCAACAGCGTCAGTTGGGCAGCGATTTCGTAGGATTCCGTGTTATTTCCGTAATCGCCAACTACAGTATATGACCAGTGAGGGACCTGGGCAAGGGTTCACCAAGGATCGATGCTTAACTAGCTATAGTGGAGCATCGTTTATGACGGACTGCTGAGACTGCGTCTCCCCTAGGTAGTGAGTCTTGTGGGATTCGCCGTCGCGACGTGGTTCTCCTGGCATCGGGCCCATCGACCGGAGAGGTCTAGCTACTCGCCACAGTAGCGATTGAGAAGGTGGAAAGTTGGATGCGCTCCAAGAGCTTGCGTCTGGTTCACTATAAGACCGAGATAGTGCTGTTCACCAACCTGATTTCAGCACAATCAGGGACGATTGCAGCTGGACTGTGCGTAATCGAACCCAAGCGTGCGATCAAGTACTTGGGGGTGATGAGCGACGACTGGCTGAGTTTTACGGCCCACGTCGACTACGCCTGCAAAAGAGCGGCAATGGCAACAGCAGCCCTCTCGCGGTCATGTCGAACAACTCGGCGATCCGCTGCAACTTCCTGCATTCTACGGTACGGAGCGGCAGCCTTGGGCATTTTACGGTACGGAGTGACAGCGCATACCGAACAGTGTCCACGGTAGCTGCCGATGTTGTGGCAGGAGGGTCTTGCCCATCTCGGTCTTGCTAGAGGAAGATCTTCGACTACTAGTACAGGCACATGCCCGATGTGCGGATACATGGCAGAGATGCAGTACCAATGGGACAGCTCGGAACGTGACCGGTGGACCCATCACTTGATTCCTATCGTCGGATTTTGGATGGATCGGAGACATGGTGTCACGGGAGTGTTATGAGACTCGTGACTTTGTGATTTTGTAGAAAGAAACACCCTCTTTTAAGCAGTAGAATAGCTAAAAGCTAAAGAATATATTTTAATTGGAGTATTATAATAATAGAAAATGGAACTCACAATTTGGTGTTCTGAGCAATCCTACGGGAATAACAATTTTCGGGAAATAAACCTCGTTTATAGGAGTCGACTATCTACCACGTTTTAAAACCTTTTCCTACTTATGTTTGGGTTCCGTTCTCGTTCTCTCCTATGTCCGCACCGGGTTGCCAGTCGCCAGACGCAGTGACGTTTAGAGTCGCAGGGCTGAACGCAGGCTTCGGATTCATTTTAGAGCAAACACCCACGGAGCTAAAATCTGCTCTCACTCTTTAAGCGGCGATAAGGAATGAGAAGGAGTGACCATTTGCCTCGAAGATGTCATGCTCTTAGGGAGTTCTTTTTACCTCTCGCTCCGCTCTAAAAAGATAAATGAGCGCTCTTCGGGAGTAGCTCCGCTTTAAGACAAACGTTATGAGCTGGGAATCTGGCTGGTTCGTGTTCGTTTGTTTTGGTTTGCGCCGACGGTGTCATTTGGAAATGATTTAATATGAATAACGAAAGGTAGGACGTGTCCCCGCTGATTATTTTGTTGAGTAGAGTGGCTCAAATAAGCAGATTGTTGTGTGAAGTTTACATGCAAAATTTAAGTCAAATACCACAAGGAGGGCCTCTAGTTTGTAAAGAAATTTTTTTACATTTTTTTTTATGTTTTCCAATGTCCTTATAACATACCTTGCCAATATCAACACTGTTGGTGTGAATTTTTTTTTTTTTTTTGGAAAATCAGCATTTTTTTAAAATAAATATTTGAATATTTCAGTTACTAATCTGGGCTAAAAATTCATCAAAATGCAAATCAAAGATTCACCTTTTAAATCTTGATTCCATATGCTGTTATGATTGGTTCACTTCACGCGTTTGTTAAATTCAAAATATCATTTATCATAACATGAACTTTCATGATTTAAACTAGATAATTTTTACCCCTAAATGTATGCAGCACCTTTATGGTTTTAAAATCATTTTTGACAGAAACACATAACATGAATTTGTATGATTTAAGCTAGATGATTTTTTACCCCTAAATGTATGCAGCATCATTTTTGACAGAAAATTGTAAAATTTTATTCGAACAAAACAAAAACTTACTGCATTTGGTGCTTTATGCGTTATGACATCAGAAATATATCTTTAACTATAAATTTTCAAATGTTTTCATTTGATTTTTTCATTCATTGTTGTCACTTATTTAGACCTTTTTAAGAAAGGTGAAAGTCGTATGTTTTTTCTAGATTTGAAAATAGCTGGGGAAGCAATAATTTTCTGACTACGTAATTTTGATGTCCCATCAACCTTAAGCCTTTTGATTTACAAGCAGAATGATTATCGGTGGACGTTAAGTTTTTAAAAGCCATTTAGGTTGATAAGTGTGCAGGATGTTCTTGTTTACTATACTTCTTTCAACACCGGCCGATTTCTTTGTAAAACATATTATCTGAAAGCCTTAACTTCGACAATCGTTTTACATGAACATTGAATGTAAATTAGAGTAATAATGTTAACGTTGTTTAGGTACAAAAATAGTCTAAAATTCGTTTTGCATACATCGTCGCACAGCCACCCCCATCAGCCAGCCAGCAGCTGTGAGCTACTTGAAGCAATCAAACATGTACCTAACTCGAAGCAATTCTGAATCTTCACACGCAAAGTTATTTCTCCCAGGGAGGCCTCTTTCGGAGGAGCGCAGAGCCTCTGAGGGAGCAAAGAGTGACTGGCGCTCCTAGCGATTCTGGCAGTAAGAGACGCGAGAAAGAGTGGCTTTCGACTGCCAGGAGTTTGGGAGTTCCTCCTTAATGAGTGGTACTGCTCTGCCTCTTTTGAGTCGCGCCTCAGGATGCGTCCGAAGCCTGGCTGAACGGAATACTTGCTGTGGATGTAACACGTGGAGTGATGGATTTCTGCATGACGCAGTTCTTGACTGGTCATGGATGCTTCATCCGTTCACAGTTGAGACACCAGAACACGTAGTGTTCAACTGTCCGAGGTTCGAAGGGGTACGCACTAACTTGCTTGCCAAATGCGGACCAGATACGACATCTGACAACATCGTGCGGAGGATGTGTGAGGATGCCAACACTTGGCGCGTGGTCAGCGATGGGTTCACTCGGATCATGACTGCCCTGCAGAGGAGTTGGAACACCAGTCCACGATCGATATAGGGTGACTCCTTCGTCGGGGAGCATTTTGGTAGTGTGCGTCCGAACCTAGCAGTAAAGCTAACAAAGTTAAGACCTTACCTTCTGCGTTTGCCGAGCTACCTGGTACGCCGAGATACAGAGACTGCGAGGATAAGACATGACCCTCTCTGCAGTCGAACTCGTAGGGGGAAGAGTATTTACGCCGTGAAATACTCTCGGGTAGAGTGGTCTGTCACTGTCGGATGAGCCACTCGAGCCGACCACTGAGTCGTAAGCGTTTGAGACCCGTACGTGTGCTGTGACAGGCACGAATCTAGGATAAGCTGCTCTCGGTTCAGCACACGGTGGGCAAAAAGCCAAGGGTTGCCAGTCCCAAAGTTGCCAGTCAAAGGAAGGAGGAAGATCAAACCACGGTCGGAGTAGAATGCCCTTTCAGCGGGGGACATTCGAGTAGAGTGCGTCCGAACCTAGCAGTAAAACTCACAATGATAAGATTTTACCTTCTACGTTTGCCGAGCTTCTAGGTACGTCGCGAAAGTTGAGTAGGATACTTCCAACATCGTGGAGTATCCGAGTAGAACGATCTCCCTACGACGGAAGCTGCGGGGATAAGACTTAACCTTCTTTGCAGTCGAACTCGTAGTACTTTTGGATAGAGTGACATCTCGTCGTCAGCGGGTGAGTCACTCAAGTCGGTGTAGAATGACGTCTTCACCGGGAATCATCCAAATAGTTTCGTAAAGCCCCGAACGTGAACTGTGACAGGCGCGTATCCAAGATAAGCTGCTCTCGATCGGCACACGGGCGGGCAAAGAGGAGATGGCCTCGGCCTCGTGCCAAACCAAGTATAGCCAAGACCTCAAGTCATTAGAGGAGAGGTTATTGATCTCTAGCTGTGGTCTCGAGACGAGGCGGAGCGCACGATAGTTGTGGTAATCAAGCAAGACCTCAGGTGGACTTTATGGCGTAGGCGTACATAGTATCTAGAGTCGACCAATTGGACCCATGGTCCAAGAGTAAAGCATGCTGGGGAGACGCGATGGCTCGCTGTGTCTCGGAATGCAATCCATAAAAAGGATTTACCACCTGGGTGATCAACTAATAAAAAAGACGATAGTTTTTTGCTCTCCCAAAGACGACTGGATATGCATAGCAACTCGAAGACCTTACCGGAAGCTCCAAAACGGCGTCTCAAAGTCAATGTTGGAAAAATGAAGTCGATGGAGGTCAATATAGAAAATCCCTCCAATTTCATGGTAGCTGGACCAGCTGGACAACAAATTGAGAAAGTTGAGTGTTTCCCGTACCTTGGTAGCCAGATTACGCTTGATATTGGTTCCATCGAAACCCGGATCAGAAAAGCCAGATTTGGGTTTGCGAGTCTCCGAAACGTCTGGCGGTCTTGCCAGATTTTTCTACGAACGAAAATCCCTATCTTTAACTCATTCGTCAAATCCGTATTGTTGTACGGGAGCGAAACTTGATGCAATTATGTTGTGAAGGCACGGAAACCGCAAGTAAATATTTGGGAATCACTGCCTTCAGAAAATCATTCGCGTTTAGTGGCCTGGCAACTGGATCTCAAACGAGGAATCGCCGCTGTCCCAAAAGGCGGATGGAGACGGGTTGGGCACACGCTACGAAGAGATGAGAACGAGATTTGCAGAGAGGCGCTCGAGTGGAATCCAGAAGAACATCGAAGGAGAGGCCAACCCAGAAGCTATTGGCGGCGAAGCCTAGCCGCCGAAATCCGATGAGAATATTGACTGAGACCAAGTAAAGTCGCTGACTACGTTAATAGTGGAGGTCTTTTACCACGTCCCTATGCGCCGGAGAATCAATGTGAGTTGATCAATTTGTAATACTTTCATGAGATCTTATTTGATCATTTTAGAGTTTTTTTTTTCCTGTTGGGGAGAGAGTCCACTGCGACCATTAAGTTGATCTATTGTGGTATTACCCCGCGTTACTATTTTACTCGTTACTCATTTTAGAGTTCGTTAAAATTGACCATTTTCAAACATGTTGCTGTTCATCCAATTATAAATTTTTCGTCTAAAATAAATCCATGATTCTGAACCCAGTCTTTCGCTCTGCACTGGCAGCAGGCTAAATAATTTTACAGTTATGATTCTGATAGTTGCTAATTGAAATGATGTCGGTAGATGCAGAACAAAAAACCTTTTAAAAATCTCAAACATCTTACGTTATTCAATGTTGACAAGTCTGTTAGTTCAGGTGCAGAAGTTGGCATCCGTTGCAAAACGATTAGAGCAGACATTGTGGATTAAATGATTTGCAAACGAGTATTCGAATACCCTATGCATAAGGAAAAGAATGAAAACAAAATGGAGCTGCTTTTCAATATTTCTCTATTTAATGTAGAATTATAAAATATAACAAAATTAGTGTATTACACCCTATTAATGCTTTTCAATGTTTGGTTGGTCTTAAACATCTATTGGAAGATTTTGTTGTTGTTGTTGGTTTGTTTAAGGACGATCCACCGGGCGCACTTTTCTCAAAGGTGTTTGGCAGAGCTACGAAAGTGGTCAAGCGGACGTCCTCGGTTGTTAATTGTTTAGTAAAATTGTGACGACCGCATGCAGATGGTGGTGGAATTTGGCGGTCGATTAAAGCCAGAGTCGCATCTAGTATTTATTTACATTTTTATTTTTTTAAGATTTTATTTTGTAGCGGTTTTTGTCTTTATTCGCTAAAAGAACCTCAAAACATAAAGATAATGATCCATATTGTTAACAAAAAAGATAAATAAATCGAAAATAAGTTGAATCACATATGGGATAACATTGTATGATGATGATGCTGGTTAATTTCTCGATGCTTGCTGGTGTTGCTGCTGTTGCTGTCGTAGCTGATGGATAAGCTCGTACAGTATCAGCCTGCAGAAGCGGCTGCGAAGACCCGAGCTGGTTGGGGGTCAGCCGCTTTTGATGCTCTAAATTGCGTTGGTCTTGGGTATGGAAAGCGCTTAGAAGCACTTGCGGTGGACAATGGATGGGCCGGATTCGTCGTATTCCTGCTTGGAGATCCACATGGCCTGGAAGGTAGACAGGGAGGCCAGGATGGATCCACCGATCCAGACGGAGTATTTACGTTCTGGGGGAGCGATGATCTTGATCTTGATGGTCGATGGGGCAAGAGCGGTGATTTCCTTCTGCATACGATCAGCAATACCTGTGGGAAGAGGAATTGTTTGTTTAAGAGATTTGTTCCGGGCTGGCTGGTTGAGGGTTTGTATTTACCTGGGTACATGGTGGTACCACCGGACAGGACAGTGTTGGCGTACAGATCCTTACGGATGTCGACGTCGCACTTCATGATGGAGTTGTAGACGGTCTCGTGGATTCCAGAGGATTCCATTCCCAAGAAGGATGGCTGGAACAGAGCTTCTGGGCAGCGGAAACGCTCGTTGCCGATGGTGATGACCTGTCCGTCGGGAAGTTCATAGGACTTCTCGAGGGAGGTGGAAGCGGCAGCGGTGGCCATTTCCTGCTCGAAGTCCAGGGCGACGTAGCACAGCTTTTCCTTGATATCGCGAACGATTTCACGCTCAGCGGTAGTGGTGAAGGAGTAACCGCGCTCGGTCAGGATCTTCATCAGGTAGTCGGTCAAGTCACGACCAGCCAAGTCCAGACGGAGGATGGCATGAGGCAGAGCATAACCTTCATAGATTGGGACGGTGTGGGAGACACCATCTCCGGAATCCAGAACGATACCGGTGGTACGACCGGAAGCGTACAGGGACAGGACAGCCTGGATGGCAACGTACATGGCTGGCGAGTTGAAGGTCTCAAACATGATCTGAGTCATCTTCTCGCGGTTAGCCTTGGGGTTCAGTGGGGCCTCAGTCAGCAGGACTGGGTGCTCCTCTGGGGCAACACGCAGCTCATTGTAGAAGGTGTGATGCCAGATCTTCTCCATATCATCCCAGTTGGTGATGATACCGTGCTCAATTGGGTACTTCAGGGTGAGGATACCACGCTTGGACTGGGCCTCATCACCGACGTACGAGTCCTTGTTACCCATACCGACCATCACACCCTGGTGGCGTGGGCGGCCAACAATGGATGGGAAGACGGCACGTGGGGCGTCATCACCAGCGAAACCGGCCTTGCACATTCCGGATCCGTTGTCAACAACGAGCGCTCCAGCATCATCGTCACACATTTTGGCTGGTTTGGTTTTGGTTTACGGTACTGCGGGAGGAATAGAAAAAAAAATTATTACGATCACCTTACATTCGCCAGCACCCGTTGACACCAAGTACATCTGGGATCGTGATTTCGGTAACAGGCACGCAGGTTTGAATTTTATGCCCCGTGACAGGGAAGTACATAATCCTAGAGCATCATCAATCAAATAGAAATGTCAGTGAAATAGGCCATTGAAGTGGTACAGAGGATCATTGTCGGCGGCTTTCCGATTTGATTTTGACCGACCCTCGGCTAAGATCGAGCGGTCGAAAGGTTTTATAAATAACTGCAATTATTGCTCGGTGGCGTAACCTTACGCGGGAGGTGATTTGAAATTCGAAACCGGCGAGAAAATAAACCGTACGCTAGGAAAGATTTTATTACATTTTGGTTGGTTTTTTTTTGGATGAACGCATAAAATCACATTAGCATTTGAAGAGTGTTAACTTATTTGAATGATCTTTGCGATACACTGTCAACTCGAATCAACAGAAATGAGTTTGTTCGAAAGCGTCCATAAAACTTAATGAAAAAAGTCAGTGCAAGGTTTTTGATGTTCAAAGTACTAAACTGAACTTGAAATCTGATTAAACATATTTTTTAATAAATTTAAATGTTTTGAAAATCATGCATCAAAATCTAAGTTGTTTCAAATATTTTTAAAACCAAAAGTATAGATTCTGGGCAATTGAACATTAAAATTGAGAGGGTTTGAAGACTTTTTGAAGTTTCTTTACAGGAAACCCTGTCAAAAAAGTTAATGAAACCGCTTGAAGATATAAACAATAATACTGATTTGCGGCAGATAGCTGGAAATGTAGCCGCTTTGAATTTTTATTTCTATATTTTGTAAGAAAAAGTCACGTTTTTAAAGTTGAACGTAATATTTTTTTGTCTTTTACTCGATATGATCTGACATAATATGACACACGCCTAGGATGACACATTTAGAAGAGTTATTGAAAAGGTACTGCACTTTATCTAACGCTTTTTTGGAATCGTAAATTTGAAAAGAAATAAACGAATTTTACTCAGCAGGTGTGTTCCTCGAATTTGAACACACACTCAGGCAAATTCTTATTACAATTTTTATAAGATGCGTCTTATGAACTGCTTTTTAGAGTGTAAAATTGTGTTTCATAAGAGTCTTATGAAATTCCCTCAGTTTTCATATGAACATCTTATGAAAAATAGAAGAAACGGCATCGTGAAAATATAATGAACGCATTCATTCATTTCATCAGTTTTTCATCGTCAAACGGTACAAAGCTTTCCCTATTGTTAGTAATAAGTTTTCCTCAACAGTTGAATACCATTGTGATCTTTCTGATTGGTAGGTATTAGTTGATGATTTTGATGTGAACGCTTAATATTTTTGTAAACTAAAACAAATTATTGCATTGTTTACTTTTCAGTATGCTGACCGGCAAAAAACGCAAAGTCGAAGAAGGTCGAAGAACCGGATGCGGCAAAAGAAATTTCGTTGGAACCGGGGGGCTGATGGGCTGCTGATGACTATTATGAATGATTTTGTTCAAAACAAATAAAGTGAACAATAAAGTGAATGTTTTCAACATCAAATATCCTAAATTATTCTTATTAGAATTGACTTTCTGTTTCCATAAGAGCCTCTTATGAAAAGCTACAAACCCTCATTTGATTAGGTGTTCATCTTCAGAATTCATTCGCGTCATAAGACAATCTTATGAATCTCAATGATTTTTCTTATGGCGCCACTTCATAAGAGAATCTTATGGCATGCATAATAGTATTTTTCTGAGTGCATTTTTCAAGAAATTGCATTATTATCGATGTTGTTTGCGTTAGATATTGTAAATTTTTAACGAAAATTGGTTTCACGTTAAAACTGAATCAAATCCTCTCAACAGCAGTTGATCGATTGAAAATTGTTTCGCTCTTAAGTCTTCACCTCACAATTAAGTCCTTGATATCTGTAATGGCCACTTTCACTTATTTCTTTTGATAACCAGATGATAACTTTAGTTCCAGCTGATTTGTGCCTGTCTTCCTTGAATCACGACTTTCACTGTACCAGCAGCAGCGGTAATCCGCAATCAAGAACCGCTAATGCTAACGGCTGTCACGAACTGTTCACAACACTCACCCTCGGAAAGATTAGCAGAATAAGCCTTGCCGGCGTCTCAGTAGTACGACGAGTGACGAGGAAGCAACCAATGCCTAGCTTTTATATCACGAGCATGTTTCAAGGAGTCCGAACAGGCCAATCCTTAGAAGGATCGAAAGTCGGACCCCCGCATTCGATCGTTCGCAAATC
This sequence comes from Uranotaenia lowii, assembly GCF_029784155.1. Taxonomy (NCBI): domain Eukaryota; kingdom Metazoa; phylum Arthropoda; class Insecta; order Diptera; family Culicidae; genus Uranotaenia; species Uranotaenia lowii. Next base: position 285,356,448 of record NC_073692.1, on the reverse strand, counting down.
GCCCTCACTCGTGGTGCCATCTCAGTTTTCCCAACGGCTCACACGCGTCCCGTTTGTGTTGGGGGAGGATCGGGAAAAATCCTCCCGCACAAACCAAAAACCCGCCACCGCAAGGGATCGACCGCTATCGCTTCAAGTCCGACAGAGATAACCTATCCCGGTCCACGATTGGCCGCGAGGGGGCCAGAACGCGCACAATCGCACCAGACGCGCGCAAGCAGAACCGTCAAATTTCGGTGTGATTCTTTGAAACCACGCTACCGCGTTTCTTCAATTAAATCTCCTAATCCTACCACATTCCCGTTCCTCCCCCGCACCCTAGATAGTTGCTCGGAAAAATGACCCCATGTCTAGGATCGTGACATCTCGCGTATTGCCCGCGCTATCAGCCTCAGATCTTCGATCTCTTTCCACCCATACAAACACGTGGGCGGACGACTAAAGGCAATATCACTGACAGATCAAAAAGGGCTTGCCTCCGTCTTTCGCCCCATCCTTTCACCACGTCCAATTGAATGGAATTCTTTCCCAAAATTACCTCACCGATGATGGTCCAATCTATTCACTAGGTCAAATAGGAACGAGACAAGGCAACGCTTCTCGCTCTAGTCGTCAATCAATCCACCGATTTTCCCAAGTCGCCTAGAAGATAAACCAACCAAAAAAAAAAATGGGGGAAGCATGAAACATCATTCTGTGCATTTGATGTCATTTTTGGTAACGATCAAGCCACTTTGGTGCTTGGCTGGCAGACGGTAAACTCAAGAAACTTGCCAAAAATAAAGATATCCATTTCAATTTCATTCGGACCAAGTTGTTGTAGATATCAGTCAGCAAACTCGGCCAGGTCTTACATGTGTTTGTCGTGTGTTAAACTACTCCCCGACTTTATGGGAGACATTGTTTGTCCGGAATGAACTGTTTCTCGAAGATGGCACCTAGCTTTGCTGCCGAGTGGAACCTAAACAACTTGTGCAACGATCATTTGAAATATTCTAATAGCGACGATTGATTAATTGCAAATCTGTTGGCGCAGTTAATTTATTACACCTGTGTGCTCAGATCTGCTCCATACTCGACAAGCAAATATTTTGGTTATTAGCTTTAATGAGCCGATGTGAATGACTTCGATAACAAAAAAGTTTACGTTCGCAAAGAATTGCTAGTTGAAAACTATATAGGTGGATAAGAAGACTTCTCATGTTAACTTCCGCGACAGTTTGATAATCATTCCTATCCCCGTCAAGCAACGGTAGACTGTCAACTAAAACATTAAACTGAGGAACATATGATTGTCTACTACCTCTCTAATAAAGGATTACTCAAGGTAGCTACGTTGCTTTAAATATTTTTCATACTTATCTATATATTTTATTAACGGGTACTTAATCCCAAAATAAAAACATCAAACGTCTAGCTGCAATTGAATTTTTATTTGGATACCGTCAACTCGGGCAACGTGCAACATTTTTCAACTTCAATGGCTTCTAAAATTTTAATGTTTACAGATAATCATACTTCTGGTACATCGAAAGTTTTAAGGTTGATGAGATACCAAATTGACGCAGTAAAAAAAAAATATTGATTTTACCAGTTATTTACAAATTAACAAAAACATGCGATTTTCACCCTACTAAGAAAAAGGGTACGTTGCAACAAACTCTGTAATTGATGAAAAATCTAATGAAAACGTTTGAAAATTTAAAGTTTTTGATACATTTGGATGTCATAACGCATAAAGCACCATTTGCAGTAATTTTTGGTTTTATTCGAATCAAATTTTACATTTTTTCTGTCAAAATTTTCTTTTCAGGAAAAAGTGTTAATCTGCTGCATACATTTAGGGGTAAAAAATACTACAAAATATTCTATTATCTTAGATCATGTAAATAAATCTTAGGATGGATGAAATTTGAATGTTAACAAACGCATAATGCAAAACAATCATATCCCAGCATATAGAAACGCGATTTATGAGATTTAGTTCTGATTTGCATTTTGTTGCATTTAAAAACTATGTCATCATCAATTTGTTATCATTCAATGATAACTTTATTACAGTTCATAGAAATAAAAATTGAATGAGTGTTGTGGTATACAAATGTTGCATCTACCCCTGCTTTTGCATGATGCCTTGTTTGACGGTACTAAATTTATACATATATTGACTAATCGAATTCCATTCGAACATACAGGGTCCAGCAATTGAAGTGCTTCATTGAAATAAACATAAAAATTGATCAAAACAACAACTTTTTCTTTCAAATTCATTCAATTTCTCTTGACAAAAAAAAACTTTTTCAAAATTCACTGGTAAAGTTCGACTTGTTCGCCCTTGCGTTTAACCACTCGCCGCAGGCGGTCGAGGAACGCATCGTATGAGGCCCGCAGGTGTTCTTGTTGTGTTTTATCCCAGTCTGCGACGAGATGTCGCTTCAGGATCTCCACACCTTCATGTTTCTAAAAGCAGACTTCGGCCTCCAACATACTCCAAACAGCGAAGTCCATAGAGTTTTGGTCTGGCGAACTCGCCGGCCACTCGGAGCTAAAAATTAATCCAGGAAAATGTTGCGCAATCCAAAGTTGGATTTTTTCGCTTTGTGAGCCGGCGCCGCGTCCTGTTGGAAAAACCAATCCCTGGAACCAAAATGTCGACGTGCCTACGGTTCGACGACATTCTGTAGAACTAGTTCCCGATATGTATTTTGGTTGATCTTCACTCTTTCAGGGACAAAAACCACCGGAGTCCAGCCATCACGGGGGATTCCGACCCAAACCATCACCGATGCTGGTTTCTGTCGCCGGGTGGCCGTCTGGCAACCAAACTCTATCGTTCTGCTTATTCACGAACTGCTGTACGGTAAAGAGTTTCTCAGTAAACATGATATTCTTCAACCTTCCTTCCGCGGCCCTCTTCAGTAGCGCCTTTGCTCTTTTTACCCGTTCTTGTTTCTGCTATACCGTAAGGTGTTGAACCTTTTGGATCTTGTAGGGCTTGGTCTAAAGTTTATCTTTCAGGATCCGACGGAGACTTCGATCCGATATGTTGAGATCCTCTGCCAATTTAGAGGCACTACGACGAGGATTTTTCTTAAGGCGCTTCTTGACGATCTTCGCCATGGCGGGTGTCACCAGTGTCACCACAGTAGGTCGGCGTCCCCCACCATTCCGTTTTTTGGCACTTCCGGTCTCCCGGTATCTTTTAACTGTACGGTATACAAAACATCTGCACACACGTATATCGGACAGCTCACGAACTATGTCCTTTTGCCGTTTGCCAGCTAGAAACAAGGCGACCACAGCGCTACGTTTCTGCTTGAGATCCTTTTTTCCGGATAAAAACTGATTATAAAAGTAAAACTTACATCCAATGATAGCTAAGACATAATGTAAACAAAGCAACGAGGGGTCGTTCAATACTGTTTCGTGTGCAACGAAATAATTACTATTGAAGTAATGTAGCAGTTCATTGCCGGACCCTGTACATTTATAGTCAAACTACACAATTAACCAATTTTCGCTGAAGTGACATCCAAATTTCGCCTTGAATGTTTGTTTCTAGAGTGAAAGTGAATTGTGTTAGCGTGTTTTGTGGAAATGCAGAGTTTTGAACTTGAGAGTGTTGAACAATTCGCAATTTCATTTCAAGCATTTTGGCTGACCTGAATTTGTTCAATTTGATCCGTACGGGTGTGTACGTGTGTGCTGTTCGACGGAGCACTGGTGCTACCGATTTTCGTGGTTTCGTCGGCGATGTTTGTTTCGAAAAGTTAAGAATGCGAATTGTGAAAAAGTGAAGTTTTCTTAGGGGTATTTAAGTGAGCAGGGAGTTGTTTTGTGAGGCATTAGATTAGGTGGTGATTAGCTGATGGTGCGGAATAAAGAGGGGATAAGTATTGAGAAGTTCGACTGGGTCGAAAATAAGCGGAAAAAAACACTCAGAAAAATACTATTATGTATGCCATAAGATTCTCTTATGAAGTGGCGCCATAAGAAAAATTTATGAAATTCATAAGATTGTCTTATGACGCGAATGAATTCTGAAGATGAACGCCTACTTAAATGAGAAATTGTTGCTTTTCATAAGAGACTCTTATGGAAACAGTTAATCACTTTCTAATAAGAAAAAATCTAGTTATTCCATGCTGAAAACATTCACTTTATTGTTTGCCAAATTTGTTTAAAACTAAATTCTTCATGGTCACCATCAGCAGCGCATCAACAGACGGCTCCATCAGATTTTTTTTTGCCGCATCTTAATCTTCGACCTTTCGTTTTTTGGCGATCAGCTTGCTGAAAAGTAAAGAAATAATGTATTTTTGTTTACTAATATATTAAACGTTCATACCAAAAACATCAAATCGGACTTACCATTCCGGAGATAGCAATAACATTTAACATTGAAGGAAAACTATAATAACTATGAACTGGCGATTGTTTCGTACTGTTAGATGATGAAAAAAACTGATGCTATGAATGAATATGTTCATTATTTTTTCACAATGCCGTTTCTTCTATTTTTCATAAGAACATCGTATGAAAATTGAAAGAATTTTATAAGACTCTTATGAAACATTATTTTACACTCTAAAGAGCGGTTCATAAGATGCATCTTATGAAAATTATAATAAGAATTTGCCTGAGTGAATAATTCTCTTCTGCGATGTTTTTAATGAGAATGTGTCCGTGACAATGCATTCCATGACACAAACCCGTTGGAGCAGCTTCCAGATAGGTCCACATTTTGGCTTATGCGAAGTGGCGCTAGTATAGCTTATGAAATGGAGCCGTTATGTTACCGAAGAGGATCATCAAGAACTAATTGGATTTCTATATAAAAGATAAGTACACGTTTTTATTTCTTTTTTTTTTATTAAATCCTTGAATTATTCTGAAAATGTCGTACTAGTTAGTAAAATTATTCCCATAAAAGTTTAACTTGATCCAGGTCCACCGACATATTTAGGTTCATGTCTGAACTGCACAAGAATATAAAAAGTTCAACATAAAGGAAGAGGTCATGAAGTTTCGTTCATATGAAAGAAGCAACTAGCTTACAGTGTTGCCTGAATAATTTAGAAAACAATAAGTTTTGAATTTATAAATTAACTTTTTTTGTCAAAACCTAGTTTTAATGGATTTAAAGTATCGAACCAATTAAACATTTAGACTCATTAGATTTTTTGTTCAAATAATATCAAATTTTAACGCAACATTGTAAAATTAATTTGGTTGTAAAAAGGAATAAGAATTGTAACAACTGATTTAACCATATTATTTTTCAGCCAATTGTTATCAATTTACCGGATGAATGATTTATTGTTATATTTTTCAGTTGTATTAATATATGAGTACATAAGGATCAGATGGATGTAAGTGCGAAAATCATCATTTCAATCGATTCTTCATACTCAATCTCTCTGGTGCAAAATAAGATGAGTAATACTTTTGTTAACACTTTTCCAAATTCAAACAGCTCGAGTTCGAAAATGTATGAAAAATCGAGCAACTTGTCAATCCTGAAACGCGTTTTCCAGTAACTCTCATTTATACACTTACATCCTCAGATCCTTAGCGCGACAAATATACTTAAATTTAAATACATTCATAATATATTTTGTAAGTTTATTTTTAAGATTTGGTTTTCAGGTGATTTTAATGTACGACAATGGAGTTATGAATCGCTCGTTTACTATTTTAATATTTTTTTTAATGATTAGATTTCTTGAAGTTTTTTAATTTGTAGTTTTCAATAAAATAGTTCTTTATGAACAATTGAATACAATATTTTGGGATTTCAATTTTTTTCGGACTTAACGCATCCAGAGCCTTCATTGTCATCAGCTTCATTCAATTCATCCATAATCTTATCAGAGAACTCCATTTTATTCAATAATCTTTTTCAACAGGTTTCTAATAATAAATTTTAATTGCAGATCATGAGCTCAATGTTTTATTTATTATTCTATTTCTGACAGGTTGTTGAATGACAGGCGACAAAATTATTCCAGCATAATGGTAGCCGCGTTTAAACATTGATTTTTTTTTTTTTTGCTTCGTTAAATCTTTCTTGCTAATGTTCTTCATTCCAGTTGATACCTAATATTGTTTAATTCTGAACGTATTACTTTATTTTTGTAAGCTACATTTCATTTTAAGTAAGCAATTCAATTCATTTTAATAGGATTTTTATCATTTAAACTTTTTCAGTCATTTTAAATTTTTAGGAATGTATTATATCACGTTTATTATTTGTAGCTGTTTTGTTTATTGAGTATAATAGTCATTTAATTTTATTTGTACCTATTTTTTATGTATTTGTTCTCCTTTTAACTATTTAACTGAAAATCACAGTTAAATGTCACCAATTTATCGAGTTATACACGGTATATTTCACTTCGTTGCTTGAATTTCGACCGACTTGTGTGTTATATGTCACTTTATATAAAATTCAATTTTATTATGTTTCAATTTATTTTATATGAAATTTTATTCTTTTATATTACATCGCATTATGTCATATTATATTTTTAAACAACAACAGCAGGTGCATCAAGGGTATTACCGTATTTATAATAAAAATCTTTTTTTATCATAAGGCTGGAACAAATATCAATTTTTTGCTTTGTAACTCCCCCACTAATAATAATAGATTAACAGATTTAGTGCAATAATGCTTCATCCATCTTATCATTAACAACGCCATTCAAAGACATTATTATAGTTTTATAATGATTTAGGTTTTTCAGATGGTCTCCGCTAGGCACAACATGAAGCATAATTAAGTACGCCTTCTACGATTTTACTTTTTAAAAAGAAAAAAATACGAACAATCTCTACATATAATATTTTCAATTATTCAATTCTGCAAAAGTGTTACAATTAATATAAATGATTTTCATCTTTCAGATATTCCAACCGGTATTCTGTTTTTAACATGAATTATTTTAATTATCATTTAAGCCATAACATTCATATTCATCATAAATAATATATATATTATCATTATTGAACTAAACCATATTCTAAATACACGTTGATCTTTTGTTGGATGTGTTAGGGTGCTAAATTTATATAATTTGGAAATTATATTTTTTTAGTAGCTGAGCATATCAACAATAAAAGATCGAAAGTCTAATCATAACTACATGACCCATTTGGTCATGCGGCTATGATTGGACGGGGCTTATTGATAAGGAAAGTTACCTCGGGATGTGCAGCTAGGTCTCTGTCATTCTGAAATGGGTTTCTGGAATTTCAATAGAGCTAACACCACCAGCACCCGCAATTGAACAGTTTCAATCAGATTGATTGATATTGACTCTTTTGCATAACATACCTGCCAGCTCAGGGGGTCGTTGGTTGGATCACACACACACACACACACACACAGTGACATCCAAATTTCGCCTTGAAGTGCTGAATTCAGGCAAAAATGATAGTTGGGATGAGCTGCGATCGTTTTTCAGACTTCATTTGAACTAACGTTTCTTTCCTGAAGCGTTGCCGGGTTTGAGTACGACTGAGTGAAATATTTGGAGTCACGTCTGATATCTTAATTCACATCGTTGAACCGCTAAAAACAACAAATACTTACATTGCTAGTTAAAATTACTAAAGCATAGCTCATCCTAAATATGGACGCACTGTATATTACACCACAGCGCTCCTAGTGGTCGAATATGGAATGTTTTAACAGTACTTTGAACTTTATTTTGGACTGTTTCCTCTATCAGTTTTGAAAAATTCATTACGATTCGTTATGTTAAAAAAATTACACGTGATAGAAGCCGCAAAAAGAAAATGGATTTTGGACACCAACGTCAAATAACCGAAGATGTCAGGTTAAAAAATCGTGAAATCGTTGAAAATCGTCAAATAGGCTGTGTTCAGCGTTCTCAAACGCTTCCGTGAGATGCATTCTACCGATCGGCAGGTTCATACCAAGCGTCATAGTGAAACTAAGGATCGGAAACTGCATTTGAAGGTGTTGAGAACGATGAAGACAAACCTAGGGCAGTCGGACTATGACATCGTTAATTTCAATGCCGACTGGTGCACCGTCAGAAGGATTCATCACTGCGAAGGAATAAGATCATATCGGGCCAGTAAGCAACCAAACCGGACATTGAAGCAGAATGTAGTAGCCAAAGGACGTGCCCGGAAGTTATATACAATAAGGTTCTTACGTAGTATGACGGATGCAACCTCATGGATGACGAAATGTATGTGATGGGTTTTTGGCAGCTTCCAGGCCGAAAATTTTATATAGCCATTGGTCGGGGTGATGTCCCCAGCTAGTTCAAATTCGTTTGATCTGGCAAGGTATTTGCAGCTGCAGCTGTGACAAACAAGACCATGGACTCCAAAATGTACGAAGAGGAGTGCCTGAGAAAATGTTTTCTACCGTACATTAGATCTCACAAAGGACCAATAAAGTTTTGGCCAGCGGCAGATCGCGGCAGACCATGCGCAATCGCTCGAAGCAGCGCTGCCGGCAGAGGGCGAGCTGGATTGAAAATCACCGACAGCCGAAGAGGCAACAAGTCCGAATTTTCCCGGAGAAAAAGTGTGACCACCGGTTGATGGTCCGGATCTTGGACACAGAACAGCCACCGGCGGAATGGAAGAAGGGAATAATATGCCCCATCTGTACATACCGATGTCATCTACCTACACTGCCCTGTCAGCTGCTTCCGACAAGGTGAACCATGACATAACCATCGCCAAACTCGATCATATTGGTATCTGCGGGTCTTTACTGGAATGGATCCGCAGCTACCTGGTTGGACGAAAATTCATTGTTCGAATAGGTGAATTATTTTTCAGTCAATTCTCTGCCAAATTCAGAGTGCCTCAAGGAAGTAATCTAGGACCAATAATATTCGTGATATACTTCAACGACGTGCTGTTGCTTCTCGATGGTCCAAAACTGGCATATGCTGACGACCTAAAGCTGTATCGCCGTAGCAACGGTCCCGAGGATGTAAACTTCATACACAGCCAGTTCAACCTCTTCGCCTCTTGATGTGATGTCAATAGCCTGGCCTTAAATCGTAGTAAATGCGCAGTAATTTCGTTTTCCCACAAGCGGCTCCCTCTTCAGCCATTTATCATCTTGGAAACTAGGCTATCGCTCGAGTCGAACAAGTGAAAGATCTTGGCGTGATTTTTGACGCATCGCATAGTTGAATTTCAAGATTCACACTGACTACATCGTCGACAAAGCCTCCAGATGTCTGGGTCTTCTTTTCCGCATAACAAAAGACTTCATGGATGTCTACTGCTTGAAGAGTCTTTATTGTAGCTTGGTTCGATCGACCCTTGAATATGCCTCGGCTGTTTGGTGCCCATATTATCAAAACGTCTCAGAGCGTATTTAGGCCATCTAACGGCGTTTTTGCGATGTGCTCTCCGACAACTCAACTGGCACGACCCATTCCGACTTCCCAGCTACGAGAGCCGCTGTCGTCTAATCGACATTGACACGCTGCAAGCCCGCCGGACCACCACACGAGCCTCGTTCGTTGCTGATTTGCTCTCATCGAGAATAGACTGCCCCGCATTGTTAGAGGAACTTCGACTCAACGTACGACCACGCGGTTTGAGGAATCGTGATCTTCAGCTCTTTGTCCCTCCCGGCTGAACAATTATGAGGCCAACACAGCTCTAATCGGTGTTATAAAATCATTTAACTGCTACTCAGACTACTTCAACTTTGACGTTTCGCGTGATGCATTCCGAAGAAAAATTCTCAGAGTTTTAAGTTTAACGTACACACTAAGAATGCAATTTCTCTCCTCGGGATAATGACTCTCCGAACCACAGGGAAACTGGTTAATTCATACGAGCTTCGAAAGGGAACCCTCCCGAATCTCGAGACGATCGACTTTTCCTGAAATCTGGGACAAAAATTCCATGAATGCACAGGTACTCGAACAATCGTCCTGTAGCACGGGGAAACTTCAGCTGTCAACCGTTTTCTTTCGCGCTTTTTTTGCGGTTGTTTTGGTTTCTTCTCTTTCACACCAGTGCAAATCGCGGAACGTTTTTTCTTGCATGTACCGTTTTTATATCAATCGGGTGGCCGGTACTCGCGTGTATAGTTACAATTTCTTGGATGAAAGTAAAATCGGTGAACAGCACAACCTAATTAGTATGGTGCTTATGGGCAACCGGAACCGGGAAAATTATTGATGCAGCTATGGATAATCAACAGGAGCGCTATTCGAACGAGGTTAGTTTAACTCGGGCCCAAGATTCCTTCCTCCGTTTTGGTATTTTGGTTGATCGGCTTGCTCACAATGGCCCCGGAACGCAAGATCTTCAATTCCAGGTTTTCACGGCCATCGGTAGGTTTCACTGTCAGCAGGCGTTCAGTGAAATTACATGAAAATATTTTTTTTACAGAGAAAGTATCCCACCTGTGTGTTCTGTTGCGGTTGTTTATGTGTCGCATTTTTTTTTTGAATTCGGAACGTAAAAATGTGTAATGCGTTGATAAAAATACTTAAAAATAAATTTCATTTTTTGTGACAATTGTTTTTTTTTAATTATAAAATAGAAATAAGAAGCAGGGGGAGGATGCCTAAATTCACAGAAAATCTCATGGGAAAGCCGTTTCGAACTCACAGAAAAACTTCAAAAGTCCTGCAAATTACAGAAGAACAAAGATTCGAGCATACAGGCCAATTTGACAGTTGTTTTCCTGAGCACTTTTTCTGTCCCGAGATTTGTCCTGTAATTTCAGCTGTTGAAAATACAGGACAAAATCGTCCCGACCACAGGATAAAAGATCAAGTGTGTAGATTATCGCTTGAATGTACGTTCTCTTTAATTTTAGTTTTTCATTTGGATCAGAATGTGGTCCGTAGTTTTTTTTTAAATAATTTGTAACCATCGTTACAAAGTCCTTAGGTAATTTTTCCATTTTGTTTTAATTGTTGTTTCGAACTGTTGTTTTTCTCTTTGTTAAATTAGTTAGGATTAGGAAAATTTTGAATAAATGTTTAGAAGATAGGTTTTAACAAATACAATTATTGTTAGTTTTAAGTTGGGCGTGTGGCATCTTCGTCAACAAGTCTGCAACCAAGACTGGTTGCAAGGTCGAATGCATGTAGGTTGCATGCAAGGTGCAATAACTCGCCTAAAAAAATATTTGAATGGAGAAGGTGGAGGAAGGAGTGAAGTAACGCGCCAAAAAGGGTCTTTGACTCTGGGCTTTTTTCTTCCGGCGTTCGTGCGAGTCAGAGGTGTTCCCCAACAGCCAAGAAATTTGTGAAACCAGAGTGTTTGTTCTTGTGCCACCCCGTTTATTGTTGAGGAATCCCGTCGTACGATTCGGCCTAGATTACCTGACGGTAGTCTACGTCTTACCGTAAAAGACTTCGGCCTCTGGTTCAGGTAAGAACCATAATCGTGAAGGAGGCCTATCTCTCGGGACTTCGAGAAATCCTCGGAGTCTCTAATTCCCAAGGAGAGTCCTTCTCAGCGCGGCCAATACGGCCTTGCCGTGGTCCGCTGATCCCCGTCAACGAAGGAAGACGCCGTATCCTGCCCGTTCGTCAACGCCAGACGAACTGCCACCATTTTGGTAAATTGATCAGGACACAAGTTCCCGTTCCTGATCCGCCATCAACAATCCGCCATTGTCGAACCCAACACCCCGGTAAAGGTAACCTGTGAGCGCTCACCAACGAAGTCATCGAGCATCCGGTACGTACCGCAACGGTCATCGACCACCGTCCAACCCACACCCTACACAAACACACCACACAGTAGCGTGCTTAATAAAGCGTTAAATTCAAAAACCAAAGTTTAGTTAGTAGTTTTTCTCGTTTTAAATAAAAGTAATTTCCTCGTCAAAAGTTTTGATTTGTTGATTGTTTTTGATTGTAGAAAACCCACAGTTTGTTTCCTTAGTTTTTGTCCGCGTTCCCCTCCGATTACCCAGCCGTAGGCCGATCCTGAGATTAGTCAAAGGGTCTTCTGCGACTGAGCTAAAAATATCCGGGAGTTGCTGGCCAAAAAGTCTCAAATTAATATTAATAATACAAGAAGACAAATTGAACTTTGAGAGCTGCCGAGCGATCACTGTCCTCAATGCCGCTTACAAAATGTTGTCCCGAATCCTATTCCGCCACCTAACGCCACAAGCAAACAAATTCGTGGGAAGTCATCACGCTGGCTTCATGGAGGGATGATCTACGACGGACCAGATCTAAACATTACGGAAAATCTTCCAAAAATGCGGTTAACACCAAGTCCCTACGCACCATCTATTCATCGACTTCAAAGCCGCATACGACACGATCGACCGTGACGAACTATAAAAAACTGTAGACGATTCTCCTGGAAACTGATAAGACTGATCAAGGCGAAAATGGATGGAACGTATTGCTGTGTGCGGATTTAGGGTGAATTGTCGAGTTCCTTCGAATTACGCAGGAGGCTTCGAAAAGGCGATAGTCAATCCTGCATGATGTTCAACGTGGCTCTAAAAGGTGTTATTTGATGAGCGGTGGGCGTAATGCGGGGTACGATTTTCAACAGATCAAGTCAACTTAACTGCTTTGCCGATGATTGGCAGGAGAAGATCTACCGCATACTGAAACGCGATGCAGAATTAATTGGGTTAATGACTAAGACGTCCATGACGAAGAATATGCTGTCCTGCGGATCCGTGTCCGCTTGTCCAGTAAAAACATGATCACGATCGAAGGGCTGGAGATAGTCGAAGACTTTGAGTGTGTGACCACACTCGGAGTATTCGAGCGACGAGTATTAAGAGCCATCTTTGGCGGATTGCAGGAGAACGGCATGTGGAGGCGAACAATGAACCACGAACTCGCGTGACTGTACGGCGAACCCAGTTTCCAGAAGGTGTTGAAGGCTTGCCGGATGACATGTGGCGAGAATGCTCTTACGACAGTCCTAAAAAAACAGGTGTTCGCATCAAATCTTCTAGGAACGAGACGACCCAGAAAATATAAAATCGCATAAAAAATGGCTCAAGTCATTTGAAACGTTACTGTGAATCGTAATTCCTACTAACGCAAGTAAATCCGCCATGTTTGCAGATTTTGAAGACGATTTCTTTCTTTTTTTCCGCCCGCGTGGGTTGTTGTTGCTTTGTTGTTCTCTCTGCGGCCAGCAGTGCAAACAGATTACTAAAATCCAGATAGAGTATTAGCAAGAATTGTCCAATGACAGAAGCAGTAAATATTGTCGCTGGCAATGGTTCGCATTCGTTGAGAGAAAAACAACTTGTGCTCTCTTGCATTCTTTCAGTATGTATGAATAAGGTGTCGACTATTGCCCAGTTTGTATAGGGGAACATGCCCTATTATGCGCCACCTAAGCGAATCTCTGATTTTCTATGTATTCCACGTACAAAAATGGGTGTTGAAAATGGGTGCAATCGTTGAAGAAAAGTGTTTTCTACAAATTCCTATAATATTTTATGGCTCAAATTGCTATAGTTGCTTCAAAACCTTAATTTTTAAAACCATAGTCAAATGCAACAGAACAAAACTGTGTTGCAAATAAGCGCCGCTGTGTATTCAATATGCGCCTAGCAGCCGAACACACCCGAAAGCAGCCGAAGACCAAAAGCACACCAATACTTACAGACACTTTGACTGAAAAGAAAATCAAAATGGACTAATCAATATTTTGGAAAAAAAATGAAAAGTAGATTTTTTGGGCTGAATTAACGCTCAAAATATGGTTTAAGACGTTTTGTTAATTTTCAATGAAAACTGGCCTTTTTGAAAAATTAATGCTATTTTCAGTCTACTACGATTGGCGCGTTATAACGAACGCATGGGCCGTGATAGAACATACCCATAAAAAGCATACCTTTGCGAGTTCTGTATGATTTTTTAGCATAAAATCATAGTTTAGATTCTCCTCTATCGATGTGTCAGAAAATATTGTCTTATTCGTTTTTCTCTGCTTGATGACACCTTATTGAAAGTGTTTTATTATTTAGATCAAAATGATGAAAAACTTAAATTGTGAAATTATCACAACACAGGGGCATTTTAAGGAAAAAATCATACTTGCCATGACCAATCACAGCATTTAAAACAAATTGGTAATATTTTGCAGGCTTAAAATGTATCAGATTCTTCAAAACAAAGGTGGCGCGTATTAGCCATATGAACTTTTCCCCTACTTTTATCGCTTTAGTCAAAAAATATGTGTGTAAAGCCTAGTCCACATTAGGCAACATGAACTGCGATTTTTGTTTTGAGACGAACTTTGTTGTCTGTTGTTGTTGTTGGAAAACCTTAGACGGTCGCAGTGTCTCCCGAAGAAAATGGGAGGCGCTGAGACCGTCTCGAGACGAACCGTCTCCTAGTGTGGACTAGGCTTAAATTGCCTCCACTTTGGTATGTATATGTATGTTTTTTCGAGTTTCGTTCAATCATTCACACGTATAACAAAGTTGTTGAGAAATATACCTACAAAAATGTTTGCTGGGGAGCAAGGGCGCTTCGAGCGAGGTGGTTAGACCAAGTGGAGCGTGATCTGGCGAAAGTGCTATGTTCGAAGAATTGGAGAGCGCTTGCCATGGACTGAGTGAATTTTAGGAAATATTTTCGAGAAGTTATGTCGTGAGATGGAAAACTAATAAAATAAATAAATGAATTAATTTTGAACTTTCAACTACGAATTGATGAGTTCCCGCAGAACCTATATCAAACAATAAAGCTTGAAAACAATATTTAGTTGCCCGACATTTGTCCGAAAACAATTTGAAACCTTTTTTATTTTAGTTTCTTAAATTTCAAAAATGAAATGGTGAAAATTAACTTAAAATAAACATTTTCCTACTTCTCTGCTGTTATTCTTTGTAGGTGTACCCTCCTCCGTCTTATCCCTCTGATTCGTCGAAATTCAAGAATGCATGTTTTAGAGCCGAAAAATCACTTTCCACTTTAATTGGCTACTTCACATGATAAACTTAAGCTTGTGAATTTATTTTCTATCACAAATTTGTCACTTTTAAAACTATTTCTTAATTTATTTGATATTGAAATCGCGAAGTGAATTGAATTATTGACGCACTCCGCCATATTGTAAAACGAACTTAGTGATCCCCCCAACGTGTTTCTTTGTTTTATCGCTTCCTGTCATAGCATATAACGATCAAAATCATAAAAATCGACAGAAAAGTGTTGAAATAAAATTAGAAACATGATTTTAAACTAATCTGAACTATATAAATTTGTCAATATTCGATTGAAATCGAATCGCTCGGGCCCCATAATTCGTCGTAATTTTGCGACAGGAATAGGAAACCGTTTTGCAAGAATTGGAATTAGACCGGTTCATTTTTACTATTTTTTGCTGAACACAGTCGGACTCATAGAGAATCAACATAATGGATTTCCAAGTAATGACAACACAATACAGTAATTTTGTTTATTTTGAAGCTACGAACTTGATGCCTATTTATATTAATAAACTAGCTGATCCCATACGAACTCCGTTTCGCTTTTAACTTGAAATATGTCATGAACTGTTTGTATTCAAGTCATTTGCCAAGCATTTTCCAGATGCACTTCCGAATTTATTGTTAAGTAATAATTGCAAAAATATTGGAGCTCACTTTTTCTGTCGTCTGCTACTTACACCTCGTGTATATATTTCAACTCGATCGTTGCATAACAACGCAATCATTGCCAAAAAGTTAAACACCTTTCGGTGGCCTCTTATACAATCTTTGATATCTGAAATCGATTACTCGTCCCTCAAAACTCCCATGTGCAAATTTTCAAAGCAGTCCATTGCACCATAACGTCAATATTGCTAAAAACAGTGAGAAATTAAATTATATGGACGATCCCTTTCGTGGACCCCTGGCAAAACATTTGACATCTGGAATCGATTGCCCGTCCTTGAAAACTACCGTGTGCAAATTTTCATCCCAATCCGATGTATAATTACGACAATATCGTAAAAATATTGAAAAGTTAATATGGACGACCCCTTTGGCTGACCCCTTATTTTAATTTGGATGAGTGAAATCAATTGTTTGTCCCTAATAACTCCTATGAGCAAATTTTCATTCAAATCTGATGTATAAAAACGTCATTATCACTAAGATATTGAAAAGTTAATATGGACGACCCCTTTTGCCAGCCCCTTACACTGAATTTTATACCTCAAATCGATTGCACGAGGAAACAATTTCAATTCCTGGACCGAAAACCTCGATTTTTATTGAATCTTTACGATGCATGGAAAAACGATGCAAAAAATTCCCGTTGAAGGTCAAAATGACAAGAGAATTTGGATGAATGGATCATTTAAACTTTGAAATAAGAGTTCATGAGTCTCTTGTTTGGATCTCAATACCAGTTTGGATAAAAAATTGGTAGATATGATTTTTTGTACATATAGTCGTTCAAAATTCAACAAAATCAAACCCGCTTATATTCTGATTTCTACCATATAAGTTTTAATACTTGACTCATGTTTGCTGCATTTTTATAAATTCTCAGTGAATTTCCAACAAAAGATGTTTTGTCGTTTTGGACATATTACAATTTGAATGAAGAAAGTCGAAAAGTTTAATTTCTACGTCATTTCCCAAAAATTTGAACCCAAACAACAAAATGTTAGAATAACGAAGCGTCAATTTCTGAAAAAAAAAACATTTTTGCAAAAACTTTTATCGCTCGCTAAAAAACTTTAATAGATGAGCTGAACCAGTCTAATGCGCATTACACGCATCAACGTGGCGTTGCTTTGTGTCGATATCCTTCGCCAGGGTTCCCACATGGATAAGAATACATTTGGTCATTTGGGGAGGTTATCTCAGTGCGTGATGTTCTGTGGGACACTAAATTCCTTCTAGGAGGTGTACCAACGGGTATTCGTACAGCCCGAATGATCGTATCGCAAAACATTCCATCAACCGTTGTAATCGACGGACAAACTACTACCCTGAAGTATCAGGGACAAAAGCTAACATGTGTACACTGTAATGAGTTTGTGCACATCGGGATTCCATGTGTGCAAAATAAGAAGCTTCTCGTGCAAAAGCTTAACGCAGACATGTCATATGCAAACGTCACGAAACAATCAACTATAACAACAAGTTACGCTCCAATCAATCCACCACAACAAATTCAACACAACACAACAAAACAACAACAATCCACTAACGCAATAAAACCAACAACTAACCAACCAACCGCTCAACCGACCAACCAACCAACAACGATGAATTTGAGAGTCCGTCTTCACGACATTAACAAAACTCCACAACCAATAATGCCTCCTCCAGCCTTCCCCAAACACGATACAATCACCGACCTGAACCGTAAACACTCCGATGGCAACGACACCGATGGATCACAATCCTCCACTAACAGCCGCAGATCAAGAATACCGCCAACAAAAAAATCTAAACAGTCGAGAGAGACTATCACTGCACCCGATGAGGAGAACCGCAAATAATGGACTACATAAGTTGTAATATTGCCACTATAAACATGAACACTATTACCAACCCAACAAAGATCAACGCTCTTCAAACCTTCGTACGCTCGTTAGATTTGGACTTCGTGTTTCTGCAGGAGGTGCCGAACGAGCTGATAACAATTCCTGGATACAACATTATCTTCAACGTGGATGAGGCGAGAAGAGGAACAGCTATTGCTCTAAAAGAGCACATCAAGTATACACACATCGAAAAAAGCTTAGACGGAAGACTTGTTGCTGTGCGAGTACACAATACAACGTTGTGTAATGTGTATGCTCCATCTGGAACCAATCTCCGCTCTCAAAGAGAGCGATTTTACAACAATACCATTGCATATTATCTTCGACAACGTACGGAGCACATACTACTGGGGGGAGATTTCAACTGCGTGATTCGTCCAAGAGATGCATCAGGTTACAACAACATGAGTCCTGCTTTGCAGAATACTATTCAGCAGCTTCAACTTCACGACGTTTGGGTTCAGCTTCGCCCTCGAGACGATGGACACACATACATTGTCCATAATGCATCTTCAAGACTCGATCGATTCTACGTTAGTAATGGTTTGAGAACACACCTACGATCAGCAGCAGACCACGTCTGTTGCTTCTCGGACCACAAAATAGTATCGATGAGAGTATGCCTTCCGATTCCCGACCGTCCCAATGGCCGAGGGTATTGGTCCATCCGCCCACATCTTATCACTGATGAACACATACAAGAACTGGAGATAAGCTGGCAATTCTGGACACGTCAAAGGCGCAACTACCCATCATGGATCGAATGGTGGATTTCATATGCAAAACCAAAAATACGCTCCTTCTTCAAATGGAAATCATCGATAGCTTTTAACAACTTTCGCTATGAACAACAAAGACTATACACTCTTCTCCGGCAAGCTTACGACAACTACTACAGCAACCCCAGAATGTTACAAAACATCAACAAAATTAAAGCCGAAATGTTATCACACCAACGAAGATTCACATACATGTTTGTGAGAGCAAATGAAACGTATCTAGCCGGTGAGCCGATGTCTATTTTTCAACTCGGAGAAAGAACCCGAAAAAGAACAACAATCTCGCAGTTGCAAAACGAACACGATGAAACTCTCCAGGATTCAAGTACCATCGAAGAACACCTTCTACGATACTTCTCCGAATTATACACACGAGCACCTGTGGAAGATGACCGTCTGTTCCAGTGTAGCCGCCTGATCCCCGAAAATGACCCACAGAACGAGCACAGTATGTCAGCAATCACAACTACCGAGGTATATACTGCTATCAGAAAAAGTGCATCTAGGAAAAGTCCTGGGTGCGATGGAATCCCGAAAGAGTTCTACATGAGAGCCTTCAACGTTATTCATCGTGAGCTGAACTTGGTGTTAAATGATGCGATTTCAGGTAATTTTCCCACTAGTTTTGTTGACGGAATAATTGTGTTAGCCAAAAAAACAAACTCAGGCAACTCAGCACGTTCATACCGACCGATTAGTCTACTTAACGTAGATTATAAACTGCTCTCTCGCATTTTGAAATCACGTTTAGAGGGCATACTCTCGAATAACCAAGTTCTGAGTAAAAATCAAAAATGCTCCAATACTCACCATAATCTATTCCAAGCAACGTTAGCTATCAAAGACCGCATTGCACAGCTGATTGCCAGTAGGCAGAAAGCGAAATTGATATCTTTCGATCTCGACCATGCCTTCGATAGAGTAGATTACTCTTTCCTCTTCCGTACTCTATCAGACCTGGGCTTAAAACACACATTCGTAAACCTGTTATCGCACATATCAAATAGCGCTTCTTCTCGCTTGCTCATCAACGGTCGTTTGTCTACACCATTCCCTATACAACGATCGGTTAGGCAAGGAGATCCACTGTCTATGCACTTGTTTGTCCTGTACTTGCAACCACTTCTTCAACGTCTAGAAAATGTATGCGACAATGATCTCATCGTAGCTTATGCAGACGATATAAGTAGTATCATCACCAACACTGACAAAATAAACCGAATGCGAGAGATCTTACCCGTTTCGAAAGAGTTTCTGGTGCACAACTTAACGAAAATAAAACGATGGCTATCGACGTTGGGGTAATCAATGGAGCCCCATTGATGATCCCATGGTTAAGAACGGAACACAGACTCAAAATTCTAGGAGTCACTTTCACAAATAATATCCGAGAAATGACGACAGTAAATTGGGACCGCTTGATTTCTGCTTTTGGACGGCAAGTATGGATGCACTCACTACGAACATTGACACTGCATCAAAAGGTTACACTTTTAAACACATTCATCACATCTAAGATATGGTATATAGCTTCAAATATCATGCCATACAATGTGCATGTAGCCAAAATAACGGCTACAATGGGAACTTTTCTCTGGCGTGGATATCCCGCACGCGTTCCTATACATCAACTATCACGTAGTAGGGAGTTAGGAGGCTTGAAACTACACATTCCGGCACTTAAATGCAAAGCTCTCCTTACTAATCGTCACTTACAAGAGATTGATTCTATGCCATTTTACAAACAATTATTTGAATCTGGCCCGAACCATGGAAACATACCTACAAGTTTGCCATGTTTGAAACAGATCACTGAACTTTTTTCGAGTCTCCCAGCCCAATTACAACGAGTTCCTACTGCAGCGGGGATTAATCAGCAATTGATATCACAAACCGATCAGCCAAAAATTGAACAACACTATCCAGGTCGGAACTGGAAACGATTATGGAAAAATATCTCTGCTATACAACTGACATCCAATCAACGAAGCTTGCTCTATTTGTTCGTAAACCAAAAAATATCGCACCGACAACTACTCCACAAGCTTCGCCAGACCGACGGTGAAAACTGTACACACTGTGCTGCTCCTGTTGAAACAGTGGAACATAAGTTTTTCTCCTGTTAACGTGTGAGAGATGGAATTCAAGTACTTCACCGAAAACTAACTACGATTGGCGCTGGACGAACTTTCAGTACTGAAGAACTCCTACGACCAACTTTGGAGAGAATCAACAAACGGACGAGAGTTAAAATTTTGAGAACTTTAGCATGTTACATACATCTCATTGATAATTGTAGTGGCGATTTTAATGTTGAAGAATTAGAATTTCATTTGAATTTAGAAACTCAAACAAAATGCAACTGTAAATACTTAATTTAAGATAGTGACTAATAAACAATATAAGCATAAAAAAAATGTTATAAAATCTTATTTTACAGACAAATCCTGGATCATGGCAGCGCTGTCCGTTAGAGAGTGTGTTGGTACAAAATACATTTGCAGGGTGGATTCAATTTGTAAGGTCTAATATTGTGCTGCCTGCAATTGCCTTAGCCAAGCAATGGTACCTAGCTACAAAAACGCTACCTTGGGATTTCTTGGCAAGTCCATTTTATTGCGACTTAGATCTCTCTCGAACTTTGCAGTTATCTTGCGCGGTTGATCCGTGCGAAGTAAATAATCGCATGTGTATGAACCGCAACCGCAAAATTTCAAATCTATCCCTCATGAGGGAGGAATAGTTTGAGACAATTTCGGTAGAATTGAATAGAAGGTATAATACTTTGTTGCCTGCAGATGCATTAGCCAAGCAATGGTAGACCTGTTTAGAATAAAGCTATCCTAGTTTCATAGCTTATTGCGACTGGTTACTCGAGAGAACTTCTGCTGTTATCCTGCGCAGTTGATCCGTTCGATGTAAGCTGATGCCAATTGCATGAACCGCAACCGCAAAATTTTAAATGTATTTCTGAAGAGGGTGGAATAAATTGAGACAATTCTGGTCTCCTTGTACGACGGAATTAGGGACCTGGTACGCCAATGGAGGAACTTGAATGATAAAAGTAAATCATAAATTGACTCAAAAGTACGTAATGGATTGATCTATTTCCTACATAGTTTCATAAAACAGTATTCGAAATATAGTTAAATGATTAAATATCAGTTTCAAATCAACATGGAAGCCAATTCTATTGAATTTATGAAAACAGCTTCCTTAAGCCGTTGTGTTAGGTACATTTACCCTAGTTGAAAAGAAACCACATTGTTACCTCTCAAGAGAAGGAAAAAAAAAGTAGTTTTTACAAATCGAGCGGATACCACGCAAAATTATCCCATGCGGCAGTCAGACGGCGGTTTTCATAAGAATTTAGTCAGAAGCCTTGATACTTTGCAAAGTTTGATTTTTCTTGCCATTCAAGGTTCTGAAGAGTACATACGAAATTTAGAGTCATACAGAGAATTGTTTGGGGATCACCAAAGGACTGGTAAAATAGTAAATCGGTTGAATGAAATATCCTTCTCATGGATCCTAGTGACTACCATCTGTATCCCTTACTAAAAGAAAACCACTTCAAACCATGAAAACGTGTGTTTCGAACCGAACATATTTCGTACAACCCAATAAATCAACTGTAATACGGTATCAAGTGTGTTAAATTGAAATTCTTTTCGGATTTAGTTTTTTTAAATAAAAAGTTTTTACTTTAAAAATACTGGGACTGTGAAAAATCATAAGAATGAAACACCACAAAAATTGACAAGCTCTCAAATTTATCAAAATATTTTTTAAAAAATGTATTCTTCAAATATTAACATAGTTATAGGAATATGAAATGTTGTAGTATCAACTTTGATTCAATGGTTGCTTACAGTTGCAGATGCAATGTACCCAATTCCTCAAAGAGCTGGGATTAGCTTGGTGTCATCGAGAAAGTTCCCTGACGGTATCCTAAGGTGCTCTTTTTGGAATTGAAAACGACAATTCCTGCCATGGGGCTGGTAGGTGGTTTGTACCAATCCCTTTGGCCGAGATTTGCCGGAGTCTATCAGATAGCTTGTTGCTTAGTTCTTTGCTGTTGTTGCTGTTGTTAGAGGTTACTGGTGGTGGTGGTTGATGTTACATTTGATGGATAGAAGCGCGTCGAAGGAAATATTACTTAGAAGCACTTGCGGTGGACAATTCCTGGGCCACCCTCATCGTACTCGTGCTTGGTGATCCACATGGTAGCGAAGGTAGACAGAGAAGCCAAGATGGAGCCGCCGATCCAGACGGAGTATTTACGTTCTGGGGGAGCGATGATCTTGATCTTGATGGTCGATGGAGCCAGGGAGGTGATTTCCTTCTGCATACGATCAGCAATACCTGGATGTAGAAGAAAAATGGTTAAGTGATTTGTTCTAGCTAAATAAATTTGTTCATATTTCATCATACCTGGATACATGGTGGTACCACCGGACAAAACACTGTTGGCATAGAGATCCTTACGGATGTCAACATCGCATCGCATGATTGAGTTGTAGACAGTCTCGTGTACACCGCTGGCTTCCATGCCTAGGAAAGATGGCTGGAACAGAGCTTCTGGGGCACGGAAACGCTCGTTGCCGATGGTGATGACCTGTCCGTCGGGAAGTTCATAGGACTTTTCGGAAGATGAGGATGCAGCAGCAGCTTGCATTTCCTGCTCGAAGTCCAGAGCTACGTAGCACAGCTTTTCCTTGATATCACGAACGATTTCACGCTCAGCAGTAGTGGTGAAAGAGTATCCTCGTTCAGTCAAGATCTTCATCAGGTAGTCGGTCAAGTCACGACCAGCCAAGTCCATACGGAGGATGGCATGTGGCAGAGCATAACCTTCATAGATTGGGACAGTGTGCGAAACACCATCTCCGGAATCCAGAACGACACCGGTGGTACGACCGGAAGCGTACAGGGACAGGACAGCCTGGATGGCAACATAAGCAGCTGGCGAAGCAAAGTTTTCGAACATGATCTGAATCATCTTCTCACGGTTGGACTTTGGATTCAATGGAGCTTCAGTCAACAGGACTGGATGTTCTTCTGGCGCTACTCGGAGTTCATTGTAGAAGGTGTGATGCCAGATCTTCTCCATATCATCCCAGTTGGTGATGATACCGTGTTCGATCGGGTACTTCAGGGTGAGGATACCTCGCTTGGACTGGGCTTCGTCACCAACATAAGCATCCTTCTGACCCATACCGACCATCACACCCTGATGGCGTGGGCGGCCAACAATGGACGGAAATACGGCACGTGGAGCATCGTCACCAGCGAAGCCGGCCTTGCACATACCGGATCCATTGTCAATGACTAGACCTCCAGCATCATCGTCACACATTCTGATGCACTGTTAGATTCTCTGGTCCTGCAGTAGGATAACAATTTATTAGATTATGTAACGGTCATGATGGTTCTTGCATGTTTTTAAATTAATAATGAGTCAAAAGATAACTTTTGGCGGAACTTTTTACTGAAGAAAATTTTGGAAAACCTGGGAATGCGTAATGGTCAAAATGATGGGTGTGATTGTTTAGTGAAAATATGGATAGTTGGTGCGGAAATCATCGTTGCAAGTGTTGACATGTAAAAAACTGATATGGATCGTGTAAGTGATTGATTTGACTCTTTGGATTTTTTTTTTTCAAATTTTAAAGTTAATTTAATTAAATCAAGCTTTAAATTCATTGTAAGGTAAGGTATTCCCTTATAACTACCAAGTCATTGCTAGATCACACAGCAAAAGTGAGAATCTCGATTTTTTGCAAAATGCACCATTTTCGAATAGCACTAAGCTCAATTTAATCTTAGGTTTTTTTAAAGAATTTCAACTTGAATTTCATCTGCCATAAATTTTTATGTTAGCTTATGTTTTCGAAACATTTTTTTATATTTATTAAAAGTTCGATCATAACAATAAAATTTACGAATTGTAGTGAATTTCGCCAAATTTAGTATTTTTAATTAGTTTTCTTAAATTTTTGCACAACATGTTATGGCGGTCTTGATTTTGTCACTTCAATTTTGCAAATATTGCAGACTTCATTCCCTGTGCCAGGTTAATTCTCACTGTATTTAGAATATATTGTTCAAAAATATGTTACATAAGTATTGAAATTGCCACCTTCATAGTTTTCGAAAAAAAAAAACCTTTAAACACATAAATTGATTTGAGAAGAACTTTTGTCACAACCGTTTAAAATTAGGTGCAAACTTAACTTTTTTTTCACAGAGAAAAAATTAATTTCCTAAAAGAAGTTACGCACGTTGTGTAGAGATTTAAAATAAAAGATAAATAATTTTCCAGGATTCACAGAAGCGTTCAGTTAACCTCAATCCAATCACCTTATCACTTACGCAATCGACTTTTCATATCACACAAGGCAAAAAGACGTCACAAGGGTTTAAAATGTTCGACATTCACACAGGTAGAGACGGCACAGGACGACACTGGGAGGCTTTCGTTCAGCACTGATGGATGATGACATGTTCACTAGATCCTTTGGGATGCTCAACATGATTTCGCCACAAATTTTCACTATACACCTGGTGACTCAAAAACGAACCTTGGAAAGAGGAGAAAGGGTTTTTCTTTTTGCAATTTTGCAGGATATCGAATCCTTTCGGAGACAGGCCTAGAGTCGCACAACCGAGATCGTTGGAATCTAATCTTCAGTGATCAGGGCTGAATCGGGCTACCGGGGCCTTTTATATCGAGGAACTGGTCGATGCTAATCGCAAACTCGCAATCCGATCAATCAATTCCCAGCCACTCGGATCGATTCGTAATCGATGACGTCGATTCTGATCAACACGCATTTGAAGATGCGAAAATCGCGGATCGGAACCATATGTTCACGAAAGTGAGAATCCATTGTCGATTTTGTCTATATTTATACATCGTCTGTGCAAAGTTGATGCAATTAATTGTTGCAATGTACTTGGATAGGTATTACTGTGTCAATAATTCTGCCATACCTAAGAGTGTTATTTCTTGAAAATTCCTTTCAAGGAATTTAGTTATATCTTACCGGTTTGATTTTCTATATCTTAGCGTATCTCTACCTGGATATGGCGCTCAAGTTATGAAATAAAATTTTGAGGTATTTCAAATTCCAGAATTTTTCTTTTCTGGAATATTTTTGAAAATTTTTCAAAATACTACTTTGGATGAAAAATATTCCTTGATTCTTGTAACCTTACGTGTACCCCAGAGAAGATATTCGATGTTTTTTTTTCAATTTTTATTTTTAATTTATGCGTTTTTTGACTGCTTATTTGAAATCAGTGTAACCGTGAGATGAGAATAAAAAATCTCAAAAAACTACTTTGAATTGCCTGAGAATTCATTGATTTATATAACCTATGCAAAAACATTTCATAAAATTATTAAAAGTTCTAGCGAGCAATATCTGCCATTTTTAAATACTTTTCAAAGGATTCAGATTTTTTATTTTGAAATGGTTTTCATTTTTTTTTCATGAAACGCTTAACTGCTTGTCATATCAGCAAAAAAGAAGTTTAAGAATAGTCAAAATCAAAAACCAACTTCATTTCAAACTTATTTGAATTTTCTGGATGATTTAATGTGCAAAAATTTCTTCTTTCATGCCAATTTCCATACAAAATTGAAAAGCGTTGCGCTAACTCAGGAATCAACCAGTCATCTAAAATTTTACACTGAAGCTTGATGAAGACTGTACTATGACAGGAAAAAAGATATAGCTATTTTCGTTTTTTGACAACTTTCATTGAACATACATGAAATTTGGCCAAAAAATCTAGTACCGAACCGAGTTTCATCAAAATCGAATGGCGTGATCATATTCGGGACCAGTTTGAAAATGAGATGCATTATCACACAACAGGCGATATCATTTTTTTTGGACGAATGTTTGAATGGAAAATATCGAAAATAATGATTTTTTAGATGTCAATTTCACACAACCAACAATTTACACCAAAAATGTTGGTAATTGACTTCTTTCCTGATGTGTTTGGAAATAGATTTTTTTAACAGAGGTAAAAAAACAGAACAGAGTTTCAGAAACGACATGCAAAAAAAATGATATTCGAATTTGAATCTAGAATCTTGAAGCGAGTATTATATTCGCTCTTTCGTTAGAATCTCTTCTTAATTGAATATATTCTATTTCCAATCAAATTTTTTATCAATATAGTATATTTTAAGTGGTTAATTTTTGAAATTGTGAAAAAATAACGATATCTTTTATACAATCATCCGTTCAAAAAAAAAAAAAGAATGCAATTGCCACAAAAGAGACTTTTATCTGAATAACTAAATCAATAAAATTAAAATATGTAGGTTCTAGCACAGGGTCCAAAGCAAAAATAGGGCCAGATGATACTTCGGAAAAGGGGCCGCGCAACAAACCTGAAGTATGTATAGCATTACGTTTATTTTGTTCAAGATGAACAAAAAAACACAGTTTTTCACCAATAATTTTGATCTTTACCAACCGATTTTTCTTTAAATTTGAGTTTTTTTAAAGCTTGATTATGACAATATTTCATCTCTAGAACGCATTTCGATTTGAGTTATCATAAAACAATTATTAAGCTTAAAAAACGGGTAAATAAGCGTCGATAAACGATCATTCATGTATTGTTTGTAATTGACTCTTCAGAAGCTGATTTTTGAAACGCTGAAGCTTCTTTTTCCAAAATCCTTTTCAAAATAGGAATTTGGGATAAACTATTTGTCATAAAGAAAGCTTTGTGAATGGCTATAATGAAAACAAGCAGCCGTTAGGTATTTCAGAAATTGGTGCAAAACTGGGTTTTCATGTACCTTCCAAACAAAATTTTTCATAATTCTATGCAAATTTTATGCTCATTGCGCCATCTATTTCCTTAGTTCGATCCCCCAAATTTAGCATTGGACTTTGTGCTAGGCCAAGGATCTATTCTTGCTTGCAACTTATACGATTTTTATAAGTCGGCTGATTTGGGCACTCTAGTGTCCATTAACTGACTTTGAATAGATCTTATCCTTTTGAAATTATCATTTTTTTTCCTTTGTAATTAAATATTAAAAAGATTCAGAAAAACATTTCAACGCCTTTACGAATAAAGTTTTCCAAGAATTTTTTTTTCTAAATAATATTCACATGATCGTAACAATAAATCTCGAATGAAATTGATAAGCGCAGTGTTGCAAACCTTATCTGCTTATATGGACCTTTTAGATTCAATGCCCTTATTTTTTTTTTTGGTAAAAAATGGATCGATTTCATCACCAAATCACATTATTTGTTCAGTTTCTAAGCATTTTTAGTAAATTAAGCATTAATTTTAAGATAATACTTCAATTTATTTCATGTAGCTGGCCATAAAATTTCGTGACGTCACAACGCTTTGCAAAACCGTGTTTTAAAAAAAAGGCGCGTTGTGGAGTCACGAAACTGAATTGCTCTAAAATAAATTTAAATCAACATTTGAAAAAATCAAAAACAGCGATTTGTTGGTTAACGAATCGATAATTTTCGGAAATTTTCATAAAATTTGATCGAATAGAAGAGCAGAAAAAATTTGTTCCATGAAAATACTTTTGATTTCAAATTGTAGTACTGAACTTAAAGGTATAATTTTTTTCCAAGGACGATATGATCTGTAAAATTTACATACAAAATACCAAAAAAATGTTTTGCAAACGTTGTGACGTCACGCTGGAATGGGTCATCTCTTTTTTCAGTCATAGTACAGTCATCAAACGTTGTGGATTGTTAGTTGGATAGTTGAACTAGATTTTGTGAAAATTTCATGAGAAAAGATCAACCCAGATAGAAATGGCAGCTAGTCCAAGTTGGAAGCGAGTGCGCTGCTTCACGCGATTTCATTCTTTTTTAAACGCAACTGTAAATATATCCTTTCTTATTTGTTTTATAGTTTTAGATTTATCTCATAGCTATGGGAATTTGGAATATTATTGTGCTTTTAAAAACATCAAAACATGATAACATTTTGCTTAAAGCTCAAAATATTCTTATTTGAATATTTATTTTTTAATGAAATTTTGACACTTTTGGCCGTTTTTGAGTAGCAATGTTGATTATTTTGATGAAAAAGTGATCTTCTTTGAAGGGTTAGTCGAATATGCAATGTATTGTCAACCAAAATTCACAAACTTTGATTTTTTTTTCTCGAAATAAAAAATAACGTTCCCCCGTAATGCCAAAAGAAGGTTAATATTTGAAAAACGCTGTAATTGTTTTATTTTAAAGAATTTCTCCTATCTGAGATATGACAGTTTGAATAGAACAGCTTTTTTTAAAAGAAATTGCCTATAACTACCGAAAGCCTCGAGACAAACATTTGCTGATTGAAACAAAAATGTGCCTTTTTTAAATAAACAAGTGCTTGGAAAATACTGTTTATGTAATACGGCTTAACGAAAAGTTGAGCTAAGTATTTGGCCGAATAGACCTAATGTATATTTTTCAAAATTTATGTAATAACAGACTTGTCAATTTTTTTTGTAATGATGTTAAATTATTTATGAAATATTTAAAAGCAATGTTGAAAAAGCTACACATTCATCAAAAAGTTATGGTTTCGATAAAACATTTAAGGTGTATCCGTGTATCTTTCACTGTAAATAGCTTTATACTTTGATTATCGTTTATTCCAGATTTTATAGATATGTCCAGGCTCTAATATCTAAAAAGAATTCCAGATAAGTCTAATCTGGTCGAGGTACCCATATATACTTTGAAACCTCTAGGATTTTTCCCGCAATTGTTCGGATTATTTGCTAAATCAAATAAAAAACTCATTTTTTTCTTTGAACATTTTTAGGTTCCATTTTAAAAAACAATTAAAAAAAATCATAATGAACATAAATTTTTGTTTAATCTTAAGATACGATTTTAACATTGCTGCTGTGATTCAATGAAAACATTAACGTCTAGGAATAATACCTAGATTTTGTTCAAATTTGCCCCTTTAAAAAAAATCGTCCTGAATAGCCCGACCGTGTTGATACCTGTGTCAAAATATATGGTAGGGGAAAGTCGGGTAAGACGGACACTAGACTGCCCCAAATTTGTATGGGAAATTCAAAACCTGTGGAATGTTATACGCTGCAGGCTAAAATTGATCCTAGGCATAGTACAAGATCTCATGCCAAATTTGGGCCAGATCGGATCACGGGAAGGGGTCGCTCAACAAGCCTGAAGTTTGTATGGGATTTTAAGACATTTTGTTCGGGAGAAACATGAAAAACCAGTTTTTCATCATCAACTTTGATTCCCGTCGGCCGATTTCTTTGGAAAACGGTTTTTCTTAAAGCCTAAACTATGAAAAATATTTCATCCGAAGACTGCATATCGATAAGAGTTGAGATAAAAAAGTTATAAGGCTTCAAAAATGGGCTAACTTTTTTAAGGATGGTATTCATCACTGTTAATGAGTCAGGGCGGTCGAACATATCGACGCCTCATCAACAGTGATGAATACCATCGTAAAAAAAGTTTGCCCATTTTTGAAGCCTAATAACTTTTTTATCTTAACTCTTATCGAAATGCAGTCTTCGGGTGAAATATTGTTCATGATTTAGGCTTTGATAAAAACTGTTTTTGAAAGAAATTGGCCGACGGGAATCAAAGTTATTGATGAAAAACTGGTTTTTCATGTTTCTCCCGAACAAAGTGTCTCAAAATCCCATACAAACTTCAGGCTCGTTGAGCGACCCCTTCTCGTGATCCGATCTGGCCCAAATTTGGCATGAGATCTTGTACTAGGTCTAGGATCAATTTTAGCCTGCAGCGCATAACTTTTTCAAAAGTCGGGTCATTTGGGGCACTCTAACGGTGTTGAGCGTGTAAAAACTGCGCGACTTGGCAGCCTCGTCGGAAAGTGAGCTAAAATATATCAACAAGAACGGGAGGAAAACAAACAGAAAAACCCGGCAAAAAACGTTTATCATCGTAGCCTGCGTAGTGAAGAAATATTGATCACTGTTAAGTTCCGAAAGTATTTTTTTATCCGATTACTAGTACCGGAGTGATTTATTTAATAAAAATAGTGAGTTGCACAGTGCAAATAGTAAGTGAGGGGCTGATTTGTGTCTGAAGTGTTTCCTAAAATTGTATTTAAATCCAACTAGGTCACCCCGACTGAAGCTAACCTGCAACAGTAATTGCAAGTCCGTTGATCGATGCAAATAGCTAGAAATTCATAAAGAAAACTATTGTACCGTAAGTAATCACTATTTGAATTGTCAATTTATTAGCCTAACTACATACTAAATTTGTTAACTAAAGGAATCAACACTAAAAAAAGTGCAGAAAGCCTTCTCGATCCACATAAGCTAGAGTGAGTGCCCGAGCAGAAGAAAACTAAATGTAAGAATTGATTAAATGATGTCTAAAGTTTATAACTAACTAAAATATAATCCTTTAGCTTCAAGCTGCTATACTATAAACGCTGCTCTGAGGATTCGTTTTTTTCATTAAATCCGAACACTTGAAGATTTACAATCTTCCGGACATAACCTCAAGATGTCGGATCCGGCGAATGATACGATCAGGAATGCGGAGAAATCGGTCAACAATCGCAACTGCATGTATTGCGAGGAAGTTGATAGCGAAGATGACATGGTCCAATGCGACATGTGTAGCTTTTGGAGTCATTATCAATGCGCGGGAGTTACCGAGGCAGTGAAGAGTGTGCCATGGAACTGTACGAAATGCAGTAATTTGCTGCACGTTCCCAAAATAAGGAAACCTGTTAAAAAGAACGTTTCCAAACGAACGGGAAGTGCCAAAAGCGATGTCGGAACGGAGCTTCGAGAAGGTCGGCCATCGATTCAAGAATCTCTGAGCCTTCTCGAACAAGAATCGGCTGCGATCGAGCAGCAACTGCAGGAGGAAAAAATGCTGCACGACAGACGCTTGGAATTGGAGAGATCGGTGAACGAGAAAAGGCGTGCACTACAACAAAAGATGCAGGAGGAGAAACTTCGCCAGGAGAAGCTGCAACTGGAACAGCAGTTGGCGGACCACAAGGACTTCTTGATCCGGCAGAAGCAGATGCGCGACCAGTTCCGGAAAATGAAAGCCGACCTGAGTCAGGAGTTTGAGAACGATGAAGAGGACAGCGATCCGGATGTTGGTTCCTCGAAGACGAAGGCGTGGGTAGAGACGCAAGAAGATCCCCGTGGAGCTTACCCCAAGAAGCCGGCAGCAGCGCCAAGGAGTTTCCCTCTCACTGTGCGTAACGCGTTGGTGGAACGGCATGGCGAGACAGATTCGGAACAGAGCGGGATTGGACGCCAACGCAAACACGAACCATTGGCGACGTCATCGAAAGGCGAGGCTCAAGCGGAGAAGAAGAAGAATGTGGACACCGACCATCGTTTCAAAGAGCTGTTGGAGCATTATTTGAAGGCAAATGGATCGCAACAGGAGCCGGAAGCATCCGAACCAGAAGAGTCTGAGCTAGAAAAGCTTGAACAGGCTTTGATTAGGAAGTTGTTAGAACGTAACACGTTAGGACGAGCTTGTAGTGTAAGTTCAGGGCCGACTAAAGAACAGTTGGCTGCACGACAAGCTGCGTCCAAACATCTTCCTACTTTTCGAGGCGAGCCAGAGGTGTGGCCCCAATTCATCAGCTGCTTCGAATACACCACGGAGGCGTGTGGGTACACAAATACCGACAATTTGAAGAGACTTCAAGACAGCCTTCAAGGACTAGCCAAGGAAGCAGTTCAAAGCCGGTTGCTCATGCCTGAGTCGGTGCCTGAGGTCATCGAAGATCTGCGTCAACTGTTCGGTAATCCGGAAAAGCTGTTGAAGTCACTGATGGCGAAAGTACGGAAGGTACAAGCCCCTCGAGTGGACAAGTTAGAGTCGTTCCTGTACTTCGGGATCACGGTAAAGCAGTTGTGTGATCACCTTGTTGCGACCAAGCTACACGACCACTTGAGCAACCCCATGCTGGTAGCGGAACTCGTCGATAAGCTGCCATCCGATTATCAATTGGATTGGGTACGCTTCAAGAGAGGTAGGACTGATCTTCCTCTTCGTATGTTTGCCGATTTCATGAAGGGGATCGTGTCGGAAGTTTCTGAGGTGGCTGACTTCAACGGGGAGCAGAACACTGCGATTGCGGAAGGACGGCGAATGTACAAAAGGAAGGAGCGCGTGAATACCCACGACACTAAAGTGTTTCCGGTCGTGCAGGAAATGTTAAGCGGAATGAAGATAGTTCGAGGAAAATCGACCTGCTGGTATCTGCCGTGGATTCTCGTAGAAAGTTTATGATGTCGTCTGCCCACACTGTCGGAGAATTGAAGCTGCCTCTACATAGGACCTGTTACAGAAGCATCGTAGATAAATATCACCACTTAGACGGAGTTCCTTTGTCGAGTACCAAAATGGAAGTTCCCAGAGTTCTTATAGGCCTCGACAATCTACATCTATTCGCCCCTCTGGAGTCCAAGGTTGGTGCCCCGGGAGAACCGATAGCCGTACGTTCAGCGCTGGGTTGGGCAATCTACGGTCCTGATTCGAGACTTGAGCAGCAGCAGCATCACTATTTGAACCATCATCTTGTTCAAAGCTTGAACAATCGCCAGCTTCACGATCTGATGGCGGAGCAGTACGCTCAGGAGGAGCTTCATGTAGCACAAGGCAACCCCATAGAGTCGGAGGAAATCCAGAGAGCCCGTGACACGCTTGAATCAACAACTATCCGAGTAGGAGACCGCTTCGAAACGGGGCTACTTTGGAAGCAGGAGCCTGTTTTTCCAGATAGCTATCCGATGGCGCTGAACCGACTGAAGAGCCTGGAACGACGTTTTCAACGAGAGCCGCAAATGAAACAGAACGTGAACCAGCAGATTGAATACTATCTGACCAAAGGCTACTGTCATAAGGCCACGGCAGAAGAGCTGAAGAGTACCAATCCTTCTTCCGTGTGGTATCTTCCTTTAAATGTCGTGCTGAATCCTAAGAAACCTCATAAGGTACGTTTGGTGTGGGACGCGGCGGCCAAATCGCAAGGTGTTTCACTCAATTCTTTCCTGCTCAAAGGCCCCGATCTATTGGCATCACTTCCGGCGGTCATCAGCAAGTTTCGAGAGCGACGAGTTGCAGTGGGAGGTGACATCAAAGAGATGTACCATCAGCTCAGGATTAGAGAGGCAGATAAGCAGGCGCAAAGGTTTCTTTTCCGGTTCCCGGAAGACGATCATCCTACCGTTTTCGTCATGGACGTGGCCACCTTCGGCGCTGCCAGTTCTCCATGCTCGGCGCAATACGTCAAGAACCTGAATGCCCAGCAGTTTTCCACTCGCTATCCAGCAGCAGCACAGGCCATCGTTCACCGCCATTATGTCGATGACTACTACGACAGCTTCGACACCGAAGAGGAAGCCATCGAGCGAACCAGAGAGGTACGTTGGATCCACTCGAAAGGTGGATTCGAGATCACCAACTGGACGTCTAATTCTACAGCTGTTCTTCGAAGTTTGGGAGTGGGTGGTGGCTCCAGAGAGTCAATCCATTTGAACCAAGACAAGGTGACGGATTACGAACGAGTTCTCGGCATCATGTGGGACACACAGAACGACGTGTTTTCCTTTGCGGTGCCCACAAACGCAGCGGCTACAGAGGCAGAACCACCAAAGAAAAGGGGAGTCCTGAGCACGGTCATGTCGCTGTTCGATCCAATCGGCCTGTTGGCTCCATTTACGGTGTTGGGAAAGATGCTCATGCAAGACCTGTGGCGAGCGGGTTGTGACTGGGACCAGCGTATCGACGGAGAGTGCCTGGATAAGTGGCGACAGTGGATCGCAATGTTTTCTCTGGTCGAGGGTGTTCGGATTCCAAGATGCAACTTTGGATCGACACCTTCTGACCGATTTGGCCAAATACAGCTACATATCTTCAGTGATGCCGGGGAGAATGCGTACGGAAGCGTCGCGTATCTACGGATTTGTGTGGAAAATACTGTAAAATGTTCGTTGGTGATGGCTCGATCGAAAGTAGCACCGATAAAACTTCTTTCCATTCCACGGCTTGAACTGAAAGCAGCAGTCT
Organism: Uranotaenia lowii; assembly: GCF_029784155.1. Lineage (NCBI taxonomy): Eukaryota > Metazoa > Arthropoda > Insecta > Diptera > Culicidae > Uranotaenia > Uranotaenia lowii. The sequence continues at coordinate 285,322,067 of NC_073692.1, read as the reverse complement.
TGGGAGCGCACCTGAGTCACACCGTTAAGAACAACCATTCCCTTCCTATTCATCAAATTTTCTACTGGAGTGATTCTCGAACTGTTCTCTCCTGGATTCAAAGCGACCAACGTCGTTATCAGCCGTTCGTCGGCTTCCGTATCGGAGAAATTCTGAGTCTCTCCAAGCTGACAGACTGGCGCTACGTTCCAACCAAGCTAAATGTAGCAGATTCGCTCACCAAATGGGGTCGTCTTCCGGATCTTTCGAGCGAAGGTTCATGGTTTCGTGGCCCGGAGTTCCTGTACCAGCAGCCGTCGGAATGGCCTCAACAGAATCTTCCCGCTGCAAATACACGAACGGAAATCAAGGCAATACACCTTTTTCACGGTGTTGAGCTTCCAAGTTGCTTTATCGACGTGACTAGATTTTCGAAGTGGAATGTTGCAGTTCGCACCGTGGCATGCATTTTCCGATTCATCTCCAACTGCCGGCGCCGAGCCGCTGGCAAATCCATCGAAGCAGTCCTTTCGACTCCAAAGCTTAAAAAGCTTATCAAGGTTGAAATTCCCTTTGTAGTGGTTCCGTTGCGGCAAGACGAGCATCGATGTGCCGAAAATACTCTCTTCAGGTTGGCTCAGAGCGAGTCGTACAGCGACGAAATCAAGATATTGAAGAAGAATGCAGAATTACCTTTTCAAAATTGGTTTCCACTAGAAAAGTCCAGCCTTCTCTACAAGCTTGTGCCCTTGATCGACGCCGATGGTGTGTTGAGGATGGAAGGTCGTTCTGAAAAGGCAGAGTTCCTCCCTTTCGATCTTCGCTTTCCGATAATTCTACCAAGATCTCACTACGTTACGGATCTTTTAATTCAACAATACCATGAAAGGTTTGGGCATGGATTTCGGGAGACGGTGAAGAATGAAATCAAGCAACGTTTTCTGATTGGTGGTCTTACCAATTTGATAAGACGAACCGAACGAAGCTGCGTGTGGTGTAAGGTCCGAAAATGTCTGCCGAAGAATCCACGAATGGCTGCACTTCCTGTACAAAGATTAACTCCATTTAAACGTCCATTTAACTTCGTGGGCATTGATTACCTGGGTCCTGTTGAAGTCGTCGTCGGCCGCCGCAGAGAAAAACGCTGGGTTGCGGTGTTCACGTGCATGGTTGTTAGAGCGGTGCATTTGGAAGTAGTCCACAGTCTTACCGCGCAATCATGCATCATGGCGATCCGCCGTTTCATCAGCCGCCGAGGTCCAGCCTCCGAATACTTCACAGACAACGGGACGAACTTCCGAGGTGCGAGTAAGGAGATAATCCAACGGGTACGAGAAATTGATGCTGTTTGTGCCGATGAATTTACGACTGCTATCACGAGTTGGCACTTCATCCCACCTGGAACACCCCTCATGGGAGGGGCGTGGGAAAGGATGGTGCGCTCGGTGAAGCAAGTCATGGCCGCTTTGGACGACGGGCGTCGATTGAACGACGAAATCCTCCTGACTACGCTTGCTGAAACTGAGGACATGATCAACAGCCGGCCCCTAACTCTTGTAACCACGGACTCAGTGATGGGTGCACTTTGTCCAAATGTCTTCCTGCGAGGTTCAGATCCCAACGAGCCGCATGAAGTCATTCAACCTACGCATCCTGCAGAAGCACCTCGAGATGCTTACAAGAGATCACAGCAGCTGTCCGACGAGTTATGGAAACGGTGGATTAGAGAGTACGTGCCGACAGTCAACCAACGGTCCAAGTGGTTCTCCGAAACAAATCCTCTAAAGAAAGGGGATCTTGTATACGTGGTCGAAGGCAGTCGACGCAAAGCATGGGTTCGAGGAGTCATCGAGGAGCCGATCGTTTCTGGTGACGGAAGAGTCCGTCAAGCTTTGGTACGCACAACTGGTGGTGTTTTTCGACGTGGAACGGCAAATCTGGCTGTACTAGAGATTGCTGATAGAGTCCAGACGGTGGGTCCAGAGAGTGCCGCTCATCATGCAACTTCTGATACTGGTGGTAACGCTGATCCGGTGGCTCCAGAGAGTGAATCCGGACCAGGTTTACGGGTGGGGGACTGTTGAGCGTGTAAAAACTGCGCGACTTGGCAGCCTCGTCGGAAAGTGAGCTAAAATATATCAACAAGAACGGGAGGAAAACAAACAGAAAAACCCGGCAAAAAACGTTTATCATCGTAGCCTGCGTAGTGAAGAAATATTGATCACTGTTAAGTTCCGAAAGTATTTTTTTATCCGATTACTAGTACCGGAGTGATTTATTTAATAAAAATAGTGAGTTGCACAGTGCAAATAGTAAGTGAGGGGCTGATTTGTGTCTGAAGTGTTTCCTAAAATTGTATTTAAATCCAACTAGGTCACCCCGACTGAAGCTAACCTGCAACAGTAATTGCAAGTCCGTTGATCGATGCAAATAGCTAGAAATTCATAAAGAAAACTATTGTACCGTAAGTAATCACTATTTGAATTGTCAATTTATTAGCCTAACTACATACTAAATTTGTTAACTAAAGGAATCAACACTAAAAAAAGTGCAGAAAGCCTTCTCGATCCACATAAGCTAGAGTGAGTGCCCGAGCAGAAGAAAACTAAATGTAAGAATTGATTAAATGATGTCTAAAGTTTATAACTAACTAAAATATAATCCTTTAGCTTCAAGCTGCTATACTATAAACGCTGCTCTGAGGATTCGTTTTTTTCATTAAATCCGAACAAACGGACACTTTCAGTATTTCAAAAATGATTATGTTTGGCTAAAATCTAATTATGGAAATATGTTTGCCATTGTGTATCAACACTTTCGAGATCCTTCGTTGATTTTCAGCTAGCACTTTGAGGATGCATAATTTGATGTAATTTACTCTACTCAGAAAATTGTCCATAACTCGCAACATTTTCGGAGTTTCAACCGTTTTTAACGGTCAAATGTTGATTGGGCTTCTCATTTACAACCTGGAAGAAAACCAATGAATTTGGGTCGATGGGCTCGAGCAATAAACGTTTTGAAAAAAAAAATGGCTAGGTAGGGTAATACGGACACTTCAAGTTTGGGTAAAACAGACACTTGAATTTTTCCAGATATTTCAAATTTTTCATCGATTGGATCTTCCATATGCCTTCAATAGACCTTGGCAATAACAATTGTCGGTCGAAAAGCAATCAGAATCTAAAACAGGCAAAAAAAACTGTAAAAAGTTGACCCCCAGTTCAAAAAGGCCCAAAAAATACGGCATTCCGAAAACGATGTTGTTTCGCTAGCGGACTCGGGCCAGTTGCTTCCATTTTGGTTTAAAAATATTCTCAATTGCTTAACTAACTTAATATTTACTTGTGTAGCAATTTTACCGACAAAATGGGATCTAAGCAAGCCTTGGTGGAGTGCGGTCGTGTTTTTTTTCTCAAGTCAATTTTTTTTCGGTTAAGGAAAATTGAACCGATTTTTTTAAAATGTGAAAATTTGTAAAAATAAAGTGTTATTTGATGTGCGTGGATTGGCCTTAGTTTTTCGAGAGGTGGTCAGTTGATTCCACATCTTAGAAAGGCCCCCATGAACTCAGCTGGATACATTACAAAATTGGTGAGCTCGTTCCATTGTTTTTGTATTTATTTGTAAATCATAACATTATTTTTCATCAATCCTATTTGTCAAGTAGGATTTCCCGTAACCATAGAAAAACCCTCCCCTCTCCTGTCTGAAAACAGCATCCACTGTATGTAGGGTCGTATGAGTTCTCTGCACCTGAAAAGTTTATTTTGCTGTTTTAGATCATCCCTTCTATGATTACATTGACTTGCCACGGTGTGCATTATGGTACCTCATCAATACTCAATATCAGCACTTGAAACGAGTATTGAACCCAGATACTTGTTTTGGCATCTCGTGTCGGGATTGATCATTATTTGTATCAGCGTGTATCAGCCAATGCAAGATGTGTGTAGTCACCCTATGCTGTGCTATGTTATGCTATGTAGCAATTTTACCGACAAAATCTACCAACTCTACGCAGTGTCCGTTTTACCCGACCATTTTTAAAAAGTGTGATTCGCAAGCATGTTTTAGATTCCTATAAACACAGTCTTGCGGAATGAAATTTACTCATGCCAATGCTAAATTCGATAGTGAACATCCTAAACTGCGCATCTTCACGAAAACTGTGACGAAAAAAGCAATATTTGATTTTCTATTGCGATTCTACCTTAGGGTCTTACCCGACTTCCCCTATGCTTAAGGTTCAAGATCATGGTTGTATTTAACAAATTTTTCGAAGATATCTTGCTCAAATTCGACCTTCATCTCAAGTGCTTGCACCCGTTTCGACATGTTTTGTCTCGGATTTATCCGGATCTCTATGAATTTGGTGATAAACGCTCTAGAAGCGGAAGCTAGTCATCTGGTGTCCTTTGGTTATTGGTGACATTTTGAAAATCAGAGGGACCTTATTCTTCTTTAAAAAGATCTCGTAATACATTATCTGATTATCTCATCCGGTTGAAAATAATTGACTCAAAAACATGAGGGGTATTAAGATGGGCATTAACATGGGAGAAATAGAAGGAAATTGAAATAATCGCTTTTGTATGCATCATGTCTCCGTCGATGCAATCGATTTAAATACTTTGACTATCAATCAAGAACTTATCGTATTAACTGCGAGGAAACTGAAAAGCTCTTTTGTACCGAGACCTGACGGAATTCCGTCGCAACGGAAGTCAGGCCTTATAACGAGCAACATCACTGTAAATTGCAGTTGAACAACATGGGTACATTCCGGGTCGATCGACCTTTTGGAATACACATCGTACTGGCTGAAACAGATGTAGTGTAAAAAGCAAGTTGATGCTGTCTATACTGACATAAAAGCTGCATTCGACGCTATCGATCATGGAATTTTACTTGCTAAACTGGCCAAGCTTGGTGTGAAAGCGTATCCTTTCCTTTACGAGCCCATCTGGCGTGCCCCAAGGAATCATCTTAGGCCCTTTACTGTTTGCTCTATACTTAAATTATATTAACCTAATGATCAGCTTAGATTAAGGAACCTGTATTGGATTTGCAGATGATCTCTGATATCTGTTGATAGATCACATGGTGTAGATTTAACAAACTATCGGTTAGTGTTCCAAAATCTGCTGTTCAAACCATCCACCCCAAGAAAACACCCATTATTTATGATTATAACATAGGCAATCAGTTGTTAAATAGAGTTTCTGAAGTTAACGATCTTGGAGTTATCCTTGATTCGCAGCTAACATTCAACAGCCAACGGTCCTCCGTGATAAATAGAGCAAATCGTCAGCTCGGCTTCATCTGTAGAGTGGCGCAAGGATTCACATGCATTCCGCTATGTTTGAAGTTCCTCTACTGCGCTCTTGTCCAATCAATAATGCAGGCTCCATTTCAGCTGCATTGGACTCTGCGGATTGAACACGTGCAAAGGCGGTTCGTCGGATTCGCCTGACGACACCTGCCTTAGCGCCATCCTGAACAGCTTCCTGCTTATCTTGACCGGTGTCAGCTTTTGAGATTAGATACCCTTGAACGCCGCCGAAAAAATCAATAAGCCGCATACGTTGCAAAGATGGAGAAGTAACAGTCGCCAAACTTAATCAGAACGAGCGACTTTAGTGCCCCATCGAGAGCTTTACGGTCTTATTCGTTGGTGTAGAGAATATTGGTATGAAATAAAATAATTTTATGAAAACAGCTCTTTGGGTCTGCCTTGAAGAAGTAGGGAAAAAATGAGGACTAAAGCCGAAAATTATCTACTGGACTTTTACAGCTATTATAAGACCAAAAATCTCTTAGTATGGTGGTCCAAAACTTTGCAGGTTACGTCCCAGAAGAAACTAGCAAAGCTCCAAAGACTAGAAATGCCATCTAGAACTGGCGCCAAGTGAAGCACACCGAATGAGGCTCTGACTGCACTGCTAAATATTCTGCTGCTACATCAATTCATTTGGTACCAGCTCTCTGCGGTATCTTAGGGAACGAAGATGCATACCACTTAGCTAGGGAAGGATCTAAGGGACCGTTGATTGGACCTAAACCTTTTTGCGAAGTATCGAAGAGTGCCTTGACCCATAGACCCATAGCTCAAGAAATGGGAAACACCATGATTGTTTCCAACTGGGAAACAGCGGAGGGAGCAACTCAGGAAAAAATATTCATTGAACCAAGCACACGACTCTCCAAAAACCTGTTGGACTAAATATAGCACGAGTTAAGTACTTACACAGGTCTCTTAACCGGAAATTGTTCAACAAAAGAGCATCTCAAACGGATAAACTTTATACAAAACGATGACTGTCGGTTATGCAGGTTCGAAAAAAACTGCAGAGCATCTTTTATGCAACTACTGCGCTCTTCCTAATTAAAGAGAATGTCCTGGAATTGTCCTGTCATTTCAGCGGTTGAAAATGTAGAACGAAATCGTCCCGACTACAGGAAAAGCAATTACTGGTCGCAGTGGGCTCTCCTCTTCAAGCAAAACAAAAGGATGTAGAGAAATTTCCTGTGAGTCATAGGACACATCCGTTTCGAACCTATAGATCAATTCAACAGTTGTTTTCTTGAGCTATTATTCTGCCCTGGGATCGTCCTGTCATTTAAGCGGTTGAAATTATAGTACGAAATCGTCCCGACAACATTATTGATTGATATCAGAAATTTCTCGAGAATTTTTCATCACAAGCTGTTTTGCAAAAATGATTATTAATTAGATTTTAATACCTACTCATTCCTTAATAAAGGCTCAAAAAGAAACCATGAACCTACCCAGTGTCAGTCGCTCACGCCAATCCCCTAGAATCTCGTGTAAACGGAACCAGTGGAACTTAATCTCATTTTCCTAAACGCTCACATGCATTCATCAGCCGACAGTTTAAGTTTGAGTAATGCAGTTTGGCAATCAGATCATCAACCCAATGCGAGTGCCGGTGCACAAATGAAAAGCTGAACGGGTGCGGTGAAGAGGGAACCCTAGCCTCAAGTGATATCTCGATTTAACAGATTTCTTGGCAAGCCGTTCGGTGTCCGTAGAACGGTAGAGACCTGACAAGCCGAAACGATCGGTAGAATCGAAGGAAACTGTCCCAACCTCTCTACAGATAGGATCGAGATCTGCGTCTGGCGAAGAAGATTTTAAGATTAGCGCTGTGGTGTTTGGTAAATGTTCGCTGAAGCCAGCCAGCCAGTCAGCCAGTGGTCGAACACACTTAGCCAAACAGAAATCATCGGTGGTTACGATCGCTTCGATAAGTGTATTTTTAAAGCGACGGATTTGACTTGAAGACGACCGATGAGTTTCCTTTTCGATTTGAGATTCGACAGTGTTGCCATCGAATCTATTCAATTTTTTATTTAATTTATTTTTTAAATACATCTAGCTTGTCCATGTTGCTCCCTCATTTCACACCGGAATGAACAATTTCTCTGAATTTTTTTCGCCAGGTGAACCATTTCCCAAAAAACAATTAACCCAATTAAATTAATCTCAATTAACTACATGGAAAATCTAGATTTTGTGGCATCCTAGAATATAATCTGGGGGAAAATGTGGAAAATGGTCCATTGTGGGAAAACAAATCTGAGAAATGGTGGATTCTGGGGGGGGAGGGGGGGGAATCTGTTAAATAATGCATTCTGGGAACAAAATTTCTGAGGAATACTATTCCATTTGCAATGTTTCAATATAATATTTTATGAATTGTGAACATGGCCACAATTCTACATTCTTTCTCTCTCTCAAACGTTTTGTGCCCTTACTTTTAATCGATAAAATACACTCTTTGTGTATCCTTCATTCACCTTCAGTAATAGCATTTACAAAAAATTGGCAACCCTGCTTGGAGACAATCTTGGCTGCCTGTTTTCGGATCGATCACAACAGAGTAGGTATGGTTGCCAACGATTTTTTTTTTGTCTTGTTGTGAGATTTTCAGCAGACCTTGCCATATATGGTGATCTATTCTGCTAGAAACGCATGTCCCGATCCACATGGGTCACGACGCCATGCTGCCACCACCTTTCTCCGTATCGCTCCGCATTTGTATGAAAGTGGAGGCGCACCACGTCATCATTTGTTGGCTGCATCGAGCGCCAAAATGCACGAACGTCGGACGGTTCTGTTTGTCTAAGTGGGTATCGCTATTATTACGTCGTCGAATCTGGCGGGGATTCCGTTGCATAGATGGTAGGTACCAAAATAGATAGCAATCCTTCTTGGGAGTCGATTTGTGGTATTAGGGTTCTGCATTGTTGCTTAACACAATGTTGAGCGAAAATCCCATAAAATACGATCAGAACGAATGGTGACGTTTTGCCGAGAGTATGTGAGCACTGTTGTTGCTGTTGTCGTCATTTTAACGCCTTGTGAAAATTACAGCAGCTTCGGAGTGACGGAACTGGTACTATCGAATGTGGACATTTTGGGGAACACTCATTTGAGAATGGGAGCTACATTTGATCTGTTGTTTTTCGCTCTACTACGAACTCTTAAACATAATTTATTGTTTATTATAGCAATATCAAAAAGTGTAGAGAAGCAGTTCATGACAATCAATAAAATAGTGTTTACAATAAACATAATCAGTTCCTCCTAACATGGCCGTGCGAACGTGGGAAATTTTTCCAAATCAAATTTTCCGTTCATGAAATGGAGCTACCTCAGTAGTGAGAAATAACTGAGTCCAGAAAGGTGTCTTGGCGCAGGGCATTTCATTTTACGATAAAATATGACATTGAAAAATCGTAACCAATTATTATGGTAAATTTTGAATTGCAATTCCATTATATGCATCGTCCCGAGCGACGATTTTGTTTGTTTATGAAAGAAAGGTTTTGCTACTGTGCCAGTAGAAACAAAAACGAAAATGCCAAAAATCATGATTTTTAAAACCTCTATCCCGCCCTTTAATGGTGTTTTTCTTAAGAAGTGTGTAAAATAGATTGCTCCAAATTTGTATGGGAAATTCAAAACCTGTGAAATGTTATGCGCTGCGGGCTAAAATTGATCCTAGACTTAGTACAAGGTCTCATGCCAAATTTGGGCCAGATCAGATTACGGAAAGGGGTCGCTCAACGAGCTTGAAGTTTGTTTGAGATTTTAAGACGTTTTGTTCGAGAGAAACATAAAAAACTTTGGTTCCCGTCGGCCGATTTCTTTTGAAAACGGTTTTTCTCAAAGCCTAAAATATGAAAAAATATTTCATCCCAAGACAGCATTTCGATAAGAGTTAAGATAGAAAAGTTATTAGGCTTCAAAAATGGGCCAACTTTGTTAATGGTGATATTCATCACTGTTAATGAGTCGGGGCGGTCGAGCATTTCCTCGCCTCATTAACAGTGATGAATACCACTGTAAAAAAAGTTAGCCCATTTTTGAAGCCTAATAACTTTTTTATCTTAACTCTTATCGAAATGCTGTCTCAAAATCCCATACAAACTTTAGACTCGTTGAGCGACCCCTTCCCGTGATCCGATCTGGCCCAAATTTGGCATGAGATCTTGTACTAGGCCTAGGATCAATTTTAGCCTGCAGCGTATAACTTTTTCAAAAGTCAGGTCATTTGGGGCACCCTAGTGTACACGTTCAGAATTATAAACCAACCGTTTTAACATTACGATTCATTTATGAAATCCTAATTCAACGTATCGGCAACGTTGTATCCACGGGACAGATATTTAAAATTCGAGACAGTCAACCGAATGAGCAAAAAGAAGTAGAAGCCCCAACATTCACTTTGATTGAAGAAATTGCAAATAAATGTTTAGTCGTGAATTTCAATCTCAATTTTTTTATTTGTGTTTTTTGTTCTTCTCAATACTGAGTTCCGTTTTAGGTTTTCGATAAAAAATCATTTTAATTTTATAAATTATCTGTTTTCAGAAAATTTCCTTCTTAAATATTAAAATACATATCTTTTTTTTATAAATCTACAGCATTTATTAACAAAAATCAATTTTTTAAAGTCAGCTTGGCAATTTGAAATTATTGAGCTCTAAGGACAAAATTACAAATGAATCGAAATTTTAGAAGATTAGAATAAAGAACATGAACTTCAAAATAAAATATGGTTTAATTATTTTTCATGATCATGATTTTGAAATTTTTTTTATGAAAAGTGATAGGAAGTACATAGCATCTTGTAGGCTTAATTCTTATCCTCAATGTTTTCTAAATTAGTGTATTCTTCATACATGGAAAACAATAATTGGATTTTTTTTTATTTCTTAGCAGTTTCTTCATGCTCCTGAAAGTTCAATTAAAATTTCCAAACATGAAGGTTTTTTTTATAAGTTTGTAAGTTCCAATGATGATTTGAATAAGTATGATTTATTTCAAATTAGCTGACCCATTGTGCTTTGCTACCCTTTCCATAGAAAAAAAAACTTCGTTAAAGTTATCATATTTAAAATAAACTTCCTTTTAAATTAAATTTCAACAAAATATTCAAAAGCGAACTATTTTCCATGGCATCTGAGCTTCTATTTAGATTGTATTTAGTCTCAACATAACTCGAAGGTTTGACAGTTGAAGAAGCTACTTTAAAACTTATTAAAAAAGAAGGGATGATCAATAAAATAAATAAACTCTTTAAATTAAATAAATATTCGCCTCGTTTTGAAGCGGGTGGGGTATTTAAAAAAGGCCAATTTGAACATACTCAGAAAGTATGCCAAACTTTATGAAAACACTTAGACATTAGTTTTATGTAATATGTAATAATGTAATAATAATTATGTAATATGAGAGTCGTCATTTAATAAAATGGGAAGCGTCTCTCAATACTATACCCTAATATTTTGTTAAAACTTATTTGTCAATTCAATAAATCATCTCATTATGTGAAAACGCTTACGTTTATCAATTTTTAACACAAACCTTCGAAGATTGTTAAAGTTTTGCCACATATTTGTTTATTTTATATTGAATCTCAGCCTGTTGGGATTCAGAGGGGTTTGAAAATATTTTAGAAATCATTCTCGGTCTTGGAAACGGCTACACACCAAATTCCAAGTTGATCGGTTAAGTCGTTCTCAAAAATTGTTTGAATTGTGTGAAATTTTAGATTATTTTGTATGGGAGCCTCCCTTCTCTTGGATTCGGAGGGGTTTGAAAGTATTATAGAAACCATTCCCAGTCTTGGCTTCACACCAAATTTAAAGTTGATCGGTTCAGTAATTTTTGAAAATTGTTCGAATTGTGTCATATTTTTATTTATTTTGTGTAGGCGCCCTCCCTTCTTTATGTCGGAGTGGTTTGAAAGTATTTTAGAAACCATCTCCGACCCCAAAAACTCTTACATGAGAAAATTTCACAGTGATCGGTTCAGTAGTTTTCGAGTCTATAGGAAACAGACAGACAGACAAAAATTCATTTTTATATATGTATAAGGATAAAAAAAGTCATTACAGATCCCGTTCGTTTTTGGCAACACACTCGAACATTTTGTGTTGCCAAAATCGAATGTTGCCACAATTTAACGGTTTTTTTCTCAATTTTTTTTACTACAAAAAAAATATTATTTTTATCATCAACGTAATTTTTAAGTAAATTTCCAATCATTTTTACTTTCCTAATCTTATTTCTGCTGCATTTAGGACTTTTCTTGTTTTGTTTTTTTTTTGTCATATTTGCTATACCTGTCATTGTTCATAATTTTTTGTCATGTTTAGTCATTGGTTTATATTTTTTTAATTTATTTTATTAATTTTTCATCTATTTGTCATTTTGAGTACTTTATATTTTTTTTATTTGGTTTTGTTGCTCTATTCTATCACCATTAGAGAACGTAAAAAAATAATGTTGGTGTTTGTCTAAATTATATTGGTCCTATTATAGCGAAAACTATAAGATAATGTTGTTGTTTCTGAAAACCGTTCTTGTGCCAAAATAAGATGTTGTCAAAATCGGATGTTGCCAAAATCGAATGTTGCCGAAAACGAACGGGGTCTGTATCATAAATTCCGAAAAAGATTGTATTACCGCTTTGTTTTGTTATCTGGAAGAATATGATACCTAATAATCAAACTTTCTTATCTCTGACTTAAGATCACTGAACACTCTAGGAATAGAATTATCTTTTTTCATGTTAATACACAATGCAATTCCCAATTCACATTTTTTCCTATGTACAAAGAATTAATAGGAAAATTTTGGATGATTTCACGGCGCTGATCCCAAACAAATAAGCTATTTTTCAGATTTAAGATTTGCGAACATTTCAAAAACTTAAATAAATAAATAAAATATAAATAAATAAATATAAATAAATAAATAAATAAAATAAATAAAAGGTTTTGATGCAATGATCAAGTTTCCAGAACACCACCAGTTATTGGGAGCTCTGAAACAGTTTTAAGGTATTGCTGTTTTTTCCCAGTTGTGCATTTTTAAAACGAGAATTCATTTTGACGATTTTGAAAACTTCAACCGAACGGAATCTTAGATGTTTCTTAAATCAGAAATCAAATCGTTTTGTGTTTTCAACAAAGATGTTCAAGTGTTTTATGTCGGGAATTAAACTACTTAGAATAGCTTTGATACGCTATAGAATAGTTGATATCTGTATTTATTTTTCATGCGGAGTTTTAGTTTTAGGTGACTAGTTTTCAAAACTCTATTGTACTCAAACTGATCAACTTTTTTGAATAAAATATTTGAACCAAACTTAGGGATTTTTTTCCTCAATTAGAAAATTCCGATTTAAATTCTTTTTATTTCTGTGTAATTTTTCTGACTTTTTGAATTTTTTTAATTTTTTTGTGCACTAAATTTTCCGCATTTACCAGAACTAAATTCTGGTTTGTACGAAATTTTAAACTTAATTTTGTATTCATTTATTTAATGCTCCTAAAATATTGAGGTCAGTTTTTAACCCAGTTTTTATCTTAAAATAAGGAAAATTAATGTCAATAATTTTCAACGAATTGCCAAAAATAAATATAGATTCAACACTATTAGTCTGTATTATTTATTTCTATTTACAGACCCAGTTCGATTTTTTCAACACGTCCACTCATTTTGTTATGGCAAAATCGAATGTAGCCAAAATCGATCGATTTTTTTCTCAACTATTTTTACACCTATTACTGCAAAAAAAAAACCGTTGTTATCATCATGACGTAACCTTTATTTGATTTTTGACCATTTTCAATCAATTTTTATTTTTTAAATCATGTTTTTGCATCTTTCATGTTTTTATTAATAATATTTTTTTTTTTGTGGAATATTTTGTCCAGTCCAGACTACAAATATTCTAAATAGAAAAAAGTTGCGACTAGTTTATGTCAGTTTTTGATTTTTTTTTGTCACAAAACTGTTTGTGTACATTTTGTTTCAAACAACGTAATGAAAGCTCACGCTTAGTATGCTGTTTTTGTCATTTTTCATCTTTTTTAGTTATTTTATGAATTTTCATCATTTTTGAGACCATAATGTTTTTTTTTAATTTTATGTTTGTTTTGTTGTTTTTAACCACCATTTAAGAACGTAAAACGTATTGATGGTTTTGTCTAAATTATATTGATTCTGTTATAACGAAATCTATAAGGCAAAAAAGTTTCAAAAAACCGTTAGATTTTGGCACATGTGCCAAAATCGGATTTCGCCAAAACTGATCAAGGTCTGTATTTACAATTTTTTTTTATATTTTTTTTTCATATTAGAATTTAATTTAATTTTTTTTTGTATGATGATTTAAAGTAAAGGGTGTCCACGATGAAATAGCCACTTTAAGAAATTGCTTCAACATTTTAACCGTTGAGTAGAATTTAATGAAAATTTAGGTGGATTTCGTTTATAGTGCATTGTTTACATGCTGCAAGTTTTTAAGTCCTGTGATCAAAACTCGCGGAAATGGAGTCGAAAGAACTGCTCGTGCGTGATAAAATCTTGCGCATTCATCACGAGAACAAGGATCTCTCGCATCGTTCCATCGCTAAGAGCAAGTTCACTGGTGTTAGGAAAAGGGATAGAAGTTTTGTCACTTTTAGCACATATTGAAAATATTGCTATGCAAAAACATTTTTAAGATCTGTGGCCTTCAAATTTTTCTACAACACGTGTTGTAGTTTCGCAGCTGTGATACAAAAACAGCAATATTTATATCACATACGGCTGAAGTAGAAACAGTGCTGTAAAAAAATACAACGCCCAAAGATCTTGAAAAAAATTGTTGCATGGTAGAATTTTCGAAATAGGGTGAGTGCTCCTACTTTGGACCTAGAGCCTACTTTAGTCCTAAAATGCCAAAAATTGAAAATAATTCATTTTGCTGACATAAAATAAAGATATTCCTATGCACACAATGAACTCTTATTCTTCCTGAACCCTACCATACCGTTTTTTGCCATAAAAAGTCTTTCTGATGAAATTTTCAACGTTTTTAAAAATGTACCTCTTCATCAGTGGTAAATCAGACAGCTCATTTAGTGGGGCGCGTATTGAGAAATTAGAGTGTTTAAGGAAAAATCACGATTTTTTACTTTCCAAGCCAAAGTTTATAAGGGGAAATTACTTTAACTGTGAAGAATATGAACCATACTACCCATTTTTCCAAAATTTCATGAAAATCAATGGAAAACTCGGAAAATTTGCAAAGGGTCCAAATATAAGAAACTTTCGACTTTGATGTTCCATGTTTAGACCTGACATCACCAAATTTTTGTATCAAAACCAACAAATCAACAATGTTGCGAATTTTTAATTGGGGCATAATTCAGAACCAATATTGAATAATTCCAATATTTTTGTCAGATTTACGCAAATAAACTATAAGTAAGTAAACACAATCAAGTTTCAGCTATCGTTTTGCCGATAGAGCTGACGGGGAATAAAAGTGTTTGTGATATTCATAACAGAAATTTTAGTTTTTTAAATATTAAAAAGCTGTAATACTATTTTATTATAGTAATTGATTTAAATTTACATTTACAATAAATTTGTTTATTTATTTTCGAAAAATCAAACTTTTTATAGGAGTTTTAGTTCTAGGTCCAATGAAAGGAACCGGTCCAGTACCAAAATAGGAACAGTAGGTTCAAAGTTGGAAATTTAAATCATCCATATCTTTTCAAATCTCTCAATAATGGCGAAACTCATGTTGAAAATTTTCATTGAAACTTGTAGATAAGATCATGACTTATAAATGAACTTCCTGAAGGATATAAATTTCCCGTCCAATTGTGAGAAAACCTTGATTATTTAAAAACCACCGCTTAATGGGTCCAAAGTAGGGCAACTATCAAAATTTCTTCCAATTTTTCCCAACACCAGGGAACTTGCTCTAAAACGTTGGGAATCGCGAATTTCACGGCGTCGTAAGTGATTAAGCGGTTTGAAGAACGATTGACCACCGATCGGAAGCCCAGAAGTGACGGAAAAAGTATACCGTACAACACCAAAAATCTCAACCGCCAAGTTGGGGCCTTCAACCGAAACGCGAACGCCTCCGTTTGGGATGTGGCTAAGAAGCTGCACCTAAACCGAAGTTTTGTCCAGAAAAACAAAACTAAGTCTGGGTTTTGGACGTTCAAGGTACAAAAGGCTCCTGATCGCGACGTAGAACAGAAGCAAAACAAGTCCACCAAGATCCGTGCCAGGAAGTTGTACCTCAAAATGCTGACGAAAGTTGAATGCTGTTTCATGGACGACGAAACATATGTGAAGGCCGACTTCAAACAGATCCCCGGCAAATTGTTTTTCACGGCCAAGGATAAGTTCAGCGTTCCGGAGCATGTCCGCACTCAGAAGATGTCCAAATTTGCGAAGAAATTCCTGGTTCGGCAAGACATCTGCACGTGCGGGAAGCGAAGTGCACCTTTCGTGACCCAGGACGAAAGAATGCCTCCAGGAGCGGATGCTTCCTCTCCTGAAGGCCCACAACATCCCAATCTTCTGGTCTGATTTAGCCTCATGTCACTACTGGACGTACTGAAGTGTCTTTTTAAACAACAAGGTCAATTTCATGCCAAAAATGTTGAAAATATGGGTTTACATGCAAAAAACAGTTGACTTACAGGTTGTGCAGAATCTTATGGCCGGGGTTAAGGCCAAGGTGCGGGCATTTGCGGATGGACTGTATAAAATACAAGTAAATGGTAAAATGAAGTTTAATTGTAATTTTTCAATCCCTGATAATTTGATGGCAATCGGATGGAAACTCGAATTTTGCGAATCAATTTTTTGTGTAGCAATTTCATCGTGGACACCCTTCAACTCTCTTTCCAGAGAACTATTTATTTTAAAAATTCAAAAACTATTCGCAAATATTCATTGGTATAACAAATATTCATTGATTCATCCTAACTAGACTCTGGTGTGATAAATGCTGCGATTGTTTTTACATCTTCTCTTTAACAATTTAATGGTTATCTCTGATAGTTTTATGTTTTGACCTTATAACTTCTTAACCCTCCAAAGCCGTTCGGGTCAATATGACCCGAAGCGCACATTTCAAACATCTTTATCATCATTCCAATATACTAAAGAACTGCGAATTTTGACAGACCAAGTATGTTCTATGAAAATAATGATCAGATTAACGACAAAAAATTAAAATTTGAGTTTTGAAAATCGGTTCATTGGGAAATGAAATACAACTAAGCAAAGCCAAAACTGGATGTCGTTTTTTAAAAGTGAGATTTTTTTCTACCGGAAGATCTGGGATAGCAGTCAAAAGTTTCATTTAACACCAACATTTCTATACATTGCCGGATAGATGGATTCTTGACGATATCAAACATCAATGAAACACTTAAATACAGAAAATCTGTGAGAAGTTATAAGTATTTTAAAAATAAAAATGATTTTTCGGTTTTTTTACTTTCTGAACCAGTTTCTGATAACCTGGTAATACATATCGACTTTGTTTTCAAATGATGAGTAATAAAAATAAATTACCTACACAATGAATATAATATGACCAAAATCGGTTAACATTTACAACCAGGAGAACGGAATCAATCCACAACTCAAATTTCCCCGAAACTGATATTTAGCGAACGGCTTTGGAAGGTTAACAATGTTCTAACACCATTTGAAAAAAAAAATCTATAAATCTCAACACATAGCACCCTCTAGCAGCTAACCAAATAGATCTCCTTTGAGCCCTCTGCCCCGACACGAGATAAAACCTTCTGCGAAGCCATAAACCGAAAGTTTTCATATTTCGCACTTCAACAAATCCTGCAAACAATACCACAAAACTCAAATACAATGCTGGAGTGCAGCCTGGGAGTGCATCATTCTGAAACGAAAAACCACTCCCCAAGCTCAATCTAACGAAAGAAAGGCATCTGATTCAACAGCTCAAAAAGCCACAAAACTTCTGAGCAAGAATTATCGAGTTTAGCATCTTTCTGCCAAACAGCGGTCTTATCAGTGCAACACGGGACCCGGCATCATGTTGTGCATCATCTTTTAACCTTCGCAGCACAAACTGAGGAAGGAGAATCGTCCGTCTGGGGGAGCTGATCATCTCAAACTGTCGGCTGCCAGCAATCGACTAACTTTGGACCGGAGGGGAAAAATAACTTACTTGTTTTCCTGTGGTTGGGACGGTGATAAAAAAATGGCTGAATTTTAAAGAATATTTCGAGCTTCTTCTAAATGGAAATCTTAGATTCGCTAGTTTTCTTCGAATTTTCAACATGTACCTTGAGTACGTTTAGCAGATCGATGATTTTTTTAAATGATTGTTACTATACAAATACGAAATAAAAAAAGTTTCACTTATCAATCTGCAAAGGTTATTGACTCAGTAGTTATTACCGAAATACCGCAACGATTACTGAATAAACTGTTAAAAGTTTATCAAACACTAATTTTTATTGCCGAACGGTCGGTAATTTTTACCGAATATTCGAATTATAAAATTTTCTTAGAATATACCACTATCAAATCGTACCGAGCCAGAACAATTCAAATCTACCGCTGGCAGTCGAAAATTAATCCCGCAGTTTGCACCCTCTTCGCGTAAAACAGAATTAGAACAACTCGTCCGAGGAACAAGTTTTCCTGATCTAAGACTGTGTTCCTCATCTGGTGTTTGGTGGAAAACTTCGGTGGCATATCAACCGGTCTGTTTGGTTTCTTCTATACATAGATACATAGCATGGCACACCAGCTAGGAGCACTTCTAACGAATAACTGTCTGCAGCGATGAAATCAACGCCAATAACAATAACACTTAGCAGCACAAGCAACCGTTTGGCGGCAAAGAGAGAAAACAACAAAGCACTGCAGCAGCACCGGAATTCAGACATTCAAACCAAAGTGCAATAATTCGGGGTTAAGTTTTTTTTTGTTCAGAGTCCAACTTTTCTTTAGAAATTACAGCAAATTTTTCCGACTTACTGGGAGAAAGCATGTTATTTATTCCCAAATAGGAGAGGAAGCCAGTATTTGGAAGATTGGCAAAATTAAAAAACCAGATCTTTATTCTTCACTACTCAACAAATTACATTTGTAGACGTTTCAAAAAAAAAAATCTGAGTAAAACGCAAAATTAGGAAATTCAGACTTTAACACTGATATTGGATTATTATTGCTTTCTGAATTTGAATCTTTTGTGAGATTTTTTCTATCATCTTTAGTTTTAGTGATATTACGATAAGAAGTTTTTTAATTAGTCACTTTTAAGTGAAAACCATCACAAATAACTGATGAGCCATAAAATCTTGAAAAATACTGATTTTGAATCTATTTTTTGTCATCATACGAAAAATGTATTCAGTGCTGAAGCTGCAACAGTTATCGTGGCGAATGAACAAAAAAATTGATATTTGGTTTGACCGTTCGGAAACGGCTACTGCATCAGAATCTTATCAGCGATTTGCTAATTTTAAACGTTTACCACGTGATGAGTGATACTTAATAACTTAATACTTAATGTTCCCGCGCCGATCGTCCATCGGTGCATAGGGCCGTAATAAAAGACCTCCACTGTTGACGATCCGGAGCCAGTGTCTTCACTTGGTCCCAGTCAAGACTCTCGTCGACAGTTCGTATTTCGGCGGCTAGGCTTCGCCGCCACGAGTTTCTGGTTCTGCCTCTGTAACCATGGGAAAGTTCTAGCCAAGATTGTAAAGATTCGTCGCGTAAATGAAAATGTCGAGGAAGTGCTGGTGATTAAGTGTAGAGTGGAGCGGACCTGCCTCCAAACCCAAATAAGCCTCGAACGCAGCCAATCACCATATGCGCACAAGAATATTAGCACACGGCACCAGATTGCAGCACCTGTCACTCATTAGGAGTCAAGGTTCAACACGCCAGCAGATCATGGAAGCTGAATTGCTGAGGGGAAGCCGGAGAAAAAATGGTCATTTTTAAGTTGTATCTCTGAGCGCGTACTACGGCAAGCCAAAACGTCCAAGTACGATTAGTTCCGCATAGCAACTACGGGACAGAGTACAACAAGGTCGTTTGTTTGTGGAAGGGATCTGTCAGGACCCCGTAATTTACCCTTGAGTTCCGGTATCGGTTACCTGCACGCCGATCCCGACTTCCATCCAGGACGACGACGGCCGCTGATTCCTACTTGAGGGCGTCGTGACTTACCACCACGAAGTCATCAACGTGCTGCATACCATGTTACCTTGCTTCTATCCGAAGAGGGCGTGAATGAATATGTAAACTCAATTCAGCCTTGATGCCTTTCACGGCGAACTTCAAGTGAAATTGCCATAACGATAACTCAAAATCATCAAAGAATTGTGTGCATAAGTTTCGCTTTCTAAATATCTCCAACAGTCAAAATTATCTCATCAATAATAGTTCTTTAATCAGTCATGATAAACGCTCAATAACAGTAAGACGATTCAAAAGAAAGACGCGACTAATTGCATTGCATTTTGATTTTGGATGCATGAACTTATACTACAGTTATTCTCAAATCTAGTTTGACTTATATTGTACATTCAGTTTCTCGCACGCGTGCGAACATTCCGTGTTTGGCATGCAGGTGAAGCCTCATCGGGCTACGGATCAATATAGTAATTGGCTTTCTTCTCCCACGACAGCGCTTCAAGCCACACTAGTATGCTGTCAGTTATTTGCAGCTCACGCAGAATCACAACCCGTTTGTAAACAAACCCGTCCTCCCAGGTTTCGAACTCATGCACACTACTTAGCACTCGATGGGTGGGATTACCCGGATTACCATGCATGAAATATCTCCTCGTTGTAGTGATGACCACCAATCCGCGTTGCCCGCACTCATGTGGGAACTGTAAACACACCAGACCTCCTACGGGCTGATGTCATGCACACATGCAATATTTTCCTCTGTGGTGGTTACACTCTGAATCCGGGAAACTTCTTCCCAAACAAACGCTTGGAAACAATCCTATGCTGGTGAACAGAATCGGCACCTTTCTGGATCGCGGTCACATGAAGCGACCACCCAATTCTTTCACATTCACTTCAGTGGATTCATCCACACACAAGCACACACCTTCCGACGCTGATATCCCGTAATTTCGCTCGTTATTCACACTCCTTGTGATTCGACCGACACTCGAACATCCGACGCATGTAAATCTCCGTCCGCGAACTGCTCGATTGTCGTCCACTGTATTGGTTTTATGCTGGGTTGCAAAATCGATCCATCCGATGCGCATGTGTGATGTGACTCAGCATCTGAATTAAAGGCCCTGATATACACGAATGTTAGTTCAAGCTTTCTGAACGTCTGAGATTTCACAATTACCTCTATTGAGAGCCTTTCTGGTTTATGCTTCAGATGCAAGTTAAGGCCGGTATTCAGCTTGGAATTGTTGTGGCTTTCTGACATGCATAAAGTTGAGCGTTTACCGGAGACCGAAGCCTTCTGAATGAATACGAAACCCGACATTAGGTTCACACAAAGTTTGAGAAATTTAGGTTATACCTATGAGGTTTGTGGTTCCGTGACCGGGTGTAAGATTTGTCGCAAGAAAGTCGTCCGTCTTCAGGATTTGTGACTGCGTTCCTGCATCCAAGTTAGATGTCATTTAGGCGTGATTAATACTTCGTTATGTACCAAATTACCTGCAGCTAGAAACTTATATTCGTAGTGGTTTATGCACAAAATACCTTCGTGGTGTCGATGTGGTGTTCTGTGAATTGTAGGTAGGAATTAACACCAGAATTTCACTATGCAGTCGAATTTTACCTCTGGATTACATGCAGCATACAGTTGGTCAAGCAAGGTCTTTATCCAGGTTTTTAGACACCTCTTATCTTCATCGATTTTAACACCACGGCACTTGTTTCTCTTGGACAACGCGACTTCTTGGCGACTACGAATGGTAATGAGCTTGTGCGGAAATGACATGTGGCTTGTCTTTTGACATTGAGAGCGTCGATGGGTACAGTAGATGGATTCTGATGTTCTGTGTGTGACTTGTGAGAAACAGTTCTAGCTTGCTGATTTGTATCTCACGATTAACTATTAATTCTTTTTATCTGATATTGACGTTGAAGTTTATTCCACTAAATAAACCCAGTAACAACCACCCATCAGCGCCATGAGACACGGAATTGCGACCTCAGGCCGCAAACTACTTCTGGCTAACCGAACCCAACCTAGCAATTCGGTAGTTTTGCCGCGCAAACGGGAGGTCGTAATATTTCCGGTTCCGAGCGAGGAGGAGGTGTACGCAAGAAGAGGGGCCCGAAAGCAGACGCGTGAGGTATTACAGTTTGTGCCACTATCTATTATATTGCGGATCAGTCGACATGTGCCCTTTTTGTACAATTGAGGTGAGAGAATGAAGTTGGCGAGCAAAGCTCGAAACTTAATTATCTAGCGTTTCCTTGTTGTGTTTTCGAAAAGCCGGCCCTGAGGCAAGAATTGGGGGAGTCTTAACAGTGCTGGGTAGTGCCTCAACCATAGATTACACCTCTTCTTCGATGTCCTTCTGGATTCCATTCAAGCGTCTCTCTACAATCTCGTTCTCATCTCTTCGCAGCGTGTGCCCAATCCATCTCCACTTACGTTCCCGAATCTCGATTTCTAGTGCCCTTTGATGACACCGGCTATCCAGTTGCCAGGCCACCAAGCGCGGATGATATTCCGCAGACAGCGGTTTACATTTTGCAGTTCTCGTGTCGTCACCGCATATGTGCACCAAGTTTCGCACCCGTACAACAATACTGATTTGAGTTTCGAAATTGTCGTTCGAAGAGATATCTGATGTGAGACTCACAAATGCTAATCGGGGTTTTATGATCCGAGTTTCGATGTCTTTCTTGGTACCACCATCAGGCGTTATCTGGCTACCAAGATACTGGAAGCATTCCACTTTCTCAACCTGTTGCCCAGCTAACATGAAACTATAGGGAATTCCTGTGTTGATCTCCATCAACCTGGTCTTTCCGACATTAAATTTGAGACTTGCTGCCTTGGAGATCTCGGTGAGTTCGTCGAGTTTGCTCTGCATATCCGGTTGTGTTTGGGCGATCAAAACAATATCGTCAGCCAGGTCAAGGTCGTTCAGTTGCTCCATTGTTGAAGGATTCCACGGCAATCGATTAGAAAAAGTATTGGTGATGAGATACATCCCTGTCGCACTCCAACAGTTACCGGGATTGGATCGGACAAGATACCGTCGTGCAAGACCTTGCACGTAAATGCCTCGTACTGTGCTTCGATGAGATAGAACCAGCAACCAGCGAGGGCGCTTCCGAGTTGATGCCATTTGCGACTTACTGTTGGCGCCTCGAGCTCCGGGCTCTGATGGCCATCGCTATTTGTGACTCGGAAGAGTTGTTCAAAATGCTCAGTCCAACGCTTGAGCTGATCTGTTCGATCTGTCAGCAGCTGAACTGATCGGTCTTTCAGCGGCATTCTTGCATTAGTTCTTGCACCACTAAGGCCGCGAGAAATAGCAATTGGATACCTCCAATTGCGGCGGCTCATTCTCGCTCTTCGGTTACGGAGTTTGTCCAGGCTCTATTGTCTCGTCTACAAACTCGTTTAACTGACTTTTCCAGCTCCACATATCGTAGGCAAGTAGCTGCTCTGGCTGACCCGGTACATGCCTGCTCAAATCCGGCTTTCGCCTTTCTCCGATCATCGGTCATCCTACCGGTTTATCCGACGTTCATTACCTTCCCGAGTTTTTTTTATTAGTTGTTAATCCAGGTGGTAAATCCATTTTACGGATTGCATTCCAAGGCACGGCGAGCCATCGCGTCCCCCAGTTTGCTACTATGGGTCAATGGGTGCAATTGGACGACTCATGATACAATGCTAAGGAACACTGTACCCCCTACGCCATAAAGTCCACCTGGGGCCACTGACCTTTGTTCCCACCTCGAACTGTTTGACACACTTTGCTTCAATAGTGGGAGGTCAATTCACGCTAGTGCGCTCCAAGGCAATACTCGTTTCCGAATCCTCTGTTAGCAATACCTCATTCTAACACAACTCGATGTGCAACCCCTCCTCTGACGAGTTAGGACCCGACATCTCATCGTGTGAATGAGGTCCCCATGTAGCGCAACTACTAGCATTGTGTAACTAGTCTACGAAGTCCAGAAACACAAAGCAAGTTGTCGACGACACTTTCTCTGTTCGAACACGCCAGTCAGAGGGGGCGGGGGGGGGGGGGCTAAGCCACGTGTAGGACTTAGACTCCTCCGAACTCACTAGTAGTGTTGACTTAAGTCATCACTCAGCTTAACTACTCAATCTTCAAGTCGGGTGCTTTACTCTCAGAAGCGTAGATCGAGCTGTAGACCGCCCTCATTAGGCCGCACTCGCGGTTCGGGCGCATCAATTCCCGAAACTCGTGTTGAACCCTGACACCTCCGGCTTAAACTGTGCCTCTCTGACACTGACGTGTAAAACACATCCCTAAGTGATCGGCCCACTATTGGCCACCACTTTGCGTATCTAATCGTTTTGCGAGTCGGGTCTATACCCACCGAAACGCAAAACGAGTTGGCGATCGCTCTCCCTCCGGTCACGTCCGCATTTCGGGGCCATATCCCCCGAACGCGTGTTGGATCCTCACCCTCACACCCGAGTACTGGTACCTAAGTACCCGGGTGCACCACTTCTTCCGCGCGGGTTTGGCAGACCCGTCGATGGCCTCTAGTGGGTTTAATGATAGTTTTCTTGGCCGTACATCTGCAATACGCCGGACTTGCAGACACGTTTCCGCCCTGGACCACAAGGAGGAGGAACTACCCCAGAGCAAGTAGCATGTTCTCCTCGTATACCAGAGTAAAGCAGTCTTGCCCGGTCATGTGGCTAGCTTGAGGCGACTAACTTCTCTAGAAAGTTGAGCCAGCTTACCTGGCTGGGCATGGGTCAAAACATTCCAAGTTCCAATTCTAAATAATCCATGTTTTTATGCTAAAAGCAAAAATTATCCATTACAAGATTCGGAACTCTTGCGGGAATCGACGGACAGAATCCAAAAGCGCCACCATCAAATGCTGCGGCAAAAATGCAACTATTTAGTAAATCACGCTAAGGAAAAAAAACCAATTTATATTTCACGGTCGGAAATAACTAACAGTTCGAGGGTTCATTTGCACAACAAACACAATGAGGTTTTTCTCTACGTGGTCTTGGCTCTCCAGAATTAGCACGGTTTTTCGGTATCAGAGTCGTCATTCGCTATTCAAAGCTCTTTTTTTCCTTGGGGGCCGTTCAGATACCACGCGGATAGAAACATGAGATTTTAGAGCCCCTCCTCCCCCTGCGTTTACAAGTGTGGACGTTTGGCAAACCCTATCCCGTCAGGACATCCGGTGACGTGGACAAGTTTGAATTTTTTTTCTAAATCTAATTTGACAGTTTGAAAACACTACTTTCTGTTTTATTGTTAAAGAAATGGCTGATTTAAAAAAAACGAAATAGCATTTCCTGATATGAAATCATTTTAAAAATTTTAAATTTCTAAACTATGATTTTTATCACTTGCTTTCAAGTAGCTACTAGGGTAACGGACTTATATTGGACCAGGGGACCTATTATGGACCACCAAGATTAGCTCTCTTATGGATCAAGTAACAATGAAACAAATAGTGCATTACATTGAGTGCCCGGGCTTAAAAAATATTTGCTAAAAATTTCATGATTATTTGTTTTATAAGAGAGCTAGACAAGGTGGTCCAAAATTGGTCTTCTGGTCCAAAATAAGTCTGTTACCCTAGTTGTTTAAACTTAAGACTTAAAACTTAAATTAAGACCTTGGTTAAATAATCTGTATTATAACATAAATCAGGATCCCAATAAAAATAAATACTTGGCCAAGTCATCAAAACCCTTAATCGCAATATTTTCAGCACTGTTCTGTGGAATTTGGAATCAATAATCAGGCTCAACGAGATATGCAATACAAATAAGTTATCTGTTTTAAATAAAGATTATTATTTTTAATTGAGGAATCTGAATGCGCAAAAACGAGTCAGGTTCTCAATTAAATTGAGTCAATGGAATAGCATTTCTCAAAAATTGGTGAAAGTATGTCAGAGTGCATTTTGCAAATGTATTCCAAATTTGAACAAAAGCAAATTAGAGTGCAATTGAACCCCTCGGAACGAGGGATACATGTGAAAAGTTCAATTATCGAGAAATGTTGACCTTTTCTGTCAGTAGATGGTGTTAAGGTTTGTTAAAGGATTGTCTGTTGGCATTTATATGAAAAATTTCAAAAGCTAGGTATCTTGGAATATATTATTTTTGCTAAAAGCCATAGTTCCAATTTGGTTATTTCTCGTCTCAGTTTCCGTAACAATTGATTTATCAAGAGCAGTAGGATGTTAGCCTAAGGTTCCTATCCTGCGACGGGGCTGCCATCTTGGACTCCGCTGGCATTTCATAAATTCAGCCGCTCGCTGCGAGACAGACGCAGTTTGAGCCGCCCCTGACCTGGAGAACAGACGCGTGGGCCAGCTTCTCAGTCTGCATGCGACCAAAGCATCCGCCGGGGTTGGGTACCCGATCTCCACTTAAGTTACTCGTATCCCAGCCGGCACCATGGGGAGATTGAGATAGGAATTGTGAATAAGAGGTGATTCAACTCAAAGATTGTTATCAGAATCAGCAGTTTTAATAAAATTTAACAAACTGCCACCTGATACCTCTCCTGATGCCTTGTTTTGGAACAGGCAGTTTTTAGTCAGAATAGAGAACAGATATAAAATCGTACGCAACTAAACACCAGTTAAAGGAATTTGCATAGTTCTTATGACATTATTATGACCATCGAATCCCACCTTATTTCACAATATGTACAGAATAATTTTACATTATGATCGATGTAAAGATTAAAAAATTTCTCCATTGAGTGATACCGCTATATTAGTCTGCTTTAACGAGCCTCTATAAACAAAAGAGACGAAATGTCACGATTGGAATTTTCGATTTTCTGTCAGTGTCATTCCAATCGAGCAAAAGACTTGTCAAACTGGAAAATATGGAATTGCGAAAGCGGCGGTAGCGAAAGTATTATCATTTATATGTATCTGTAAACAAAGGGTAATCAAAACACAGTTTTTGAATGCTCTATTTCGATTACAAGCTAGATTCTCGAAGACTAATTTCTTGGTTCTTAATTGGTATGTTATGATTTTTTTAAATGATTAATATGTAGAATATTTTTTTATTTTGAGTTTTCATTGCCAGCAACATCTTATGCCGGATCAGCGGAGTCGAAAGAGAAAGTTTACCAATGAAAGTTGCGGATTCCAGTACAGAATCCCCCGAAAGATGGCAGAATGCAAGCAATTTCTCCCGTTTTTTTCTTTTGGTTCAGCCGGGAACCGGAAGAATAATACATTTTTAAATCCGGGCAGGTTTTGTTAGAACAATTTTCTGCCAAACACTCCATGATTGCACTTTTTTAAATTGATGCCAATAACAAAAAAAAAACAGCTTAGTTAAAACAACAGAGACCAAAAACCACTTCCGAAAAAAAATAAACGTAACCAAAATTTAAGTCATATGAAGTTTGAGGTAAAGCAGTGCTGCGCTCAATTGAAAGCAGGGTTGCTAAATGATTTATTCTTAAAAGGATCAGATTGCGTCTCTTTTGTTTTTATTACAGGCTCTTTAGTCTGCTTAAATCCGACAAATTTAACGTCTAAATACAGTTTAGGTAGCGTAGAACTTTTACTGTGTTGTTCGTTTAGTCTACAGCTGTGTCAGCACAAATGGAATAAATATCGGTGGTTTAGACCCTCATCTTCCTTAGTTGGGTTCTATAGATTGCCATTTTTTGACCATGATAATGAACTACTGAAAACTGCTTCCATATGTCAAAGATTCTATTCCATGACTTTAAATCTTAAAAAAGCAAGACTATTTAAAAAGAATATCGAAGTGAATTTTAAACTTTAAATCTAAATTTACTATTAAACTATAAAACCTGATGAATTACTCAGTACCAATGTCAATATTTAAACATGTAGTAAATTTCTGTCAGCTTGTTTCAATTTCGAGCCGCTGTTCAACCTGGCACGATGGAAATTTTTCAGTTTCCCAAAAATTTATAATGGCATACCGTGTGGTCGAGATCTGTCACGGGAGAATTGTCGGGCTGAGTTATGATGGGCCAACCACATCACCTAGCCTTAGACTAGTGGATGATTTAGTTAATTCAGTTTATGAGCGATCGTTGCCAGAAATGACGGCCACAGTGTGAATAGGAAAACGACTAGCTTCAGCTGCTCGAAAGATTTTAACAATATGCACGAAGCGTGCTTTTTCATTTCACTCGTTTTGAAACATTTGAACTGTTGATGCTGTGTCCCAGTGTCCGTCATACATTCGCACTTGCAATGCACAATTATGACATTTGTCGAAACATTTACATTTCCCATGCGGTTGACATATGGTCCATGTCAGGGCAAACACAACGAAAAAAAAAAAAATGGAACCCATAAAAAAGGAACGAAATCTCGAGATCAATTTTCCTAACGGTTCGTTTTCCCCGGGAATCGTTCCAGAACATAAGTGGAACAGTTAATGGGATGCGACGGACGTTTGAGCTCTTGGAAACAGTTTAGCACCTCGGATTTTACGGCTTGCTAAATGGCTGGCCTACGATGCTAACTGCTCTATCTGTGCGATCATATCTTCCCACGCAGTTTCGCTTATTTTACGGAACGTTTATGGAGTCGTGAGGCCGTAGCAAGTTAATTTATCGGACGTTGTAAAACGTGGTCAATTTGAATTATGAGTGGTGTTTAATTAGTTGAACAAGAGGTCATTAAGTTTTTTGTAAATAAAAAAAATGATTCGGAATTGTATGAGGATCTCTGTTTTTTATAAGCCAAACTAAACAAAACTCTCTTCTACTAGCTTGAACTGAGAAATTTATGCAGAAAAGATGAATATTTTTTTTCAATAGTTTTTCTTTTTAAATAATATAAGAAATGAAACGATTTTTTGAAAATATTTTTCGGGGTTTCAAAATTGAATATTGAATTTTTGATTACCGAAAAACGGGGTAATATTGATAACTCTTTCAATATGTTTCGATTATGTTTTCTGTTAAGGGGAATGTGGCATGTTTCATATTTTTAAAATCAGTACTGGACTCCAATGAACGTACAACATGATTGCAGAAATTTTTAAGACCACTTAAAATATGATTAAAAAATCGATTCCGTCTCTGTTTTGAATTTGATGCTTTGGGGTTACATTGATCAGTCTCTATTTTGACGGTTTCAAAGAGTTTTCTCGATCATAAAGGATATAAAACACTTTCATAATATTGACAAATGCTTGTTTATCAATTTTATCTTGCTTTTTAACGTTTTCTTTTAAAAACATTTATAATTGAAAAAAGTATTATTATATTGCATACATTTAGGGGCAAAAATTAAAACAATTGCTAAATAGTTTGAGCTAAAAATACAAATGAAATGTTACCTTCACGCATTCCTATAGGCCCTCCCACTATTTCCATTTTCATTTTTTCTTCAAAGTTAACCATTTGATAGGGTTCCTATCCATATATCCAATAAGGGCTTACTCTTGGAAAATGTCCTTATTTTTTAAATATCAAAAACTTAAAACTTAACTTAAAAAAAACTTAGTCTTAAACAAAGACTATAAAAATAGCACTTTAACTCTACATATAGAAAGAAAAAAAGTAGTTCTTCTACATTCAACAACCCGCTTGCTTCTAAATGCTTTTTGGTTTCATCAGGAGAGCTGTTTGTTTGCAAGCCTTAAAAAAAATTGAAATTTTTAGGTTTTGAAATTAAATTTTTACTAACAGAAAAAATTTCAAATACAAACCAAATTTTGTCTATTTGATACTCAATTTATAGGCTTTCAAACATAGAAAACAGTTTTCAAAAATTCAAACTATAGACTGAGTTATTGATGATAATGTGCAAAAATTTATTGTTGGTCAAAGTTACCCCGGTGATTAAAGTTACCCCGTTTTACGGTATTGATGATTGTGTGGAAAAATTTCATGTTGATCAAAGTGACCCCGGTGATCAATGTTTACTGTTCGACAAAAAGCCAACAATTGTTGAAAAGATTTTTAATCGTTCAAATTTTAATTTTAGATGATCAGTTTCGTGAAGCGAGTCATGTAACTCAGTTGTTTAGGTGCTAAATTTAAGTTTTCTAAGTCAATTGCTGCAGAATCAAAAGTAAACATCGAAATCGAATAGACCAGCTAGATTATCCAATACCAGTCTGTCAACTCTGTCGTAAATATAAACTTTAAACTATATAAAAATGTTGTTCGGTCCATGGGAACTACCCAAAATCTAAATCTGTTATTTAAGCTATATTTAGAACAACCATTAATCAAACAATGTTTAAATATCAGCTTTAAAACCTTCAACAAAATTTGAACGACTCAATACGCCTTATTATGCAAGAATTTGCCATAGCAAAACAAAACCTAATTAAATCATTGTTTCATGCAAAACAAGTGCT
This sequence comes from Uranotaenia lowii, assembly GCF_029784155.1. NCBI lineage: Eukaryota > Metazoa > Arthropoda > Insecta > Diptera > Culicidae > Uranotaenia > Uranotaenia lowii. The sequence continues at coordinate 285,292,164 of NC_073692.1, read as the reverse complement.
TTTCAGCATCAAAAAAGCTTTATTGAAATTCACTAAATAAGAAAGTAAAATTTTGAACCTTTTCACTGGTCGGTAGATAGATGATAGAAATTTGAAGTTTGAAAGATTTTTTCCTTTTTTTTTATTAAGTCTTCCTCCCCCAGATTAATATATATAGTGTTGTGAGGGCTGTTCCATGATCAATGCCACTTAAATAAACAGACACACTTTTTATGTTTTTTTTTTGAAAATTTTATTTTCAGGGCGATTAGTTTTCAGTAGGACCCCTCTTTTCCGAGGAAGTGGGAAAAGTACTACCTTGGATAAGTTAAACTCTCGGAATACACGAAATACATTAAAACCCCTACATTTTTGCTCAGGTTTTGCACATCATTTAGGCGCAGATAACGCGAAAGCTGGAGTAAGCGGGATCATGATGGCTCTAGATATGGTGGTCTCTCTTTGGCAAAAAGTAGACGAGGGTTGGAGGCGGAGGAGGAGCCGAAATTTGACAGCTGGCTGTTCGGCTGGCTGTTGGCTGGCTGGGATGCCAGGTGCTCTGATTTTTTGTAAAACACGAAGTTTTGCCAATCATCAAGATATTGCTTAGACAAAGATTTCGCCTTGATTTTTGCAAATATAATTCATAGAATCGAAACAAAATCTTCCGGCTGAGCTCCGGGCTGGTAAGCAAAGCTGAAAGAAGTTGGACCTATAAACGACGGTGCCAGCTTTGTCGGTAGCGGTTAGTAACATTAATTTTGCATTACTTATGACAAATTTATGCTTATTCAACACTTTTTTCTTTCAAGAGCTATCTAGAAGCAGCAGAAAGTCATCGAATCGTAACATGGCGAGGCGTTACATTCCATCGTCCGAGAAGCGGCTGGCCCTCCTGCAGGAACATCCGATCTTCATCGAGATGAAAAAGCTGCTTCAGGAGGACCCCCGTCTGTTGCCATCGCTGCTCCAGAAGATCCAATCGAGTAATCCGGATCTGATGGGTAGCATTTGGAAAAACCAGTTGAAGTTTTCGGCACTTTTGAGTGAAGGAACCGATGAGCTGAAATAGGAAAATATGCGCAACGTTAGGCGCCTGAGCAGCATGACGATAAGTCCGATGAGGGGGTTGGGGAATCAGTTCGATCCACTGCAGACTGTTGATTGTCCGGAATGGATTGAGCCCCTGAAGGATTCTGCAGGTGATGCTGTCCAATTGCTAGTCATCCTCAAGTGCAGCAGCTCCAGCTCAGCGCTGCTCGTGGGTGGTGGTGAAGGTAGATTAACTGAATATGTTAATATTAAAAAAAACTTAAGCAGTATTTACATGATGCAACAGTTATTTGAAAATAAAATTTCGAATCATAAAATCGTTCATCATTTAATCATGAAAATTATCAATAGCAGAATTTATAGCATTCCTTTAGCAGAACCGATTTACGTTTATTTTCATCCAACACTTTTCGATTAAAGGGAAACAAAATAGCTCTTTGGATAAGGTAAAAAGAATATATAAGGAGCAAGCAACATCCGGTTTAGGGTTTTAGTTGTTTGTTCCACACTTTAAGATCCTTTCTATCATAACGGTCAATGAAAAGTTTTTCTTTTTTGGAACATACGGATAGACCGAACTGTATTGTAATTTTATTTAAAAAAAGTGTTTAGAATACAAATGAATTCATTGAATATACTCATATCATTGCTTTTTTCCGAAAACTCAATTTAAATATAATAAAATAAACTAAACCCCAGTACGGTTTTAAATCTTTTGATCTTTCGTTTACGATTGGCTTCTGCACATACACACACTTTTTTGCCATCTGATTTTTTATCACTAACACCTGGCATCCCTGGACCCCTTTTTTCGTAAACACTACAGCCAGCTGTCAAAACTTTTTTCAATATGGCGGAATGGCGATTTGGCATCTGAGATCACCATATCTAGAGCCATCATGAGCGGGATCAGGTATCAAAAAAGGGTGGTCCCCATAGCGAAACCGAAAGTGAAAACGAATCCAAAGCGGGATCCTACACGGAAAAATTGAGCTATTCATAAAATGTATTGTGATTACACCTTCAAAATAACTAGGCGGTTGTTGCTCAAAATTTGAATATCCCCAATTCAATTTTGAGTAGTTTTGGGTTGCCAATATACATATGCGAACTAAAATTCGATTATTCAGCTCTGTATAAAAAGTTTGCTGTTGTTGGAATCTGTTGAGAAGGGATGTTCAAAGCAAATTGTGAGCTTTTTTGCGGAAAAGACAAGAAAACAAACGGCGTGTGTTGTGATGGTTTCTATTTTCAATCGTTTTTTGTTGGTGTAATCTTTATTGTTTACTCGTAAAAGGTACATTTCTCAACATTTAACGATTCTTGTATCTAATTGTTCGATTTTAGGGTGGATGCCAACGATTATCATCCGATGGGTATCTGGAAGAAAGAGCCCCACGACCATCTTTTTTCTATTCTTAATAGGGCGACCCAAAGGTGTGGCTAGAAGTACCGACAACAGCTCAACATGCCTCGGTGATCAATCCCTTTGGAAAGGGCGCTTTGGTCAATTTACAAAGCCCGACGGGAAAACTTCACGTCGATAGGCAGTTGATCAGTGTTGGTTGTACCGGATATTCAATGTTTGGTAAGTTACGAGAATTTCAATATTCTGATTACAACTGGTAGATAAACCTAATTGTTCGATTTCTCCTGTTTAAGGAAACCATTTTTATATTTTTTTTGCTTTCATTCATTCAAGTTTCTTTTTTCGAATTGTAGCATAAACGTTTGAAAATACCAACCAGTGCCAAGAACCCGCATGAAAATTTAAGAAAACTGAAATGGGATGAAAGCAAATGTAAGCTGTTTGCCAGGACAACTTTTCCAACTATCAAGATTGCATTATGGTTCCGCCGGAGTAAGCTTCCAAGATCGCGATAATCCTTCCCGTCCGATCAGATTGGAAGAAGAAACTGGTTCTGACGATGGCCTTCACTATAATCCCAACGATTCTGGTTGGCTGCTGGATAACTTTCGACTTACGCATATTTGGTCCTTCCATGTGGATCTTCTACAGCGGTAACAAGAAAGGATAACATTTTTCAGGTCAGTCAATGTGCAACATGAAAATTTTAAAAAATTGTAAAGCTACACTAGAACAATCCTAAAGTTTAAGTCACCGTTCAAAGATCGCTTAAGAAGTTTTGTAATTGCTTTGAATTTTGTAAATGTTTCTGAATAGTAATTTTAATTCCAATAGACAGCGCTAAGTCATTTTAGTTTAGAAATATTTTATTAATTAAGAATTTAATTTTTTGAGATTTGTTTTACATTACAAATTGATTATTGTACAGTACAATAATCAGTTTGTATTGTAAAAAAATACAATTTTTACAATTGAAACGAGTTAAATTAAATTCTTTTTACAGATCCTTCGTTCCCTTTTGGCATTGACGTTGGCAACATGGACCTTAATCAGTTTCAGACGTTGAAAGTTCCGATTTGAGCCATATGAGGTTCGCTGCTGAAATAAAAATATGAAATGATATTCCGACACCGAGGTGGCTTGTCGTATTTGAAATTGGCAATAAAGATTATATTTCTACGCGCTAGAATTATTTTTTGTGATATTTTGAGAAATTTCATTTATTTTTACATTTTTATAAACATTTTGAAAATGCATGGGCATCCCCATGTCGAATTATACAGAATCGACTAACTGCCTGAAAGCTCAAAATGTATAAAAGCTTTTTGCTCACGCTCTGCGTAAAGCGCCCGAAGTTAAAACTAAGTGGAGACACTTTGGTCGAAACTGTATGGATTTTTATACAGAACAGAGTAACTTCGGTTACCGTGTACTGTAATTTCATTCTCCAACGATAAATATTTCCTACGAACATTCGTTTAAATTTATCCAACCATGGAAACCTGTAAGCCCGCTTAAACGGTTGTAGCAAATCAGGTGTTTTATTTTTTTTATTTATTGAAAAACTTGACCTGAAGTTGCACTTTAAACTCTCGAATCATTCATTTTAAAATCTGAGTACAACCTTACAGAATCTTTGAACTACTTACAGAAGAACCTGGCTCATCCTAACTTCGATAATTCGAGCTTCTGCGTTTTCCGAACTATAACGTACGCATTAAAACATTTAAAAAATAGTTTTTTTTTCAAATGATGATTTAAAATAAACCAAGACAGATAACTAAGACCTGTAAATTTTCCATGAAAGGTAGTAAATAAATAATATCAAATTACGGGCAAAAATATAGTTTACACTTTCGAGAGGCCTTGCACCATTTCATCGAAAAAATTAAAAGGGCGTACAAAAAAACATGTTGACATGTTTTAGGTCTTTCTTCGATTTCTTTACCAATTTATCTTCAATATTAGCAAAACAAATTGCTAACTGTTCAGTTGACTGAAGCCTTCCCTAAAGCATTCAAAAACCATGGATAAAAGCCTTTGTTGGAAATTTTTCCTCCCCCAATTCCGTCTCTATTTTCACGATAAAATTGATCGTTTTTCAGTCAATTGATGTTGCATGAGAAATTTCGTCAGTGCGTAAAATCCCAGGGAAAATCGCTAAATTTTCTCCATTTTTTAAAATGCATTTACTGTAAAGTTTTGCCTCGACTTCCAGCAAAATAAAATTGCTGAAAACGTCGAGCAATAGAAATCCGTCTTGCTGATTTTTCCAGCACTTGAACTGCATTGCTGAAAAACCAGCAATCGATCTGTCAAATTCAAATTTGTTGTTGTTTTTGCAAGTTATTTCTCGTTAGGCGCTAAAGGTGTTTGTTTGTTTGTCATTTGCAACGGTGGTGACATATAATTTTATTTTCTTTCATATTCCAGCGATAGAGCATTTTAGACAAAAGGTAAATTCTTTTAAGACATCATGTACATATTTCGTTAAAGAAACTAAGTTTTTTTTTTATTTCAGATGGAGCATAATATCAAAGACTTGGTGGAAAGCGGTTAACCCACTGGCGGATATAATTTTAATTTATTATAAAAATTTAAATAAATTACTTTTTATGACAATCATGAGGGTTCGATATTAAAATTCAGTTTAAATCTTATTAACAATCCGAAAATTCCAACAACAAAAATCCAATCCAAAAAAAATACTAATTTCCAGCAATTGAGTTTGCTGACCATTTCCAGCAATTTATGTTGCTGGAAATTTTGCTGGAAAACCAGCAGGACAAAAACCAGTAAAATTTTGCTGGTTTCTAGCACAAGAAAATTTGCTGTGTACGTTTCTTAAAAGATATTCACCCTTATTCTGGTTTACGGCGTATCTGTCGTTCGTTCGAACAGATACTTTCGATCGAATTCGAAAAGGCTATTCTTGTTTTCGTTAGAATGCGATACGTTCGGAGTTGGTGTTAGCAGATCGAGTTCGAAAAATCAAAGCACCCTGATATGTCAAAATGACGTTTCTTTTCATAAAAATTACTGTAAACAATTGTTTTTTCTCATTCAAGCTGATTGATCGGAACACGGCCGTGGATTGATCGTTATCAACAAAGCGGAAGAAGGAACGGCGCGGGTTTTTGTTCGGTTTCATCTAAGTCCCTAGTCAACTGAAGGGTGTCAGGAAAGATGAAGCCAAAGAAGCTGATTCCGACAATGAATTTTTACTGCCATCCTTATCAGCAGCGGCTGTTAAGGCACAGGTTCCATGCCGGGTGGCCGATAAATATTGGAAAATAAGGTAATGGTTGAAAGCCGCAGTCACGAGAGCTGGTTCCAGAGACGAATCCGGATTGGAAAAACTGACAATCGACACCGAAGCGGTCTAAACTGTTCTTTTGATGGTCCACTGAGAAACCGCCGGTGGTTGCTCAAAATTTCACCCGCTGAGAGGAAGAGGGAAGATTTAAAATAAAATTTGAAATAAAAATATGCTTGAAAATTCTTTATCAAAAGTACCTATGTTTTTTTCTCAGTTCCCAAAAAAAAAAATATTCTAAACCACTTATATTTCTTAACCGTCTAGCTTCACAATCTTTTTTCTGTAATTGCCCGTATTCGTCAGTCGATAGAAGGAATACGATCGAAATAAAAACGAGAATGCAAAATTCCCGGCCATTCAGTTTGTGTTTTAAATCACAACAATTTACAACAAAGTTGAACTCCCAACAATTTAGTTATTTTGAAATAATTTTGTTTTCTATAACCGGCATTAAGCTTCAATACTTGCTTCAAACGTTCATGGTTCGCACCATCAGGCTCGCGTTTGACAGTCCATAGAAAAAATACGTTCGATCGAAAACGGGAATGCAATGTTTTGTTCGTACGAACGATGTTCGAAAGATCGAACTGTTCTCATTCGTTCGAACGAAAACAAGAATACGAAATTGCCTAACTTTCGAACGAATGTCATTCGATCGAAAACAAGAATAATGGTGATTAATATTAACCTAAAGATACCATCTTTTTCGATCGAGAAATGGGCGTACTCTTCTTTTCTTGTGAAATTTTACCAAATGTACTCTTTTTTTGTTGAAAGTCATTGGATCAGATAAACCATCGTATTTCGTTCATTTAAGGAAGTTGTTTCACATCTTATTCAAAAACTTCGAAAGAAATACAACTTAAAATAATTAAATTTAACATTTTGTTTTCATTAACGCGCATTTAATCGTAATAAAGTGAGTGCGATAAGCGCCTTTGATTATGCAAACAGTTATCAATAAGTACAAAATATAGGTAATATGCTCAAATGCGCACAAATCTGAAATAATAATTATAAGGAAATGTAAACGTAAAAAAACTCTTATTGAAATAGATTATTTTAAAATATTTTTTTTGTGGTTTTTCAGCATAGCATCTATATACTGCTATCTCTTCGAATAATCCAACTTTTTCAAAACCTCAAAAAATTTACACTTCTTGGTAGAAGGGACCTCCTCAGATGATACGAAATATGTACATTTGGGTGTCCCAAAATTGCATAATGTCTGGGAATCTGAGGGCTCACCCTTCAAATGACAGATAAGGATGTGAAGAACAAACTTTTGTATGGGCCAACTAAAAAAAAAATCATGTTTAGAGGTTCTGCAACTGCGATCTTTGAAAAAAGTCCACTTTTTAAAGATTTGATTTTAATTGAATTCCGGGTCCTAAAATTGGAAAAGTTATTCTTAGTTAAACTTTTAATTAAATCAACATAAATAAGCAATCGATTGTTAAAATAAAAAGTATTTGATGAAAACCCAGTTTTTTATGCTTCTTCAGAAAACAATTTCTTAGAAACCCTCTCCCGTTATCAGATTCAGCATAAATTTTGTCTATGGCTTCTTATAATTCCCTAAAAATATCTACATGAGTCTTTTCTTTGCAAGTGGTTTGATTTTCAAGTAGGTATTTATGAGACAAATTTGATAAATTCAATAAAAAATATCCCTTATTGTGATTTTTATAAGGGTTAAACCATAAATATCTCTTCACACGATGATACAAATAACATATTTTGTTCAGCAAAGATTAAGTGTACAAGAATCCGCAGCTTTTGATGGCATTGTTATTAAAAAAAATCTACGCTAGGTTCACATTTCGGTCAGTTGAATACAAAGTATTTGGACAAAGAAATTTTTTTTCCTGGCTGATTTTTAATTTTGATACGAATTTGCTTCATTTTTTTTTTCAAGTATAGTATTTAATCCAAACAAAATTTTTAAAAAAATATAAAGCACCGTAATCCGGGGTAAGATTGATCACTTTTTTCAATATTTTTCAATTATTTTTTCTGTTAAGGTAAATGCGGCATGTTTCATATTTTTAAAACCAGTACTGGACTCCAATGAACGTAAAACATGGTTGCAGAAATTTATTAGACTACTTTAAATTTGATTAAAAATCGATTTCGTCTCTGTTCAGAATTTGATGTTTTGAGGTAACATTGATCAGTCTCTATTCTCTATCGAGTTTTCTTGATCATGATAACGTGATGATAACGTTTACAAATGCTAGTTTATCAATTTTCCCTTGCTTTTTAATGTTTTCGTTAAAAAAAATTTATAAACGGAAAAAGAATAATGATGTTGCATACATTTAGGGGCAAAAATTATAACAATTGCTAAATAATCAGAGCTTCAAAATAAAAATGAAATTTCATCTTCACACATTCTCCTTGAACCTCCCACTATTTACATTTCAATTTTTTCTTCAAGGTTAACCATTTTATAGGGTTCCTATCCATTTTTCAAATACGGGCATACTCTTTGAAAATGTCCTTATTTTTTTAATATAAAATATTTATCATTAAATGACTATAAAAATAGCACTATAACTGTACATATACAAAGAATAAAAGTTGTTCTTTCACATCAAAAAACCCTTTTGCTTCTAAATGATTTTTGGTATCATCAGCATAGCTGTTTGTTTGCGAGCCTTGTAAAAATAGATATTTTAAGATTTTGAAATCACATTTTTACTAATAGAAAAAAATTTCAAATACAAACCAAATTTTGCCTATTTGATACTCAATTTATAGGCTTTCAAACGTAGAAAATAGTTTAAAAAAATTCAAACTAAAGACTGAGTTATGAATGATAGTGTGGAAAAATTTATTGTTGGTCAAAGCTACCCCGGTGATCAAAGTTACCCCGTTTTACGGTATATAAATTTTGTGACATTTTTGAGACCCAGAATTCATTTAAAATCAAATCTGTAAAAATTGGACTTTTTTCAAAGATCGCGTTTGCGGAACCTCTGAACATGTTTTTTTAGTTGGCCTTATTTATACAAAATATGTTCCTCACATCCTACTCTACCATTTGGAGGGTTAGCCCCCCAATTTCCAAATATTATGCAATTTTGGGACACCCTAATGTACATCCTTTTCCAATTGTCTTGCATACCTCCCGGGCGCAAAGCTCGATAGTTGAATGGATCTTGTATCAACCTGATGGCTCGGATGACAAGCTAGCTCAGAAACAAGGGTTCTACTGTATATTGTTTCTCCTGACTTCTTGGGTAAATGATCTCAATGTACTCTTTTTGGTGTTGCAGAATATGGCCCCATATTAACCTTGCTATGCGCCCGAATGGTATGCAAAATGGTATGATAGTGTTTTCCGAAGAATATTTGAAGAAAGTATTTCCAAGGCAGCCCTGCTCTAGTATTGATACAGGCTGAGATGTCACAATCACGAAAAATCTGTTAATTCACTAGGAAACTTACCTTTTTCGTTGATAATTCGAAGAATCTGCTGGAAACTTTCCACTTTAAAAACATGTAATTGTAGAAGAATTTTTGCTCTTCAAGATCGGTACAAAAAAGTTGCATTTTGGAATAATTTTTCTATAAAATAGACCATCAAAGTTAGAAAAAATGGTGGATTTTCCACACTGAAATTTGCAAAACTTTAACGTTATTTCAAAGTCTTCAATCATTTATTGATGTTAATTGTTCTACATAAGAATTGTATATGGTAAACCGGTTGGGTTAAAATCATGACAATCAGTGCAACACTCAATATCTACCAACAAGACCCTTTTTTTCTTCATTTTTGCACGTTTGAGCTTCAAGGCGACATTGCATTCATTAATAAAATAAGAAAAAAAACATAATTCAACCTTTAAAGAACCAAAAAACTTCATAACATAGTGAAATAGAACCCTTACAACATATACAAAATGAAATTGGAATTCATTTTCGTTCTAAAATGTGTTTTTTTTTTGAAATTCCTATCATTCCCATATAAATTTTCGATACAATCATTTTTGTGACATCACAAAAAATCCAATATGGCTCTCGGCACTACCTGATTTAAATATACCTTGAGTGTTTTCAATGAATTTCTGATAAGCGAAACTCTACAGTATACGAAACCTACCTATCCTACAACGCAGAATATATCTCATTTCCCACCATATGTTTCTCCCTAAAAGCTGTTTCTAATAATCAAGCTAATAGATGACAAAAATATGACAACCATTGTCATTCACGCTGAGGAAATAGAAAACTATGGCAGTCCGTCAACTTTTGACAAATTTTCCCACCAGTATCGCCATGTCAGGTGCTGCTAGTGGTGACGATAAGCTGTCTCTAAAATATATCCCATCAACAGCCAGTTGTTAACAGCTCGTGCTACGTGTCAGGTTTTTCCATTTTTTTCACCACCCACATGGAGCGAACTGGGGAAGTCAGAATACGCACCAGAAGTAGCACCATTTCCTCTGTCCTTAGTCAAAATAGTGAGGAAACATAACAAACCAAAGCCAGCCGAGTCAAGCTGGGAATGAGTTTTCCCACCCGAGATGTCTCAACAATCTCATTTTGGAATGATAGATTGTGGACATCGCTCATTCCTCGGCACTGCTAATCGATGGGACCCAGTCTGTCTACTAATGAATCAGACAGAACACCATACAGAGCGATTTCGGTTTTGTTTGATGTCCTCACCTGGTTTACGATGTTGTATACTTCGTGTTTAACATAACTAGTGACACACGATTGTCATTAATCAGGTAAAATTAAAAGACTAGCCGGATTTATCATGCCATCCCTACCTGTGGCAGAATAATCACTTTTGCCAACGCGTTGTTGTTCTGAAATTCGGGTGCTGCTTTCAACTGATCTAAATAAAATGTGTAGAAAAAATAGAATACCATTCATTGGTGACTTTTATTCTTAGGAATGCGGGCATTAAATAGCTCTCGAGCCGTTGGCCAAATATGTCCGGATCGAATTTTCTTCTCTGGGATATACACGAGATTCGCTGTCAAGAGTGTGCAAAGAGAAGGTTTTCAATAAGGCTTTTGTCACTTTTTTGAATTCAGAAAAAGTGAAAACCCTGTCAGTTGAATTTATGAATGAAACCATCTGGTAGAAGTTATTTAACCAAAATCGGAACGTGAACTACATAAAAATATAACGGTTCAAAAGAGGGGATCATTTCGTATGTGTGTTTGAGTGTACTTAATCTCACCAATCCAATTATAGAAAGAACCCCCCATTACAAGTGTCGCGATGTGGATCACACAATAAAAATTACTTGAATTGCATGATGTTTTGGGTTGTAGTTTCGCTAGGAACCGAAAAGCGAATAAAAATCAAGACACAGAATACAAACGACAAACTCTTCTTCACTAGGATGATGATTTTTGGCCTGATCGCATGAGAAAAGTGGTTAAAATGACCAAGACCAGCAAGGTAAAAAAATATTGGCGTTTGAATTGAGTTCAGTTTGTCATGTTTTTCGATTATTTTTCCATTTGATTTAGAAAAAATGGCAATTCGAGATGAATGCTTACAACTTATTCGTTCGGAATAATTGAAAAAAAAAACGAATGATTCAAGGCTGAGCTTTGAAATCATTTTGGGTTTTCTCAAATGATTCAAAAATTGAGAAACCTTTGTGTTTTACAACGAAACTTTGTAGCACATATTATACAACCGGGTAAGAATATTTTTGAAACAGAAGTTTATGTTTGATTCAAAGGTATTCTAATCAGTGTCCTGAGTTCAAATGTGATGCTCCTTTTTGTTAAAAGATTCTAGTTTAAGAGAAATGATTGATTTGAAATTCGACAATATAAATGTACCGAAAGTGAAGAGAAATTGAAAATTTTTCCCAACATTTTAAAATGTTTTGAAAGGGATGATGTCCAAGCTTTGTTTACAAATATCGATTTTTTAAAAATAAATATGACAAATATTGTTGCTCGACATCGCCATCGTTTCTTTATTTAAACAGCTCGAAAAAGTAGTTGAGCTTAACGATTCGAGCAGATACTTCCTAAATACCTTAATCTACATTCAGGCGTTTTCTTCGGCAACAGTAGCTCAACTATCGAGCAGCTGCTATGGAAAACGAAGAGACTGGTACAACAAATTGAAAGCTACTAAATTATTTAACAGCAATTTTGAGAGATGTTTCTCTAAACAAAAAAAAATATAAAAGCACCAAATTCAAATGCGGCTAAACCAAATCCAACTCGACTGGTGGTAGCAGGCAGAATAGCATTCCAATTGGCTCCCGATTATGCGGTTGCGTGAAATTAATCAACACCATCTATCCCCGGTTTGTCGAAACCGCAATTGGCACTCGTAAATTCATTCACGGATAAGTGCTACGAATTAACACTTCATAATCGCTTTGTTTTTGATGGGTTTAAAATTATAAAGCGATAAAGCGATGATTGAGGTGAAATGTTTCGAAAATTCCGCTTTGAAGGATGATTTCGCGAATCAATGGAGAATGACAATGATTTTTGTGTATTCGCATACAACAAAATTCTAGCCGCCTCGGACTTATGAAGGCAATCAGCGCCTTTGAATTTGAAATTTACATTTTCAAGTTAGTGTTGGCAAGCCAGTTCAGATTTTGTTTGTACGATAATAGCAGGGATACCATATGTAGAGGAGAATGAGAATACTTAATTCCTTCGCTATATCTCGAAACAGGAATGTCTTGCAAATATCAAACGTTCTAGAAAAATGTGAAAAATAAAACAAAACAACAATGCTGTTATCTCAAAACTTAAAAATTTTCAATTTCAAGTTATTGAACTTTGTTTGAATGATGGGAGGTAAAATGATGGGATTTGAAGATCTTTTTTAATCACTTTAAAATGTTTTTCACATGAAAAATTTATAGTGAAAATATTTATTCCAATATGCCAATCGATAGAGTATAATATGAACATCATAATGCCATATTTTCAAAGCAATAGTAACATCTTTTTTTTAGAAGAAGTTTTCCAACATGAATGTTATGGTTATAATTGATCCCTTAAGTCCAAAATGCTATGTAAAAAGGACTAAAAATACTGTATTTATTTAAAAAATATAAATTTGCGCCTTCAAGTATGCTAAGACCTCAGGGTAGTGGACACACTATTAGGGCTGTCCCAACGGTAGGTGCAAAACACGGTTTTCGACCACGCTAAAACATTTCGGCTGGCACCGGTGGCGTAAATTGCTGTTTTAGCACAGTTATCGATTTCAAAATTCCCAACAGTTATACGCCTTTGTTCCAAATTCAAGCAAATTTAGAACAGGATTTCAAAATATACGACAGACCGATTTAGACGTTTGGGGCTCACGCTGAGAAAATTTTAGCCAATGATGATTATTTTCACACATGTTTGGGTAGCATTGGGTGTAAAAATTGTTTCTTTTTGAGAAGTTATTTGAATGTTTTTTCTCGCCAAAACCGGTCAATACGTAACACAGATTGAGAAAACATGTTAACAAAAACCATGTATCATGTATAAATAATTTATGTCAAACTATTCTTGACTTCATATTTCAATAAATAGCTTTTGGCCTCAACGAATTAGTGAGCCCAGTCAGCGTTTCTCGAGTTCAAACGTTATATGAACTTTCATTTTCAATAACAGAAACATTCTAATGAAATTAATGCAAAACAACAATAAACTTTAAAAAAAATTAAAAAATTCGAATATCCGTGTAATGACCGGTTTTTGTCAAAAGTTGTTAACAATATTTATAATCCATCATATTTCACAATTTTAATATAAAAACCATGAAATATGATATATTGTTCGATAACATTGACTAAACTGACATGATTCTTAGAAAAAAATCCTTTCAATTTCTGGCTAAAAAGCCGTCTGCTACATTACAAACTACTTTTAATCATGAAAATTCTACTTAAGAATACATAAAAGGAGCATGTTTGTCAATCTGTTTAGTTTGCCCAAACAAAAGCACAAATATGTTTAATGAATTTTTACCTATAAACAAGAACTGGTAAACTAAATTAATATTTGGAATCAACACCCCAAAATGAGTCAATTTTTAAAAGAAAAAGGTTTTTTTTTTGTTTCAATTAAGCTTTTTTTCTCGCTGCGTATAGGCATTTTGGCTTTTTAAGCTTCGTTCAATCATAGATAAAAATCGGTTTCAACTGGTTTCTGCCAACTGGTAGTTGTTCAATGAGCCAAAGTTTTGGTCGAAACTAGTCAGGTCGTTGTCAATGAAGCAAGCTGAAACTAGTCAAAATAGTCAAAATAGACAAAGCTCGACATGGGGGTTCGTTACGGCCTGGAAGAAATCGGTCGAAGTCAATTGGAAAAAGAAAGGTATTCAATCGTCAATCCATTTCTACTTGTTTCGAACAAACTTTATTAAAAAGACTTTAAGTTAATGAAATCCTGGTACAATTAAGACGGTGTAAAACTCAAAACTTAGCAATTTTTCAATTAAAATGAGTTTTTTCTTTTCAATTATTGAGTGTCTGCAATAAAAGTGTACCCGTTTGAAATTTGCCATCACACCGGTGGGGAGCGCGTGTTTTAGCCGAATCCAAAATTTAAAATTTTGCTAAAACTGGTATACCTAAAACCAATATTTAGACCTGAATCGTTGCAGGTGCTCTTAGTATTCTCTTTGTCTGATGCTTACAAACTGTGAAAAAAAACTAATATGGCAAAATATTTTTGCTCCAAAAATTAGAAAGATACATGAATTCGTGGATGAACTAGAAGCGTTTTCGTGAGACTAAAAAATTGTGATTTTTTTAAGTTACAGGACACTTGTTCCTTTACTGAAGGAGACTTGATCCTTAATTCAGGGAGCCCTGACCCTAGGCAAAAATCTAGTAAAATCCGAAGATAAAGGTCCGTTGACTATTTTTTGCCATATTAGTTCTCAATGCACAGTTCGTTAGTACCGTCAACTGGGGCAACATGCAACAATTTTCAACTTCAATAACTTCTAAAAAACTTATGTTCACAGTTGATCGTATCCTTTATGCATCAAAAGTTTTAAGGATGCTGGGGCATCAAATTGGCGTAGTTAAAAAAATATTGGTTTCCTCAGTTATTTTTAATTTTCTAAAAACATGCGATTTTCACACTCCTTAGAAAATGGGGTAACTTGCAACAAACTTTGTTTTCAATTAAAAACCTTATGAACACGTAGGAAAATTCATAGTTTTTAATATATTTGCGATGCCTTAAAGACCATTACGCATGACAACACCAATTGCAGTAGTTTTTGGGTCTGTAAAAACAAATTTTCACATTTTTTCTGAAAATAAGGATGCTGCATACATTTAGGGGTTAAATAATGCTAAGAAAAATTCTACAAGCTGAAATCATAAAAATAAATGTTTGGATGAATGAAATTTAAATGTTTACAAACGCGTGATGCAAAACATTCATATTCCAGCACATGGAAACGAGATTTACAAGGTATTTATTTGATTTGTATTTTGTTGCATTTAACCCCAGACACCTAACTGAATTTTAAAAATATTCATTTAAAAAAATCGGGTGACTGTTCGAAAAATATTTCTACACAAACAATGTTGGTATACCATGAGGAAACCTGTAAAAAGTTTGTAGGTAATTTTATCAAGCCGATCCGTCATACTGGGTAAAGTTTTTTTCGGCATCAAAAAATGTTAAAATTTGTACATTTATTGCTCGATTTTTCAAATTTTACATAAAAATAAAAAATTTAAGACAACTAGCTTAAAATGCGAAAAATTATGTCATCATCATTTTGTTATCATCAAAAGATAACTTTATTACAATACATTAAATTAAAAATTGATTCAATGTAGTATTATATAAATGTTGCATCGAACCCCGCTGTTGCATGATGCCCCGTTTGACGATATCAGACAAAGAGAATTCTAAAAGTTTATTTACTACCCTAAATCTATTGCATACTTTAAGGCGCTATTTTCTAGTATTCAGATAAATACAGTATTTTGAGTCCTTTTCATTAGGTAATTACTGTATAAACATAAGTTATTAGAAAGATATTGATAATTTCGTGATAACCAGTGATCACGATTCATTCAGATGAAAAATATATCTTTTTAAGCTCTAGGGATGATTTATACCCATAAAATACATTCTGGAAAACTTCTTCTTAAAAAAGTAAAGAGTTTACTATTGCTTTGAAAAAAAAAAACATGGCATGATGAAGTTCTTCATCATCCATTAACGATTGACATATTGGAATAAATATTTTTATTGAATTTCTTCATGTGAGAAACATTTCGAAGTAATAAAAAAGATCTTCAAATCACATTTTGTTAAATTTTTCAAACAAAGTTCAATAACTGGAATTTTTTTTTTCTTTAAATTTATTGGGATAACATCATTGTTGTTTTGTTCCGTTTGGCACATTTTTCTAAAACATTTGATATTTGTAAGACATTCCTGTTTCGAGATATAGCGAAGGAATCAAGTATCCCCAGGGATCAAGTATCCTCACTCTCCCCTACTATTTTTTGTTGAAAGACATCTTGTAGTCGTAACAAACAGTGAGCGCCTTTGAGTATACAATAAATTTATCTGTGATAAACTGTAAAACAGTAATCAACGCATATGCACAAAAGCAATATGCTTTAAAGCCTCGTATACGAAGCAAAATCTTCGTAGAATAAGAGATTCGCGCGTCTAGAAAAAAAGGAACTAGGAACAACCATTTCTCACTGTTAAGAAGTGAAAGTGTTTTTTAAAAGAAAGTTTATAATTGTTATGTAAGTCACATAACATCCAACAAACTAGCAGTATTTGAATGACTTAAAATATCTCAGTTTTCGATAAAGATACACCGGGGCAAGTGCAAACAAGACCGATATTTTTTCCACTTCTAAAAATAAAAATAATTTTATTTCTTCTTAAAATTGTTTATCGATGCTGAAGGATAATTACCTATTGTAAGCGTTGCTAGTCAGTCGAAGGATTTCGCAGTGATCTTGATGTATAATTGGAATTAAATAATGTTGCAGTGTTGTCCGTGGGGGTTAAGGGTTTCTCCTTGGTGAAGCAGTTCACCAAGCCACCCTAACCAGACGAACGACCTCTCAAAAAAGAGTCGTTCTTCAACCTACCACCAGAGGGCAAAAAGAAGATGTGAGCAGTAAACGCAGAGCGAAGAAGCGAATCGGCGAAATCGACGGTTGAGCGAAGCGAAAAAGAACGCGGGACGAGGGCAACGAACGGCTTAGAGTTCGAGACCGGGGAATCAGGAAATTTCCGGTCATTATTGAAGTTCGCGAACGACATCTGAACGCTGATTAAAGTTTGTACATCAGCTTAAAAATATAGCTTACTTATGTACTGGAATCCTAAAACCATCGTTTCTAAAAGTGCGATATAGTGAACGATTGGTAGGACAAAACCGAACCAACACTCAACGTAGAACGTTAACCGTCTGAACGACAGGACCCCGCTGTTTTGGGTTAAGGAAGCCACTCGCTTTTACCGGTGTGAAATCAACCCCACGCCACCGCATTGCGTGACTCCACAACATCGACCGCCAATAGTCGGTGTTACTTACCAAGGTACCTGGTTCAGCACCCAAGGTGGGGCCAGGTACGTCCTTATCAAGCCGCTTGCCGTCTGAGGACCAGCCGTGCCCCGTTCAGCACCCAAGGTGGGACTGGGTACAAACGTCACGACCCTGCCGATCTCCAAGTTATCGACTAGGAACCCGAGCTCGACGACACAGGAGAAGAGGAAGTAGCCGCAACTAAATTGTCAGGTTAGATAAGTTAAGAAAGTGGTGGGTGAACAAACTGCAACTTTGAATAAACGGTACCATTATTGTAACTGAGGAGTTTTACCTTAGTCCTCCCGAACTTCCCTGCAACATAGCATATAGAGTGGTAAGCGAACCGACCCTAGGGATTGATAGGGGTTCACTGCATTTCTAGAGATTGGCTAACAGCCAGTCTTACACTTTGGCGCCCAACTAAAACTGCCTTACCGTTGCTAGTTGTAGGGGTTCCACCGGTATCCGTTGCAGAATTCTCTGGGAAAACATCCAGGCTTCCTTTAAGTGATTTTTGCAGTAATTGGTTGAATTACAAAACTTTCAACCGCTTTTGAAATTATTTCATATTAAACAGAGGGGTTCTGAAGTTCAAATGAACGTGGAAAACACGATTGTTTAAAAAATTTAGTCGGAGTGAAATTGAGTTAAATAATTTGTTTCAAATTGGAGCAATTTTTATATGTATGTTGTGGTAATTTTTGGTGTGATGATCTGTGATATTCAAAAGTAAAACAAAACAATACAAACCTCTTTATTTCATCTTAATGATATCTTACAATTACAATTTTAACGTGTTCTTATTTTGTAGAAGTTCTTACTATTAAACATTTATTTTTTTTAAAATTTATTACTATTTCATAATATTCGTTAAATTTTTCCCTGGGTGCTATTTTAATTCATAAGTTCATCTGATTGACTTAACATTCAATTATTTTGTGGTTCTGTTCATCTTTTCTTTTGCTGTTCTTGTTAAGTACCTTTGATTATTCAACTGATAAATTCTAAACACGAAAATGGAATCGCAACTAAAACAACAATATTTATCCATAAACCCAGCTCATCTCTCAGATCACGAGCTTGATCATGAGTTGCGTATCCGCCATACAGACGTGTCCGATTTGAGGCGCAGCAGTCAGGAACGCACTTTACGCGAGCTGTTGAAAGCTGAAAAGGAAAAAGAAACAGTTGAATACGAAATTATATGGGAAAAGCCAGAAGATGAAATAATCGAATGTGGGGTTAAGTTAGATGAGATTAGGAATGCATTAAAGGGTAAAAAGGCGAAAAAAGTTCCAGACCAATGTCACAAGACCAGACTGTTGCATGTATTTTTCAGAATGGAACGATTGAAATTGCACGCTAAGAATGTAGATGACGTCAACAGCATTGATATCTTTGCTGCTGAGTGCACTAAACTTCTGAGCATGTTCTTCTCAATCGTTTCCCCCATCCAAGAAGTCAGACAAGCAGAATTGAGCCTGATCAATGAAAGTATCCATCCTGTCATTGATAACGAACCAAATGAGAATGGAGTGGGTTTAAATGATCATCTTAGCAGCGAACCAAATCCAAACGAACAAGCTATGCTTGAGCGAGATGAATACGTTGATCCGGCAACAAATGCGAGTGAAGATCACGGCGAATTCGAAAACAACTCTTTTGATGAGGATCGAGTAGAAACAATGGGATTGTTAGACGAGAAAGATAAAGCTATTCTCAAACTCGTAGGCGAAAATCGTAAGTTGAAATCGGCGCTAAGCCAACTGCTCGAGCGCATCTCGGCATTGGAAAGCTCTCGCGATACTAATAAGCCCGCAGGGTATGCAAATGGGAAAAAGTCGAGCAGTTCTGTACGTTCAGAAACTGGCAGCATAAAAAAACCATCAAATTTCGATGAATGGTTGAAAATCAAAGGAGCTTCTTTGCCAAGTTTGGTCGAGGAAATTAGGCCTATTTCAACTCATGAAATCGTTGAAAATAACAACCAAATAATATCACGTCGCGATCGTCTACCCATCCACAAATGGACGGTTCGGTATGATGGGATGGATAACGGTAGGAGAATTAACGAGTTCCTAAAAGAAATCGAATTTAATGCTAGGTCTGAAGGCTTTTCAAAAGATGAACTGTTTGCGTCTGCGCATCATCTTTTTACGCGTAAGGCACGTGCTTGGTTTATGGAGATAAACGGCTCCAATGAATTAGGTTCATGGGATAACCTCGTGAAGGAGCTCAAAAATGAGTTTATGCCGATAGATATGGACTATCAATACGAGCGGTTAGTTAACGCGAGAAGACAAGGGCCACGCGAAAAATTTCAGGATTTTTACCTGGATATAGTCCGTATTTTCCGTTGCATGTCCGAGCCATGGGATGACCGTCGGAAATTTGATACTCTTTTCCGCAATACCAGGGAAGATTGTAGAACTGCGATGTTAGCTGCCGGAACAGATTCGATCCCTAAAATGAGAGAGTTCGGTAAGCGGTTCGATGCTATTAATTGGCACATTTATGCAAAAAAAGATATCCAGTTTTCGATGAGATCTAATGCTGAAATCGGAGAATTGCACTACGGTAACAATCAGTCTGATAACAATAATTATTACGAATATAATAAACATTCCAATAATAATTGTCAAAAGAAAACGCCAAATTCTGATTATCAATCAATTAGTTATAATAAAAAAAATAATCAAAGAACAAATTACCGTACTGAACCAGAAAAACAAGAATTGGGGAAAAATGAAAGGTTTCCTCAAAGGAATAAACCATTCAATTCTGGAAATTCTTATGGTGGGAACCAAAATCCTGGTCCAAGTGGAACGGACCCAATTCAAAGAATTGTTAAAGCCTACATTCCCATAAAAAGGGGATTTTGTTTCAACTGCCACGAACAGGGACATGATTTTAAGGAATGTGAAGAATCTCGGAACGTGTTCTGCTGGGTTTGTGGTTTTCCCGGGTTCGCCACTTCGGAGTGTCCTTATTGTGATGCAAAAAACGCAGGAAAGGCTGTTCAGTGAGGCAGAGCAGTCAACGTAACTCCTTAAGGCCTCAAGTTCCCATTCCAAATGACCCAACAGACATTCTCCAACAATTGGGTTATGCGAAGGTATTCAATCATGCTAAGGATGACGAGATTGCAACGTTGCTCATCAACCTTAACAATGATTCAAGACCTTTCGCGAAAATCCATTTGATGGGGATTGAACTGGTTGGTCTTTTGGACAGTGGAGCTGCACGAACGGTTGTAGGGATTGGGGCAAGAAAAATTATTCAACTACTAAATTTAAATCTAGAAACGGCTCCTTTAAATTTGAAAACGGCTTCCGGAGAACAACTTGAAATTTTAGGATGTGCGGATGTTCCAGTAACCTTTAACGGTACAACAAAAATTTTAAATTTAATTTTCGCCCCAACTCTCAAACGCAAGTGCATTTTGGGGTATGACTTTTGGCAGAAATTTGGGATAACACCAACGATCCAGGATCTACCATCAAGTTTTGCTGATAATGAAACCCACGAAATTATGGAAATCCAAGAAGAATTAACAGAAATCCAAAAACAAAAATTAGAAAAAGTAAAAAGTATGTTTTTTCACGCGGAGGAAGGAAAATTTGGAAAAACAAATGTATTAGAACATAAAATTGAATTTAAAAATGAATATAAAGATGCTGCACCATTGAGGCAAAATCCTTATCCATGGAGTCCACAAATTAGGGATAAAATAAATGATGCCTTGGATAAGTTACTGAAAGATGGAATAGTGGAACCTTCAAACTCTGAATGGTCGCTTCCGATTATAGCAGTAGCTAAGAAGGACGCATCGGAAGTTAGAATATGTCTCGACGCGCGGAAGCTTAATGAGCGTACAAAAGGAGATGCTTACCCATTGCCGCACCAGAACCGAATACTGAGCCACCTGGGTCCAGTGAAGTACCTTTCTACCATAGACTTGTCGCAGGCCTTCTTTCAAATTCCGTTACACACCGAGTCCCGAAAATACACGGCATTTTCGGTCCCAGGAAGAGGACTCTTCCAGTGGACACGTTGTGTAATGGGGTTATGTAATTCGCCAGCCACTTTGAGCAAGTGTATGGATAGAATTCTGGACCATGGTGCTCTCGAGCCGTCAATATTCGTGTATCTGGACGACATTGTGGTAGCATCTCAAACGTTTGATGAACACATATTACGACTTAAAGATCTTGCTGAGCGCTTAAAAAAGGCAAACCTCTGCATCAATTTGAAAAAATCGAAGTTCTGCTGTCAGCAATTGCCGTATCTTGGATATGTCTTATCCCAAGATGGTTTACGGCCTAATCCCGATCGCATAAAAGCGATCGTTGGATATCAGGTTCCGAAATCGGTAAGACAACTCAGACGATTCCTCGGTATGACCAACTACTACCGTAGGTTTATCAAAAATTTCAGTGAGATTACAGCACCTCTCACTGACTTGTTGAAGAACAAGCCAAAGAGGGTGCAGTGGACCACGGCAGCAGACGCTTCTTTCAAAACCATAAAAGACTGCCTCATATCGGCGCCTGTGATGGCTAATCCAAATTTCGCGCTTCAATTCACAGTCCAAACCGACGCGAGTGATTCGGCTATCGCAGGTGTCCTCACTCAAATTCAGAATGGCGAGGAAAAGGTAATAGCGTACCACTCCGAGAAACTAAAAGGCGCTGAGCTGAACTACCACGCGGCTGAAAAGGAAGGACTAGCTGCACTTCGCTGCATTGAAAAATTCAGGGGCTACATTGAGGGAACCAAATTCATTTTGGTTACCGATTCGTCTGCCCTGACTTTCATAATGCGTGCGAAGTGGAGGTCGTCCTCCCGTTTAAGCCGGTGGAGTATCACGCTTCAGCAATTCCAAATGGAAATACGCCACCGAAAAGGGAAGGAAAATGTGGTCGCTGATGCCCTTTCCCGGTCAATTGAAGCACTAGATTTGGAACAGAAAGATGAATGGTACAAAAAGCTTTTATCGGGGGTCAAAAAGGACCCAGAACTGTACATTGACTTTAAAATTCAAAACAATAAACTGTATAAGTTTGTTTCAGCGAAAACAGACACTATGGACTATCGCTATGAATGGAAACAGTGTGTCCCTTCTTCGTTGCGAACCCAAGTCATGGAGGATGAGCATGAGAAAAGCTTACATGTTGGGTATGACAAATGCGTAGATAAAATAAAACGTCGCTTCTATTGGCCGCGCATGTGCAGCGACATACGCAAGCACATAGCAAAATGTGTCCCGTGTAAACAAAACAAGCACTCAACAGTTTCAAGCGTGCCAGAAATGGGGAAGCAGAGAATCGCCAGCCGGCCCTTTCAACTCATTTGCATGGATTACATCCAATCTCTACCGCGGAGCAAGCAAGGCAATAGTCATTTGTTAGTAATTATGGACATTTTTTCAAAATATTCCTTGCTTGTCCCCGTTCGGAAGATTTCGAGTGTTAATCTGTGTAAAGTGTTGGAAGAGCAGTGGGTCAGGCGTTTCTCAGCACCTCAAATAATCATATCCGACAACGCAAGCACGTTTTTGTCTAAGGAATTTTGTAATTTTGTCGAAAAGTACCAAATACAGCATTGGACTAACTCACGCCATCGTAGCCAGGCTAACCCAGCTGAACGCCTTAACCGTACGATCAACTCGATGATAAGATCGTACGTAAAAACAGACCAAACGTTGTGGGACACTAGAATATCAGAAATTGAATACATGCTGAACAATACAATTCATTCGTCCACAAAGTTTAGCCCGCACTGCGTTATTTTTGGCCACGAAATTGTGTCTAAAGGTTCCGATCATCGATTAGAATGTACCGAAGATCTTTCTGAAGAACAACGCATGAACAAATTTAGAGGCATAAGCAAAAAAATTAACGAATTTGTACAAGATCAGCTCAAAAAAACCCACGAATATACAAAAAAAACATACGACCTACGCCACAAACGTTACTCACCCTCATTCCAACCAGGCCAACGGGTATTTAAAAGGAATTTCCAGCTGTCTTCCGCTAGCCAGAGGTACAATGCAAAATTAGGTCCTCAATTCGTTCCTTGTGTTGTTCTCAGAAAAAAGGGTACAAGTTCGTACGAACTCGCCGACATGAACGGAAAACCACTCGGGGTTTTTTCCGCCGCGGATCTAAAAGCATAACAAACTATACTATCGCAAAAAATGCTATGTAATATTACCAAAATCGGAACGAATGATAGATTCCCAAAATTTAAATCCTGCTCTAAATGCAGCATAACTTGCATGCAAGTTTTCGCCAGACGGCTGATATAACCCGACAATCATCGCTCAAAAGTGGGTGGCACAGCGGGTGTACTCATATCGTTCGTTCACGCAGTGTAAATGTTTGAGTGTATGCATGCTCATCTCATCGGTCATTGGCCATTAAATAATTTTCTGCATCTGCAATAAAATAGAAAAGAAAAATATATTAGAAAAAGTTTTTAATTGTAATTTTGTGTCATGAACTTTTAACCCGTAATGTAAGGTTCAACCGATAGTTATGCGTTAATTTCGATACCTTGCCTTGCACATCACAACATAATTCTTATTGGAATGCAAGTACAAGAGAAAGCAACGATGAAACACATACAAGAACCAATTGGATCGAGCGGATGCGTTACACTAAAAATAACTGATCGAATGCACTTTCATATCACTTTACTTACCCATGATTGGCCAGGTTTTATTTGACAATTTTGATTGGAGACAGTTGAACTACCCATAGTCATTCATTGATCAGAGAACTAACGGCCATAGTCCCCCAAAACCAATGAATGTAACAGGTATTTCAATTGACTCGTCGTTACAAAATTGCAAATAAAACCATACCTGTTATCAGCATCCCTCCGCATGTGATCCGCATTCAATTCTGTTTATCATCGTCACCAAATTGACAGATCGCATCAATTCTACCACACATACAGGTGAAAATATTAAAATTAGTACTAAATCGCAACTCCGACAGTCGCGTGAAATGTTTCATGGTTTAAGCACAAGCTTGTTCATGACTGTGATATTTTGTTTGTAAATGCTCCTTAAAATTTATTCATTAGCTTTAATTAATTATTCAGTAGTTAAATTTTAATTTATTTTAGTTTGTAATTTGTTTCATGTTTCTTATTTATTTATTTTTTTTAACTTGTATTTCGTAAAATTTTGTTTTAGCTTGTAAAATGTTTTTAAGCAATCTAAATAGAATTGGGTAGTGTTGTGCGAGGTTATCAAGCCCTTGTGGCTTTGATATTTTGATCGCTGGAGACCGGAGTCGAAAGACGCTGATGGTCAGTACAGGACCATGTGTCTCGAAACTGAGAGGAGTCGGGAAACCGATGATGATAACTTATGACCCCGATACTCAAATCACAATACTCGAAAATTTTATGCGTTTTCCTCAAGTAAAATGTTTTTTGGAACCTTTTCCGTTTGGTGTGAAATATTTCCTCAGCAACCGTAAAGTTCTGTCAATTCAACCGTGTGATTATTATTTAGTGGAAGCAGGTTCAGAGCTATGTGTTCTCGGTGTGTTCGCTCTAGACTAGTGATGGTTGTAGGGGAAAAATGTTTACTTTGTTAAAATATTTACTTTGTAAATATTTTCCCCGAGCAGTGGGAGAGTGTAAGCGTTGCTAGTCAGTCGAAGGATTTCGCAGTGATCTTGATGTATAATTGGAATTAAATAATGTTGCAGTGTTGTCCGTGGGGGTTAAGGGTTTCTCCTTGGTGAAGCAGTTCACCAAGCCACCCTAACCAGACGAACGACCTCTCAAAAAAGAGTCGTTCTTCAACCTACCACCAGAGGGCAAAAAGAAGATGTGAGCAGTAAACGCAGAGCGAAGAAGCGAATCGGCGAAATCGACGGTTGAGCGAAGCGAAAAAGAACGCGGGACGAGGGCAACGAACGGCTTAGAGTTCGAGACCGGGGAATCAGGAAATTTCCGGTCATTATTGAAGTTCGCGAACGACATCTGAACGCTGATTAAAGTTTGTACATCAGCTTAAAAATATAGCTTACTTATGTACTGGAATCCTAAAACCATCGTTTCTAAAAGTGCGATATAGTGAACGATTGGTAGGACAAAACCGAACCAACACTCAACGTAGAACGTTAACCGTCTGAACGACAGGACCCCGCTGTTTTGGGTTAAGGAAGCCACTCGCTTTTACCGGTGTGAAATCAACCCCACGCCACCGCATTGCGTGACTCCACAACATCGACCGCCAATAGTCGGTGTTACTTACCAAGGTACCTGGTTCAGCACCCAAGGTGGGGCCAGGTACGTCCTTATCAAGCCGCTTGCCGTCTGAGGACCAGCCGTGCCCCGTTCAGCACCCAAGGTGGGACTGGGTACAAACGTCACGACCCTGCCGATCTCCAAGTTATCGACTAGGAACCCGAGCTCGACGACACAGGAGAAGAGGAAGTAGCCGCAACTAAATTGTCAGGTTAGATAAGTTAAGAAAGTGGTGGGTGAACAAACTGCAACTTTGAATAAACGGTACCATTATTGTAACTGAGGAGTTTTACCTTAGTCCTCCCGAACTTCCCTGCAACATAGCATATAGAGTGGTAAGCGAACCGACCCTAGGGATTGATAGGGGTTCACTGCATTTCTAGAGATTGGCTAACAGCCAGTCTTACACTATATGTTTGACATTTTAGAAAGACATAGACCGTCTTAGCCGATTTAGGCTTTACAGACTGAATAAATGACGTGGACAACTTAAGATTAACATTTAACACCCAGTACCGAGATGGGAATCGAACCCATGCCTTCAGTGGACCAACAATTACTATCTAACCACGCTAACCACTCGACCAACGAGACGTACAAGACATTTTTACTTGTGGGAGAAACACGGATTTGTTTTCAATTGCTCCGGTGTATTTATGTAACGTTTCTCCTTACTCTTTTGGAAAAATAATCTCAATTTAGGTACCGTAAAACGGGGTAGCATTGATCATCAGGGTTATTTTGATCAACATGAAATTTTTGTAGATAATCATCAATAACTAAGTCTAAAGTTAAAATATCTAATTTTTTTTTCTAAGTTTGAAAACCTTTTTGGTTTGTTTTTTAAATATTTCAAATGTAAGTTAAAATGTAATTTCAAATCTTAAAATATCTATTTTTTTTGAAAGCTCGCAAACAAACACCCTTCCTGATGAAATCAAAGCGTTTAGAAGCAAACAGATTAATCTATGTGAGAGTGCATGTTTCTTACTTCGTAAACAACTAAACATTTGGTGTAGTTTGAGGCTAGAAACCCTATCAATTGGTGGTAGTTTGAAGGAAAAAAAATAGAGGGAAATATTGCGACTGCCAAGGGAATCGAATGAAGGTAAAACTCAATTTGTTTTTACAGTTAAAATTTTATTAGTAATACAGATCCCGTTCGATTTTGGCAACATCCAAAAAGACGGTTTTTTTTTTTGTAACTTTTTTATTTTTTATTTTCATTTCAAATTAATCAAAATTAATATAAAACGTAATATTAGCTTGAAATTTTTCAATTTGGTTTATTTATAATAGTTTTAAACTGTAAAACACGAATTTTTTCCATGTTCCACTGCTTAAAACCTGGGGGAGGAAGACTGAAATTTGCTGTATCGTTTTCTGTATCGTTTTTTTACTGTTCGGCAAAAAGCCAGCAATTGTTGAAAATTTTTGTAATCGTTCAAATCGTAACTTTAGATGCTCAGTTTCGTGTAGCGAGCCACGTAACTCAGTTGTTTAGGTGCTAAATTTTGATTTAGCTACATTTTTAGAAAAACCATTAATCAAACCATTTTTATTCATCAGCTTCAAAACTTTGACGAAATTTGAGCGACTCAATACGCCTGATCATGCAAGAATTTGCCAGAGCAAAACAAAACCTAATTAAATAATTGTTTGATGCAAAACAACTGCTTTTCAGCATCAAACAAGTTTTATTAAAAATCACCAAATAAGAAAGTAAAATTTTGAACCTTCGCACTGGTCGGTAGATTGATGAGAGAAATTTGACGTTTGAAAGATTTTTTTCTTTTTTTATTCAGTCTTCCTCCCCCAGCTTAAAACTAATATAATTGAGCCAAATTGAAAAATTTCATGCTAATATAAGGTTTTACAACAATATTGAATAGTTTGAAATAAAAATTTGAAATAAAAAAGTGACAAAAAAAAACCGTTCGATTTTGGCAACATTCGATTTTGGCAACATAAAATTTACGGGCGTGTTGCCAAAAACGAACGGGGTCTGTATTAAAAACTTGAGTCCCTCAATTTATGCAGCATTTATGCCCATCTTTCGATTTTAATTGCTGTTCAGCCTCAACACATTAATGATCGCGATGTTGTTTTTTGCCTTTCTTACAGAAAGGTATAGTTATCGGTCGATTTGGGAGATCCTTAATTATGGGTCTTAGATATACCTTTATAGGTACCTATCGAATCAGCTCGACGAGTTCTGTCGATGTCAGTGTATTTGTATGTATTGGTGTGATTTTTTTATAAACTTTGTCACTACGTTTTTGCGAAACTGGGAAGTACAATAAAAATGATTTTTGTCTTAAAAAATTTGATTTTTTTCCCTCTTCAATGTATAAAAGAAAGAAAAAAAGACAAAATAGTTTGAAAAATAAATTTTCATAGTAATTATCATCAAATCATCACTCCAAAAAACGTGTCAATATGGCTGGCTAGCCACAACCAGCAATCACTAAAATCAAGATTATCGTATGTATGACGTCAAATTATACGTAACGTCATAGATACGCGCTTGCTATCAGTATGGACCTGTCGATGTGTGGAAGGGAGAACAGATAGAATTCACTCCCACTAAGGTCTTGATGACATCCTGACAGAAACCGTATGGGAGGAAAATAACAGCTAAAATTTTCCCGACCAATGGTTATTTTTTTTTCATTTTTATGGATCAGTTTGAACCCGATCCATTTCAAAAATTTCGGAACCGAAGCCCCGAATTATGAAACTTAAAAATGGTTTTCACCAAGGGGTACGACCCCAAAATTGATGAAGTCGTCGATGAGTACGTCATGCCCACACTGCATGGTACGGAAGCGATAGTAACTTCGCCCAACATTATATTCAGGCACAGATTGCTCTGAGAAGGGGAAAACAACACGGGTACGCGGACGATGTATGTCCTCTCATCTTCTCACATGCCGTTCGTGCTTACGAAGCTTTTTCTTAAGCAGCAACGACAGGAGAGTATTTCGCCCGTGGAAGCAAATTGAATCCAATAAGACAAATGCTCTCGAGCTTTAAGCTCTCGGGCTTGTTTTTTTGTTCCCTTTTCTCTTCCTCTCTTCAGATCTAACGTTGCGTTGTTGTTGTTGGGGTTGGTGTCTAGAGAAAAACGATGACGGCTTGGAGGTCAATCTGAACTTTCACTTGCTGAAGCCAATGGAAGATGACAACCAAACAGTAGCGCCACCAAGCCCTCCATAGTAGAGTTTGAAGCATTTGGGATTTTTTTTGGAACATGCATATAAAGCTAAAAAGCTAATTATCATTATTGACAAAGTTGAAGAAACAGAAAAAAAACCTTTTCGCCAGGTTGACCAAATACAAAAATGACAAAATCGACAAAATTGAAAAAAAATGACTAAATAGACCAATTTGACAAAATTGACGAAATTGACAAACTTGACATAATTCATTGATTTGACAAAATTCACTTAGTTGAAAAAATCATAGAATTGATGAAATATATAAAATTGACAAAATCGAAAATTGGCAGATAAAATTCACTGAATTGACAAGATTGATAAGACTGACAAAATTAACAAAATTGAAAAAATTGACAAAATTGACAAAATTGAAAAAATTGACAAAATTGACAAAATTGACAAAATTGACAAAATTGACAAAATTGACAAAATTAACAAAATTGACAAAATTGACAAAATTGACAAAATTGAAAAAAGTTAACAAAATTAACAAAATTGACAAAAGAGATGACAAAATCGACAAAATTCACTAAATTGACAAAATTGACAAGATTGATAAAACTGACAAAATTGAAAAAAAATGACTAAATTAACGATGACAAAGTCGAAAAAATTCACTAAATTGACAAAATTGACAAGATTGATAAAACTGACAAAAATCGACAAAATTGACAAAATTGACAAAATTGACCAAATTGACCAAGTCGACCAAATTGACAAACTTGGCTTAATTCATTGATTTGACAAAATTCACTTAGCTGAAAAAATCATAACAATTGATAATATTTATAAAATTGACAAAATCGAGAAAATTGGCAGAGTTGACAAAATTGACGATGAAAAAATCGACAAAATTCACTGAATTGACAAAATTGACAAGATTGATAAAACTGACATAAATCGACAAAATTGACCAAAACGACCAAATTGTCAAAATTCACAAAATTGACACAGACAAAATCGACAAAATTCACTTTATTCAAAAAATTGACAAAATTGACTGGCGAAATTTACAAAATTGACCCAATTGACCAAATTGACAAAATTGACAAGATTGACAAATTGACAAAATTGACCAACTTGACAAAATCGAAGAAAATTGACAAAATTGAGAAAATTGGCCAAATTGACAATGACAAAATCGACAAAATGCACTTAATTGACAAAGCTGACAAAATTGACAAATTTGAAAAAATTGACAGAATTTTCAAATTAGAAAAAGTTGACAAAATCATGAAAATTGTTAAAATCGACAAAATTGACAAAATCTAGAAAATTGGTTAAATTGACAAAATTTACTAACTAACAATGCTGACAAAATCATGAAAATTGATAAAATTGACATTATTGATAAAATGGAAAAAATGACCAAATTAACAAAATTAACGAAATAGACAAAATCAACAAAACAGAATAAAAATCTCAAAATAACAAAATTCAAAATACTACGCTTTCAAAATTTTCAATATTATTAATTTTCAAAATTTATTCTACCGATTTTCTACATTTTTGTATCGTATTTTACTCTAGCAATTGAAATTTTATCCAATAGTTTTATCTATGTATTTGTTTCCTCTACTTGAGAGGTTGAATTATTTGAAATACATGGTCAGGTATCTTTTTGCCTTTCTTACAGAAAGGTATAGTTATCGGTCGATTTGGGAGATCCTTAATTATGGGTCTTAGACAGTGATGGTTTGAATCATTTGACTTATTTTTGAATCATTTGGTTATAACTTCTTTTGAAAACATTTTTCCATGAAATGATGTTCTAAACTTTAGTAGATACAGATCTAAGCTACAACTTTCTTGTATGTCATAAATATGTATCTTCAATGTGGTATGAATTGTAGGATTTAATCCAACCCGCTTATCCAAATGATTGTGATTACGATCATTGCTCAAAAATTTAAACTTTTCGATTTCTCATTCATAAGGCATAAGAGATACAGGTTTGTGTTGGTCACAAAAGTTGCAGCTAAGATCTAGTTCTACTAAAGTTTAGAACATCATTTCTGGGAAAAATGTTTTCAAAAGAAGTTATAAGCAAATGATTCAAAATTAAGTCAAACGATTCAAACCATCACTGGTCTTAGATATACCTTTATAGGTACCTATCGAATCAGCTCGACGAGTTCTGTCGATGTCAGTGTATTTGTATGTATTGGTGTGATTTTTTTTATAAACTTTGTCACTACGTTTTTGCGAAACTGGGAAGTACAATAAAAATGATTTTTGTCTTAAAAAATTTGATTTTTTTCCCTCTTCAATGTATAAAAGAAAGAAAAAAAAACAAAATAGTTTGAAAAATAAATTTTCATAGTAATTATCATCAAATCATCACTCCAAAAAACGTGTCAATATGGCTGGCTAGCCACAACCAGCAATCACTAAAATCAAGATTATCGTATGTATGACGTCAAATTATACGTAACGTCATAGATACGCGCTTGCTATCAGTATGGACCTGTCGATGTGTGGAAGGGAGAACAGATAGAATTCACTCCCACTAAGGTCTTGATGACATCCTGACAGAAACCGTATGGGAGGAAAATAACAGCTAAAATTTTCCCGACCAATGGTTATTTTTTTTTCATTTTTATGGATCAGTTTGAACCCGATCCATTTCAAAAATTTCGGAACCGAAGCCCCGAATTATGAAACTTAAAAATGGTTTTCACCAAGGGGTACGACCCCAAAATTGATGAAGTCGTCGATGAGTACGTCATGCCCACACTGCATGGTACGGAAGCGATAGTAACTTCGCCCAACATTATATTCAGGCACAGATTGCTCTGAGAAGGGGAAAACAACACGGGTACGCGGACGATGTATGTCCTCTCATCTTCTCACATGCCGTTCGTGCTTACGAAGCTTTTTCTTAAGCAGCAACGACAGGAGAGTATTTCGCCCGTGGAAGCAAATTGAATCCAATAAGACAAATGCTCTCGAGCTTTAAGCTCTCGGGCTTGTTTTTTTGTTCCCTTTTCTCTTCCTCTCTTCAGATCTAACGTTGCGTTGTTGTTGTTGGGGTTGGTGTCTAGAGAAAAACGATGACGGCTTGGAGGTCAATCTGAACTTTCACTTGCTGAAGCCAATGGAAGATGACAACCAAACAGTAGCGCCACCAAGCCCTCCATAGTAGAGTTTGAAGCATTTGGGATTTTTTTTGGAACATGCATATAAAGCTAAAAAGCTAATTATCATTATTGACAAAGTTGAAGAAACAGTAAAAAAACCTTTTCGCCAGGTTGACCAAATACAAAAATGACAAAATCGACAAAATTGAAAAAAAATGACTAAATAGACCAATTTGACAAAATTGACGAAATTGACAAACTTGACATAATTCATTGATTTGACAAAATTCACTTAGTTGAAAAAATCATAGAATTGATGAAATATATAAAATTGACAAAATCGAAAATTGGCAGATAAAATTCACTGAATTGACAAGATTGATAAGACTGACAAAATTAACAAAATTGAAAAAATTGACAAAATTGACAAAATTGAAAAAATTGACAAAATTGACAAAATTGACAAAATTGACAAAATTGACAAAATTGACAAAATTAACAAAATTGACAAAATTGACAAAATTGACAAAATTGAAAAAAGTTAACAAAATTAACAAAATTGACAAAAGAGATGACAAAATCGACAAAATTCACTAAATTGACAAAATTGACAAGATTGATAAAACTGACAAAATTGAAAAAAAATGACTAAATTAACGATGACAAAGTCGAAAAAATTCACTAAATTGACAAAATTGACAAGATTGATAAAACTGACAAAAATCGACAAAATTGACAAAATTGACAAAATTGACCAAATTGACCAAGTCGACCAAATTGACAAACTTGGCTTAATTCATTGATTTGACAAAATTCACTTAGCTGAAAAAATCATAACAATTGATAATATTTATAAAATTGACAAAATCGAGAAAATTGGCAGAGTTGACAAAATTGACGATGAAAAAATCGACAAAATTCACTGAATTGACAAAATTGACAAGATTGATAAAACTGACATAAATCGACAAAATTGACCAAAACGACCAAATTGTCAAAATTCACAAAATTGACACAGACAAAATCGACAAAATTCACTTTATTCAAAAAATTGACAAAATTGACTGGCGAAATTTACAAAATTGACCCAATTGACCAAATTGACAAAATTGACAAGATTGACAAATTGACAAAATTGACCAACTTGACAAAATCGAAGAAAATTGACAAAATTGAGAAAATTGGCCAAATTGACAATGACAAAATCGACAAAATGCACTTAATTGACAAAATTGACAAATTTGAAAAAATTGACAGAATTTTCAAATTAGAAAAAGTTGACAAAATCATGAAAATTGTTAAAATCGACAAAATTGACAAAATCTAGAAAATTGGTTAAATTGACAAAATTTACTAACTAACAATGCTGACAAAATCATGAAAATTGATAAAATTGACATTATTGATAAAATGGAAAAAATGACCAAATTAACAAAATTAACGAAATAGACAAAATCAACAAAACAGAATAAAAATCTCAAAATAACAAAATTCAAAATACTACGCTTTCAAAATTTTCAATATTATTAATTTTCAAAATTTATTCTACCGATTTTCTACATTTTTGTATCGTATTTTACTCTAGCAATTGAAATTTTATCCAATAGTTTTATCTATGTATTTGTTTCCTCTACTTGAGAGGTTGAATTATTTGAAATACATGGTCAGGTATCTTTTTTTAAATTGTATTCTTAATTTTTATACCCCTTCCATTTTGAAGATATCATATGCTGTAACTCCAAAAGGAGTAAATCGAGTTAGGTTATAATGTCTTAGAAACGGAATCATACATGATATTCCAGAATCTAGTTATTCAAAAATCTCCAATTAGTTGCAAATAAGGTTATTTATATGAAATTTATGATTATATTAAAAATACTTTTATCCTAATAAAAACTTTGAATCTTTATTTCCTAAATTCATTTTGGATTTATTGCGTATGAAATTCATTAATTATAATTCATAATTCATTTTGTTTTATATGTACCCAAATATAATTTACAGACTGTAAGAAAGGCTACAATCCACTGTCAAGTGTATTAAATCGGGTTTTTTCCTAAACTAAGAAATACAAAAATTCAGAATGTGTTTTGTATCCTTTATGATCAAAAAAATTCGTTTGAACCGTCAAAATAGAGAGTGATCAATGTTTTTAAATTAAATTTAAAGTAGTCTAATAAATTTCTGCAACCATGCATAACGTTCATAGGAGTTTAGTACTGGTTTAAAAAATATGAAACATGCCACATTCCCGTTCACAGAAAAAATAATCGAAAAATATTGAAAAAAGTGATCAATTTTAACCCCGGATTACGGCACTCTTTTTGGCGTTGCAGGATATGGTAACCCTTTAATAGCTCAAATTGGGAAAGCTACTGCGCTTTATGTTCGTTTTAATGACATCTAATGAACAGTATCAGATTGTTCTCGTTTTTGGTTAAATTGGCATTGATTTAATAAAAGCTTTCTTTAAACCAACCAATATTTTGAAAACAATCGTGATTGGAAGCCTTTAATAATAATTCCAAAACTGCAATCAGAAAAAAAGTATCTTGCCACAAAAAATATTTACTGCGACGAGAATTGGTTAGGGGAGACAAGGGCATAACGGGCACCTATTTCCTACAAGTAACGTATTTTCTTAAATAAATTTTCATGAGGATTTGTTTCATACTTCCTATTGTATTAATTTTTCACCCAAAAAGAAATCTTCTTACCATCAGTACAGAAATATTATAAAAAAACCAGCTAGGTTCTTAATTCACGAAAATATTATAATTTTCTGCACCACGAAATAAGCTTCTATGACATAAAAATCATTTTGATTTATAGTTATGTACGCACTGAACATTATGTACACATTGTTTCTCAATTTTCACCAGCATTCAATTTTTAATTTTTCACTTTGATCAATTTTAAAACGCGTTTTCCTTAAATTTGTTGACTCGGGGCGAACAGAGACTATCAATTGGGGCACAATGAACGTGTTCTGCCGTATAATCTAGCAGCAAATTCAGTTCGATGTAGTCAACTGAGTTTGCATCACCAGTTTACAAAACTAACTTTTACACCGGAAAAGATATTTGATGTTGAACATTTTTCTTTTATTTTTGTAATTTTGACTGCTTATTTGAAAGCTGTGTATCGGTAGGTTGAAAATAAAAAATCTAAAAAAAACTCATTGATTTATATAACCTTCACAAAATCATTTCTTGAAATTATTGGAAGCTCTAGCAAGCAAAGTCGGCCTTTATTAAATACTTTTCAATGGATTTATTTTTTTTAGATTTTGAAATAGTTATAACTTTTTCCATGAAATGCTTGGCTGCATGTCATGCTAGCAAAAAAGGAAGCTTATGAATAGTTTAAACCAAAAATTAAAGACCAACTTCATTTCCGGCTTATTTGAATTTCCTGGTTGATTCAGTGTGCCAAAATTTCTCCTTCCATAAAATTCCCATACAAAATTGAAACTCGTTGCGCTAACTCATGAATCAACCAAATCATCTCAAATTTTACACTCATGCTTGGTGACCCAAAAGGCATCGAAAAAACATATGGGAGCAAAAAGCGGTGGTTTTATGACACATCCTTCAGCGGCTGGATATGACCCAAGCAACCAAAAGTTACATATTTACTTGAATGAAGGCATTGAAAGTTACATATTGGCTGACAAAGAGAATCAACTGACCAATTCCCTTTAGTGAACTTTATGTACTCATTAATGAACTTGAAAGTTGCAAAAGTGATTAATATGTACGTTGTATGTGACTTGTTTCGCCCAATTCCCATTAGTGAACTATATGTGCTCATTAACGAACTTGAAAGCTGCAAAAGTGATCTATACGTACGTTATACGGGACTTAAGTCACATAAAGGGCACAAAAGTGCTCAATACGGGATTTAGTAAGTTACATAAAGGGCACAAAAGTGCTCAAACGGGATTTGATAAGTCACAAAAAGTGCATTGATGTGCTTTCAAAATCAAATCACCTCTTCGAGTTTTAGTTTCAGTTAGAACATCTAGGCGTGGTCTCGTGGTAGCGTGTTCGATTCTCACCACGAAGGTCGGGGTTCGATCCCCAAGCCTGGCAAGTTTTTTTCAATAAGTAAATTTGTTCTTGAGTGACCATTCTGATGCGATATACGTAGGAAATGTAGGAAAGAAGCAATTGAGCAATTAGTCGAATTTGAAATCCGGCGCGTGGCATCATGGCAGCACCGGTACAGAACAAAGTAAATAATCAAAAGAAGATGATATGAACCGAAGCCAACGGTTCAGTTGAGATAGAGAGAAATTTTTTTGCTCATTTTGCGATTTTTTGGAAGCTGAATTAAGAGGCCGCTGGAAGCTGAATAGAAGATCATTAAGACTTTTTTGGAACTTGAAAGTATCAATAAGAACTTAAATTTTGAGCTGCATAGAACGTACTTCATATCAATGATGGGACTGAGTAAGCGTTCTTGTACCTGTTTTATGGGACTTTTGTTGCTTGGGGAGTTACTTTGTACACGGAAATCTTTTAACAAGGGTTACCACCATCATCATTATACAAGGTTTTTCATCTGGAGAACTTGAAATTTTTTAATATTAAAATGTTGATATTTGCTTTATTGATTTTTGTGAACCATCATCACTGGTCATCGACCAAGGATAAAGCGCTTTTACTCGCTCTTAAAAGTCGAAAAGAACAAAACAAAAAAATATTTGTAGAACACTATCTTTCGAGGTCTTTGAGAGCTCGAAAGGTTTATTTCAGGATTTTCATCAGATACAAAGTATTTGATTTAATGATTTTTCTGTAAATTTATCAAAATTTTAAGTAAATGCAATAAATTTTGTGTTCTAAAAATAGTGAATGAGTTAAAACATTCGTTTCAACTTCCACAAGCCATCTTGTTAAGATAGTATTGAATAAATTAATTTTGTAAATCAATAAATAAATAAATAAAAAAAATGTAGTAAATAGATAAAGTTTGTATAACCTAATAATCCAAAACGGGGTAGCTCGATCACTTTTTTCAATATTTCTCGATTATTTTTTTCTGTAAAGCGGGATTTGGCATGTTTCATATTTTTAAAACCAATGTGGACATCTGATGTAAACCGTTACCGATAAAACAGAGATAGTATTTTTCGCGTATACAACTGATATTTTCACATTGAAACTGCAAATTTTCCGGGAAAAATGACGATTACAAAAATAAAATCACATTTCCGGCCGGTAATGAGTAACAAAAATCTTGTCCCCCCCGTTCAGCAACTTTTTTCATGAAATTTAAAATATGTATTTCACCGGGATTTAGCCGGTGCACACTTATACACTTTATCTTAGCCTTCACTTTGATACACTCTTAGATATATTTATGTCCATTTTCCGATATTTAATTTAGCACGGACGAAGAGGAAAACGCGTGCGCTTGGCAAAAGTGTTCGCCTACTCCAGCTTGATTCGAGAGGGTTAATGTAAAAAGATGAATTTTATAACACCTCCTCCATCCTAAACATCACGTATCGTGTAGAGTTTTTTGTTTAGCCGTTTTGTCATTTTCAGTTTTAACACTTTTCGACATTCTTGCTAATATTCTAAGAATCGATATTGATGCTGTATAAATTTAGGGGTAAAAATCAATCAGTCAATCAAACAATCAATCATTTTTTACAGCAAATCTGGCGGATGCTGGATGCGATCAAAGACCCCTTGACTTTTAGATTTACTTTGAACTTCAATGCATTCGATTTTTCCATAACTATCGACTATTTAAAAAAATCAATTGTTAGTCATTCAAAAATCAGCAAACAAAATTAAAATTAGCGCTATTTTCGAAACAAATGCCGTTTTTCTTAATCATGTTGTAAATTTGGCTTCGACCAGCTGAGACAAATCGATGACATGCTTATGGTTTTATTTCATTGCTACGTCAGCCGAGTGAAAATCATTTTTAGAATTTTGCTGAAGGGATTCTCGGGTGTCGCTTCGCTTGGGTACAATCATCACACCATATATGGTCGGATCGCTACAAATCGTCTAGCGAATCCCAGAAAGCACGACTATACAGGTATACTAAAACAACACAAAAAATAAAAACGATCCCCACAGCCAAGTGTTTCACGAAAACAGAGAGCAAACGCCATCATATCCACGCCTTGTTTTCATGCCATCAACTTAGAACGAGGAAAGATCATCATCAGCATCATCTTCATCCTGAACTAATATTGCTCATTCTCAGCGATCCTCAGCATCTATTCGTGCCATCAAGTTCAACAAACCAAATCCCAGCCAAAAAACCTTTCCAACCGGCAGGGGAGATGAAAAACGTTGGCCGATTTCAGACTTTTCCTTTTTTGTACACCAACGAGCGACGCATGTTATGCATTTTCGTAGATCTTGTTTTCTTATTTATTTTCTCTCTAAATGTGTATCAACTTCATAACATTCGTTGACCAAAAACAGATACACTCTCGCACTTAGTATTTGGATGTCAACCAAAAAAAAATGGCTTAAAAGCGTGGAATGTCGCACTTTTTGAGAGGGCACAGAGAGTGAAAACGGTCTCCCCAAGAATGTTGACTATTCGCTGAGAGAAAATTTTCGAAAGCGCAAGAAGTAGCAAAGATCATGTTCGTTTCGTCATTTGATGTCTCGTTAATCAGACTTGCACCAAGCGGGAATATTTTTAAATGTTTATCACGCTATATGCTACAAATGAGCCGAACGACGAAGGGTGGTTATTGTTAAGGATAAGGTTCAAATTCATATTATTTATTCTATGTCTTACTTGCTCTTTTAATTATTTTCATTGTTTGCAATTTTCACGTTAGATCATTCACAAATAAGTATGATATTCGTTTGTTTATAAACGAGTCGTGGGCTACGTATAGGCTCAAGATTCTTTACAAATTACCATCAATGATAATTGATAACATTCTTTTTTTTTTTTTTTTCAGAAAAGTGAAAATCACAAATTTCATGTATCAGAAGACGACTATCACATCGATAGTGAATGTAGTGTTTGAATTTCTATCATTTTATACTAAATATTGAACAGGCAGTTTTCCAATTATTGAACACGTAAACATTGGAATTCATTGTATACATTTAGGGGTATTTCCCTTGATAGAATACATTTTAGGGGCGATTTGATTTGAGAGAGCAACCAAGAAACAGTTTGTTAATATTTCCAAGCACCAACCGATGTTTGTTCAAAAATTGGTACATGCATTTCTTTACGAAATGAGTACTGTAAGATTGAACGTTCAATAATTAAAACATGGTCGATTTCAGTGGTCCAATGATTGAACACTTTAAATTATAGTATTTTAAGAAAATAAAGATACAAAAGGCTGCCTTCTCTTCCAGAAATCATCAGAAAACACTCATTTGATAACTTTCATTATATTATCATAGAACTTTATTGGTCTTTTATCCAATTTTTCTCTCAATCAAAAATGGGTTGTTTTCTTCACCCAGGCGAAAAAGTGACTTTAGAAGTTCGAAATTCTTTGTAGAAATTTGAACAGAGGTAGGGAATGCTTCAATAGTGGCACTACGATTTTTGTTAAATTCTTCTACTGTATATTTTTGTTTTATTGATTAATGTTTCAAAAGTGTTCAATATCTGGTACCTGTTCAATAACTAGTGCTTCTACCCTATAACAGTGTGTAGGTACTTGAAAAATTTCACATTTTATTTAACAACATTCTACCATTAGCCAATTGAAAATATGTTTCGCCTGTGTGTATGCAATAAAATATGGTTGATCATTTTCTCCCGATTTGAATACGAACAGTTTTAAGGAATTCTGAATTCAAAATGAATGTTCAATTTTGTTTCGAAAGAGTATTACTTCTTTCAATTCAAAAGCCAAATAAAGAAAAATCCTGCGATGCCTTCCGCGGTATACCCTAGCGTTGAAATTCATGAGCCAAATCCAACCGCAGTTATAAAAATACCAACCTAACGCAGAAGGTGAGAATATTGAAATATCAAATGTGAATCCATGCAGGGGAACTTGGGCATGCATTTTTGGCAAAGATAGACACATATCAGTGTATAGTTTTTTTTTTCAGTAAGCCCGTTAGTTTGTTTACATTTGAGCGCTCCTTATATGGTTCAGAATGAAACAATATTCGAATATACTCGTCCAGGTTTTCAAGTTCCTAATGCAATTGAAACTTTCGATTGAAAAATTGAAATTGAATATGAACGATTTATAAAAAATGTATTCAAATTTTACGGAAAACTGATTAGGTGTTCAGATTTACATAATTGTGCGTTGCATACGGTAGCACTCCTAAAAAAAAGGTTGGATTTGAACGCATGAATTTTTCATGATGTTGCAATGATGAAATTCTGTGATTTTATTACTTTAGAGCTTAAAAAATATCCCGATTAATTGCTTCTCTTCAATTTAATTTTGAATGAATTGATACGGCGACCTTGAACGGAAATCTATTTCTAAGATGTAGAATCCAGAAGCCTTGTTATTAAAGATATACTAAAAAATTTTGCCAATTAATTGGTAGTTAACAATTTCAACTTCATCATACAACGCAGCCATTATTGTATATAAAAATCTCCCAAAGACAGATGCGCATCAACTGGAACGGATATCTTCGCAATCTGTCATTAAAATAACTCTTCAATCTCCTGCACTAATCAGCAAAATCTCAGATCGCTTTTTCGTGGCTCCATCACCGACTGCCACTCTTTAACATTCGTTTAACATGTACTTAATCAATTGACGTTCGTGGTTTATTGCACAGTATAAAAAGAAACAACTCAAATCTGAGTAGATTTCTACAATTTTTCCTTCTTCAGATAAAAAGCTAATTTAGAAGTTACATAAACGTTCAATTTTGAAAATCGACAAAGATTTTAATTTAACAAATTCATAAATTATTCAGACTAATAATAATAATATCTATCATATTTCTTTTCTCGATTTCATCTTTTTAAATTGCTTTTCGAATTTTCCACTAAGTTCCTCTGCTCCAATGTTAGTCGAACAATTTCTATTGGCACTTGCTAGGATTCGCCGATGTCATCTGGCATGTTTTGATCACCAAAAACATCACTTGGTAACCTTTATCGCTCTGCGAGCCAAAAACTGTTTCATGTTTTATTTAGTGCCACTAAATTGACGCTTTGCTCCACATGATTATCCTCTCACCTGCACATATTAGTTCGAACCTCCAAGCAAAGATCTGATACGATTACCTTCCCTGTTCGTCTTCGTCTCTTTTCTGCCCAACTCAATTGCTGTCTGTGTGCCAGGACCAATCTTCCGTTGAGTGAAACATTTGGTACCTTTCATTGCTCCATCAATTCTTACATTAGGGGCCGTCCATAAATGATGTCACGCGTTAGGGGGGGAGGGGG
This sequence comes from Uranotaenia lowii, assembly GCF_029784155.1. Classification (NCBI taxonomy): domain Eukaryota; kingdom Metazoa; phylum Arthropoda; class Insecta; order Diptera; family Culicidae; genus Uranotaenia; species Uranotaenia lowii. The sequence continues at coordinate 285,250,950 of NC_073692.1, read as the reverse complement.
GGTTTCGATTTTTGTGACAATTTGTGACATGGGGGGAGGGGGGGTCTGCTTGAGCGTGACATCACTTATCATTACAAAAAATCAGCAAAACAATAACAAATAATTTTATCCTAAATTCAATAAAACTATACTTGCACCATTCATTTAATGAATAATAATACTCACATAATCATTTTTGGTAATTTTACGAGCATAAGAAAGTTCACAAGAACACTTTCACTGCAACATTCAGGAAAATCTGTTCCACTAAAATTGTGGCAAAACGTGAACAGGATTGCTTGGCTATTCTAACCTGTGGAGTAGATTTGGATTGCGAATGGATTGAAGAAGAGGAACTAGATTTGGATGGTTTCAACATCGTCGCTGATACTGCAGCTACTGCCTCGACTTTCCCGGCCATTGATATGGAAAATCATCAACATAATCCTGCCTTGGACTCATGATTGAAATGTGTTTTAAGCAATGATTAAAGGCTTGTTAAAAGTGGGTAACCTTTTTTTCAATTCTTTGAATTTATTAAAAAAGCAACAATTATATTCAAATTTCTAAAGGGTTGAAAATTTTAATCCAGGGGGGGGGGGGTTAGAAAAACGTGACGTAATACAAAAGAGGGGTTACGGAATTTGTGACAATATGTGACAGAGGGGGGAGGGGGGGTAATTTTTTTTCCAAATTTTGCGTGACATAATTAATGGACAGCCCCTTACTGACAATTCTTACATTACTTACAAAATATACCGAGGTCAACCAACAAATGCTTTATTTCCGGCAAATTCCCGACCAGAGGCACAGCAGGCAATAAAGCAAACGGCAGCAGATCGATGATGGCAGCAACATGATTCAACAGCAACCCAGAATGTATTCCGCCGGAACGTCAAAAGCTCCAAAATACGTGCTTTTCATGCTGTAACATTTCTTACTGATGATTATTCCTATAACGAGAACGAGAATCGAGAAAACTGCGAAATTCAACGAGCCATATTTTGGTACCCAGTAGACCATATTTTACATTTTTTTTGTATTTTTGGTTCAGTCAAAGTTTCGTGTTTGAATTTGTAGTAGGGGAAAACTGTACAAGACGCACCAGTTAAGCATAATCGCTATTTACAGCGATACCCCTCGTCTATGAACCAAATTGAAAGTTCACGACGATTCAGGAATCAGATTTACGTCTTATAAAAAAAAATGAATATGATAAAAACATGATTTTGGTTAGTTTTTTTGTAAAAATCTTTAACGGCCAGAAAACAACCTGCGGGGTAGAACGCCAAAACTAGTGGACAGAACGCACCATACCGAAAGGGTGGTGAGAAATGGAACAATAATTATACGGAATATAGTAATTGAAACATTAAATTTTTTTTTCATGTTCATCGAATTTTGTAAACTAACCATACTTTGGTAAAAAATCATTTTTTATTGCTTAATTTACCGAAAATTTTGCATTTCAAAGTTCACTTTTTTATATCCTTAGAGGTAAAACGCCTTCAGGTAGGCAACGAAATCCAATTTCTTGGCTAATATCGCGGCAAACATGGCGGCAGATAATTGTTTAGAGTCGAATATTGGTGCGCCTTTTTGACTCAAACAAGGATGAAAAATGTTATAATTATGCATCCTTATCGTAATTCCAAGTCAGCAAATAAAAAGAATGACATTTTGTTTTGATATTCGATTTTTCTCAAAAGTTAGCAGCATTCAAAATTTGAGCACGAAACACGTGGTTTTGCAGGCATTCTGTCCCAATTTTGAAATGAATAATTTATGTTAAAATTTGTGGAAAGTTAGTGAAATATAATAAAATATTAAAAGTCACTCGAAAGTGCATACGAGTGTTATAACGAAAAGCTGCAGATTGATCAGATAGCGCAGACTGGTTTACCATAAAACCTTATATATAAAAAATAACAAATTTTACGCAAAATCCATTAATCCTTCTGTTTCTAAGAATTAAAGTCGTTTCTGTGAACTTTTCATCTAAAAAATGATGAAAAAGCTCGTTTGCTACAAAAAAAATGAAGAAAAACACAATTCGAAGCAATAGGTTAATGTATTTTTGAGAAAGAATGACATGGGCCTTTTACCCCGCTGGTGCGTCTTGTACAGTTTTCCCCTATATATGTATAATTATTGAATTTATATAGTTTTTATTTATATAGTATAGATTCTCAATTAACGCTATAAACTCAACCTGCCCTTAGACGAGGTATGCTAAAAAATCGTCATGAAGCCAAGTTATTCATGATGAAAACAAACTGTTTGTGCAGAATGTTTCAAAACATGTTAGCATAATAATCCATACTAGAGCACGCGACCGATGGTAGCGAAAGTTAACGGGATCTACTTCTGTAGCTGCTATGCTCCCCCATGATGGTCCTTGGAGAGGTTTCGGCACTATGGTTGACAAGATTGTAGAGGTGCAAACGGGGAGAAGCCCTATCGTTATAGCTGGCGACTATAACGCGTGGGCCGATGAATGGGGTAGCCGCCTCACAAACCCCAGAGGTCAAATTCGTTTAGAAGCCCTGGCAGACTGAATGTGGATCTGGCCAACGTAGGGAACACCAGTATCTACCATAACTACAACGGTTGGAACGGGAGCGAGTCAACCATAGATGTCACCTTCGGTAGCCCGGGGTCGATATGCGATTGGACGACTTTGTCGACGTGTTGCACTGGGAGAGGTACCTGGATAACCTGTCCGAGGAAGAACTGACGAGCGTTCTAGCTCGCGCTTGCGATGACGAGAAGGGTCAAGCGTAAAAACACTAGGCCACCCGTCTACTGGTGGACAGAGGAAATTGCGGGTCTGCGTGCCGATTGTCATAGGGTAAGGCGCAGGTCGCAGAACGCAAGGACCAAGAAGAGAGAACGGAGCGTAGGCCACTCTTCACAAGCGCGAGATCGGCCTTCCGCAGGGCCAACAACGCAAGTAAGAGGGCACGTTTCAAGCAGTTATGCCGTGACGCCAATGACTGTCCATGGGGTGATGCCTATCGGATAGTCATGGGCAGAACTGAAAGTGGGCGTGAAACACCTGAAACGTGCCCGGAAAAACTGAGAGTCATCATCAATGAGCTGTTCCCACAGCACGATGTTACCTGCTGGCCAACAGTCCCGTACGACTGGGACACCAGCGCCGAAGAGCGGATAACGGTGGAAGAACTTCGCGAGATCGCCAAGTCTCTCCAACCGAGAAAGGCCCCCGGACCGGACGGCATTCCGAACGTCGCAGTGAAGGCCACGATCAGGGAGTTCCCCGATATGTTCCGGACATCGTTGCAACGATACGTGACGGAGCGGGTGTTCCCTGACACGTGGAAACGGCAGAAACTCGTCCTTCTGTCAAAACTGGGTAAGCCTCCAGGAGACCCATCGGCGTATCGGCCGATCTGTCTACTGGGTACAGCGGGAAAGGTCCTGGAGTACGTGATTTAGAACCGACTTCAGAGATACACTGAAAGCGAGGGCGGACTCTCGGAAAAACAGTTTGGTTTTCGTCGAGGTCAATCAAGAATAGAGGGCTCCGCTTTTGCGCGGTGGTCACTCTGAATGTGAAGAACGCCTTCATCAGTGTCAGTTGGACAGCGATTGCATCGTCGCTCATCCAAATAAGGATCCCGGCATATCTGTATAGGCTTGTGGAAAGTTACTTCCACAACCGCCAACTGCAGTATATGACCGGCGAGGATTTGCGAACACAAGAGGCTTCGGCGGGTGTTCCACAAAGGCAAATACTCGGCCTGGTTCTGTGGAACATCACTTACGACGAACTACTATGAATGAGCCTCCCATCGGGAGCTGAACTCATAGGATTTGCGGATGATGTAGTCCTCTTGGCGAGAGACTCCTCAACAGCGGAGGCTGAGCTACTGGCCACGGTATCCATGCAGTGGAAAGCTGGATGCACTCCAAGTGCCATCGTCTAGCCCACCACAAAACCGAGATGGTGCTAATCACCAACCTGATTTTACTCCAAACAGGTACCATTGCAGTTGGAGCGTGTAATATCGTGTTCAAACGGGCAGTCAAGTACCTGGGGGTGATGATAGATGACAAGCTCAGCTTTACGAGCCATGTCGACTACGTGTGCAAGAGAGCGGCAATGGCAACGGCCGCACTCACACGGATGATGCCGAACTCCTCGGCAATCCGAAGTAGTAAAAGGAGGATCCTAGCAAGTGTGACCACATCAATCTTGCGGTACGGAGCAGCAGCCTAAGGGCAGGCCCTGGGAAGAAACTGTAACTTTACGACTTAGCAGCGTTCAGCAGCTGATGATCCTTCGGGTTATCATTGGATACCGGACTATGTCGTCCGAAGCGCGGAGCTGGAACCAACGGCAGTCCGCGAACGGTGGAGGATGACTCCATCGATGGGGAGCGATCCCTTGATCGAAGCTACAAAGATAAGGCATTATCTTCTGCGTAGTGCCGCTTCCTAAGAGGGAAACTGCGGGGATAAGACTTTACCTTCCTCGTAGCGGACCTCGAAGGAAGAGGGTTAACCACTGTCGGGGGATACACACGGGTAAAGAGGCTCTCTATACCGTGCGAGCCTCTCGAGTCGAAGTAGGATATCGTCACCGTCGGGAAACATCCGAGTCGTAGCGTTCAAAGTCCCGAACGTGTGCCGTGACAGGCGCGAGTCCAGGACAAGCTGCTTTCGATCTGGTACATAACGGGCAGAAAAATCCGCGGGCCAAAAATCCTAGGGTTGTCAGCCAAGGGGGATAAAGAAGACCAGACAACGGTCGGAGTAGATTAACACCATCCACTGGGGCCTGTTGAGTAGTGTGCGTCCGACCCCACGGTTTGAAGCTACAAAGGTAAGGCAACATCTTCTGCGTAGCGGATACCGTGGGTGCGCCGCGTTCGTGCGTAGGATGCTCCACCTTCGGGGAGTATCCGAGTAGAGCGGTTCTCAACGACAGAAGCTGCGGGGATAAGACTTGACCTTCTTCGCAGTGGAAATCGTTGGGAAAGGGTTATTCCACGTTCGGGGAATAACCACGGGTAGAGTGGCTCTCGACGCCGGGTGAGCCATTCAAGTCGGAGTAGGATGACGTCTTCGTCGGGAATCATCCGAGTCGTTGCGTTGAATCCCGCGCGTGTACCGTGACAGGCGCGAGTCTAGGATAAGCTGTTCTAGATCTGGTACACGACGGGCAAGGTGGCGAACCTCGAATCCTGGAGATAAGAGATCGGGCTTCGAGTCGTTAGAGGAGAGGTCTGGCTTCGAACCTCCAGGCGGAGAGGTTTGTGTGGTCAACCCCGAGTCTTTATGATAAGAGGTCGAGTCTCGAGTCGTAAGAGGAGGGACTAGGCCCCTTAATCAACAATAGGAGGGGTACAAGTGGTCACCTCGAGTCATTACGAGGAGAGGTCAGATCTCAAGTCGTTCGAGAAGAGATCAGGCCTCAAGTCGCGGAGAGGAGAGGTTTGTGTGTGAATCGAGTCATTGCGAGGAGATGTCCGTTCTCAAGTCATTAGAGGAGAGTTCAGGCGTCGAGTCGTAAGGATGAGATATTTTGCTGAAAGTGGTCTCGTTAATGAGTATTGCCTTGGAGCGCATTAGCGCGAATAGACCTCCCACTATTGAAGTATAGTATGCTAAAGAGTTTGAGGTGGGAACCAGGTCTGGGGCCCCAGGTGGAGTTTAGGGAGTAGGGGGTATACAAGGAGTATATCAGGAGTCTTCCCATTGTACTCATGGATCCAGAGTAGCAAACTGGGGGACGTGGTGGCTCGCCGTGCCTTAAAATACAATCCGTAAACCGGGATTTACCACCTGTGGTTACCAACTAAAAAAAATACTAGAGTTGTACCGAATATTGACCTTTTCAACTATTCGGCCAAACGAATACTCGATCGAATATTCTGTCGAGTTTTTAATAAAAATACAAAAGTGACTATTTCAATTTCCTCCTATTATTTCCGTTTTATTTAATGCCCCTAATGTTTTGTGCCGATTATTTCCAGTCAGATGATATTACCAGATGATCTTTTTCTTGTAGAGTTCATTTTCAAGTTGAGTTCTCTCATATTTTCAATATGTCACCAATAACTGAAAGGACATCAGATGGTTTGTCGCTTCTTGGGTTCCTGTGGAATCTGGAACAAAACATGTCGAAACAGGTTCCAAGCAAATTTCAAATTGCTTATTTGATATCGAATTAGATAAGGGTCGAATTTGAGCAAGATATCTCCAATAAAGTTGTTAAAAACAACGACAATCACCGTGTGGACACGTGTGATAGAAAATATGATATACATAACGTTTCTATCACACGTGTCCACACGGTGGGGCAATTCGGTAAGATTTTCAAAGTATTTGTAAAAAAGGGCAGATCTTAACAAAATCTAGGCATTATTCTAAAAAATACAAGAGAAAAAAGAAAGAAAATTACTCGAAATTTATAGTTTTAATGAATTACAGCAGCAATGTTAAACTCGTATCTAAGGATCGAACAAAAATTTATGTTCATTTTAAAAAACTGTTTTAAATCGTTTTTGAACTCAAAATCTTTAATCTGAATTTGAAATTTGGTTTACCAAATAATCTGAATAAATCCGGACAAAATCCGGTAAGGTTTAAACAATATCTGGGCATCCTGGCCAGATTTGACTTATCTTGATTTCTTTATTGGATTAACGGGCAAGCCTGGATATATCAAGAAAATCTGGAATAAACGAGCATTCTCCTGTACGATCTGTACAGTGAAAGATAAACGGATACACCTTAGATGTTTTACTGAAACCTAAGCTTTTCAAACATATCTTTTAGATATTTTATAAATCATTCAACATGATTTGAAAAATTTGAAAAGTCTGATACTCTGTAGATAAATTTTAAAAATAAAAATTCGGCTTTTCGGTCGAATATTTTAGGCGGTATTCGGCGCCGAATATTCGATACATCCCTTATCCAAACAAAAGACTGCAACTTTTTGAGCTTAAAACATTTCGACTATTTTTCAAAAAATTATAATAGTGGTAGCTTCAGAAATACTTCTTCCTTTCGTTTAACGATTGTTAAAAAATAGCAGTTAGGTCCAAGAGTGACAGCTATTTTGGTTTTTTTTTAGAAAATATCTTTGATAGAAGACCCAAAACCCAAAAAAGAATAAAAGTATTTGATTACCTGTGGTTATGCAATTTAATAAAAGAAATAGTTATTTTTATCATGAACAATAAAGTTTTTCGTACAACAAAGGTTATTTGAAATCATAAAACTTAACTTCGGTGAGTTTTTCAGCGATGAATAATTTTGGAGAGTCAATAAGCCTAAATTAATTTAAATAGTAAAGTGCATATGCAGCTATGCTATGCCAATTTTATGAATTCAAAACTGTTCTTTGAAAATATGTTGATACTTTTTCTGCAGTTGAGATCCTTGCATGTTTGATAGACACAGATCATTTGTCTCGTCGATGATAAAATCTCCTTACAGAACCGACTCCACTTTCTCTGTTGGTGCATCGTATTCTAGCTCGTGAAGCATCCGTAATTTTATTTGTTTTACCTCACCCTTTTTGTTCTGTTTTGTCTAACTTAGAGAAAATTAACCCGAAAACAAAAGAAAACATCTTCTTCCCGGTCGATTATCCGATTTTGATTCATGAGCCGGCCCGGGGAATTTAATTACATTTCCCCCCAAAAACATGCGTGTCATTTTATTAGTTTTATTTCGGTGATATTCGGAAACTTTAATGATGCTCAAAAAGATGAGAGGAAGGTGCTCAAGATATCAAAAGACTAACATTTTTATGATATACCTACATATATGGAAGGAATCGTTACTTTTTTTTGCAATTGGACTTCTATAAAAACGCTAATCATTATACGATTAGTACTCATTTCAGTTCAAATCGGGAACGCATTCAGTTCAGGGCGTGACGGTTCCTTTTCTTGAAAAATAATCTATCTGTGGTAGAAAAAGTGAGTTCTAATAAGTTTTTCTGTGACTAGAGTTATTTTCAAAGTGTTATAAGTTCTGTGCCAAAACTCAACCATTATTGTGATTGTAGGATCCTTAAACTTTCAACATGTGCGACGACGATGCTGGAGCTCTCGTAATCGATAATGGGTCTGGAATGTGCAAAGCTGGATTTGCGGGTGATGATGCTCCTCGAGGAGTGTTTCCATCGATCGTAGGTCGTGCTCGTCATCAGGGAGTGATGGTCGGTATGGGAAACAAGGACTCTTACGTTGGTGATGAAGCCCAATCGAAGCGTGGTATTCTTACCCTGAAATACCCGATCGAGCATGGCATCATCACCAACTGGGATGACATGGAGAAGATCTGGCATCATACCTTCTACAACGAACTCCGTGTTGCTCCTGAAGAACATCCGGTTCTGCTGACTGAGGCTCCACTGAACCCCAAGGCTAATCGCGAGAAGATGATTCAAATCATGTTTGAAACATTCAACCTTCCGGCAACGTATGTCGCAATCCAGGCCGTCATGTCCCTGTACGCTTCCGGTCGTACCACTGGTATCGTTTTGGATTCCGGCGATGGTGTCTCGCATACGGTGCCTGTATACGAGGGTTATGCTCTTCCTCATGCCATTCTTCGTCTGGACTTGGCTGGTCGTGATTTGACCGATTACCTGATGAAGATCTTGACCGAGCGTGGCTACTCTTTTACAACAACCGCTGAGCGAGAAATCGTTCGTGATATCAAGGAAAAGCTTTGCTACGTCGCTCTGGACTTCGAGCAGGAAATGGCCACTGCAGCCGCTTCCACTTCCCTCGAGAAGTCCTATGAACTTCCTGACGGTCAGGTCATCACCATTGGTAATGAGCGTTTCCGTGCTCCAGAAGCTCTCTTCCAGCCTTCATTCCTGGGTATGGAATCTTGCGGAATTCACGAAACCGTCTACAGTTCTATCATGAAGTGTGACGTAGATATTCGTAAGGATCTGTACGCCAACACTGTTCTGTCCGGTGGCACCACCATGTATCCAGGTAAATACAAACTCTCTTGCAACACACGCTGAACAGCTCGTTAAAAAATCCCTTTCCATAGGTATTGCTGATCGTATGCAGAAGGAGATCACCGCTCTTGCGCCATCGTCAATCAAGATCAAGATCATTGCTCCCCCAGAACGTAAATACTCCGTCTGGATCGGTGGATCCATCTTGGCCTCGCTGTCTACCTTCCAAGCCATGTGGATCTCGAAGCAGGAATATGACGAATCTGGCCCATCCATCGTTCACCGCAAGTGCTTCTAAGCCTGATCAAAATTTTCGTTCTGAACCAGAGTATTATGTTGTCCTGTAAGAGTTACTCATAGAAATTTAAATATTATGTAGCGCTCCTTCCAAAGTATTATGGTTCCCCGCTCTTTAATTGTATTCGTTAAGTTTTAACTGTTTATGTAGCGTTCCTAAACTGTTAAGTTATATTAAAAATCGTTTTATGTTATCACTCAAGCAAAGTGTTTATGTGTTCTACCAAATTTCATTGAAATCATTCAACTGCTTAGAGTAACCACAGAGAACAAACGTACAAGCTATTTAACCCACGAAACTTGTGTAAAATTTCCAACGACCGTTTTGGACCATTTTTTGTTTTTTGGCTGGGCCACCAGATGTCTCCAAACACACCAGAGAGAACTGTCAAAACCAAACTGAGAAAAAAAAATTAAAATTTTGGTCAGTTTTGAACAGGTCTTATGAACTGTTTGGCATGTTTCAAGAAAATCGCAGATAAAGTTTCGTAGCACTTTCTTCACGTTGCATAAAGAAAAAATATCTTAAAAGTGGTTCGCTAATTTGTTCAAGCTAGAAGTACTAAATTTTGAACAATGAGATGAAAAAAAAAACTTATTTAAAAGTAACCCACTTCGAGATGTCTTAAACCAGTTCTGATGGGTAAGACTGATCGTCAAGAATGTTCCTAATTGACTGGATATAGCCGATTCGTCCTCTAACGATAACTGTTCAAGAAGTGCAAAAACTTATTCTTAAACTGTTAGTTATTTTGCCTGCATAAGAAGTGCAAAAATTAAGAAAGTGAAATTCTGTACAGGCAAAAGTAACTTTTTTGCATTTATCTAGTAATAAATTGCACCGATCTATTTTAGAGCGGCGTTAGTCAAACAATTAATTAGTTCCTATAGGATTACGCCTTCTCTAAAATCGAGAACTTGAAAATTTGATCTGTAACTTTTGAACGGCGCAATAGATGGCACTGTTTCTAGTCAATTTTCAACGTATTTTTTGGATGTCAGAATTTGAAATTTTACTCACTTTTTTGAAGCCTTTTTGTTCGAGCTTGTACGTCTGTTCTCTGTAGAGTAACATTGCAATGCCATTATGGAAACATCATTACTATATAAAAATCTGCAGTACCCAGTACCTTGGTAGGTACTATCAAACTTGCATTGAAGTTTAGAACCAATCGGCCGCCAACTTTACATCGGCCGAGAAACTTTACAATGTGTTTTAAAAATTATGGAATAATGGTTTAAATGTGTAAGCTCAAGTTGATTTAATTAAATAATGTTTCCTCTACGATAAAGTTTTCCGAAGAACAATTTTTTTTCAGAAAAAAAAATTGGATTTAAGAGGGTTAGTGATTGAATTAAAAAATAGTCGTTTTTTGTTTTTGTTGAACAGTTTACCTAAAAGAAGTTGTTGAACACTGTTAGCACGTGAAATCGCCTTCATGTATGCAATTGTTGGCTTATCTTCACGAACCTTAGCCGGCCTGCATATAAAAAAACTGTTGATACTTACGGTTTCCTTCAGCAGCAGCACAGCGGCACAGCAGCAAACTTCTGCTGCCACGAGCGAAACCAAAACAGTTTGTTTTGGTTCCGCATGCTTTGAGTCAATTCGCAATTGAAACAATAGCGGTGATGATTGATGATGACAGCTGATGATGGTAAACACGGTATAAATGTTTACATCATCACACGGTTAAGCGAGACAACACATATTGGGTTCGTGGTAACTCACCAGTGTTGCCAGATATTCTGAGTGGTTAGCTCAGAATATCACACGAAAATGAGAAAACTAATAAGTGAGGATATCACTTCAGTGAATATTGTAAATAGCTATCGCTTATGTTATAAGTAGTTCTTTAAGGACTTGACGAACAAAATGAATAAAGATTAACTCTATTCCACCACTGAAATCTGCGTTTTCAACAGGTTATGGGCCCAGATACGTCTGGATTAAGGAACAAAGAGTTAGTGAGAGGGGTACTCTCAATACTTGCGGTTAGCAAGTTCATCAGCGCCCAGGGCAGAAGGACCAGCCAGGTCGAGAGGCCAGCCATCAGCCAGAGGACCACCGAAGAGGGCCAGCCAGCTGATGGAGAACTAGCCAGCGAGATGTCCCAAGCCAGCCAGGAGGTTCCGCCAAAGGTCGAGTCCGGGGAGGTTCGCGGATCGAGAGGGTTACTCTCGATGCCGTCACGAGCCACGCTGCGGCTAGCATGCGTGAGCTCACGTCCGACGGCCGGGAGGATTCCCTGGATCCGCAACCAGTCAGGAGGTCCACCCCGGATTAATAGGGTGGTGCTGATAGCCGAGAGGGTTACTCTCGTGCTTTGGTTGTGCGCTATGGTCAGCAGTTATGAGCTGATCCATGGGCAGAGGACCATCAGCGCAGAGGACCGTCAGCACAGAGGCCACGAGATGCTCCAGGTTAGCCAGAAGGTGTCACTGGAGTTCGAGGCCGGGAAGTCGGGTTCCGAGAGGGTTACTCTCGATGCCGACACGAGCAGCGCTGCGGTTAGCAGCATGGTTTTATTTCCAACAGCCGGGAGGAAGACTCTCGCGATCTGTAACCAGGATTGGACAGGTCCGAATGCTCCAGATGGAGGATTAGCCCGTATCGGAGATTGCAAGAAGCTGTTTGCCGAGAGGGTTACTCTCGTGATGTGGAGCTACGCTGCGATCAGTACGCGTGAGCTTATTCAAGCTTACAGAAGGATATTTCTGTGGCTTTGGCGGAGATGTTTTGGGCGACGGTTAGTTGCCAAATACTTCACCACTACATTCGATCCAGATGGGTCGCATGCAGCTGAACGTTGCCCTCCAGTTTTATGGAGCGCTCGAAGCGTTAAAGCAACGGAGCGAAAAGCTATGAAGCTGCAAGTCGAGACGATTATTCTCGTGCTTAGTAGCTGCGCTGCGGTTAGCATGCGCAAGCTGGTTTTCGGCGGATGGTTGATGTTTCGGGTGCTTCTAAGGAGGTGGTTTCAGCGACGATTAGTCGCTATCGGAGTCAACCAATTCTTGCTGCCGATTCCTGCCAAAAGTGCAGATGCTCGAAGTCATCGCGATATGAAGACTTCGAACCGAAACGCGAAGATAGCTACAAGAGTATGCTTTTCTGGGGTCACCAGAAAGCAACAAAGAAACTCTGTTCGTTCGCGTGCTGAGGTTATCAGCCACCGGAATCAACGAATCATTGATTCCGGTGCAGGTCAGCGCATGGCGCAAGACGAAAGCGACTGCGAGAGTAGCGATGACGAAGATGACGATGATGATCAAGATTCCGTCAATCCCGAGCCGGCCTAGTGACGCAGTCATCGAACAGGAGAAGCTAATCAACGCTACGTGGCTAACGTAGCCGCTGATGATGAGGAAGAGCTAATTCGAATCGTCAGCAAGCTCAAGGGCCAAAGGGACTGCTTTTCCGAAGACCACCGCAGCCATGAAAGGAACGAGATTCGGGCTGAACGAAGTGAGGTTATCACTGAACAGCCGTTCAACGATTTGATCGGTTGTTTGCAGTTTTCGAGGCCGAACATCAGTGCTGCGGTTGGCGTACTAAGCAACTATCAAGCAGCCCTGGATGAGAGCGAGATTTGGGAAGCGGTTAGCTTAACCCATGTTACAGGAAACCCATTCTATTTCTCGTACACATGGGTCTTCTATAAGACAGCTATCGAAAAAGCCCTGGAGAAATACGCGGCATGCGAGGTGATTGGCTTACTCTAGGTCACAGGTTTCGTGACATGAACGTTCACTGGACGAAGATGAATGATTGTGAGGTTATCACCGAACAACAGTTCAAAGAATTTATCGGTTGTTTGCAGTATCTGGCAATATCATCGAGACCACATATTTGTGCAGCGGTTAGCGCACTAAGTAAATACCAGGCCAGCCCGGCGAAGAGCCACTGGCGAAGCCTGCAGCGTGTTCTGCGATACCATCGACGTATGACCATTATGGCGTTGGTATACCGCAGAAACGCGAACACGGATAGAATTCGAGATTTTGCTATCAGGATACGTTGAGAAGTTTTTGCAACGATTTGGTATGGCCGATTGTAAACCCGTAAGTACACCGCTTGACACAAACGTTCGCTGGACGAAGCTGAACGATGGTGAGGTTATCACCAAACAACCGTTCAAAGAATTGATCGGTTGTCTACAATATCTGGCGACATCTTCGAGATCAGATATTTGTGCTGCGGTTAGCGCACTGAGCAAGTACCAGGCCAGCCCGGCGGATAGGCACTAGCAAGGCCTGAAGCGTATTCTGCGATACCTTCGAGGTACGACCGATACGGCGTTGGTATTCCGCAGCAACGCGAAATCGGAACCACTCATCGGATATGCTGATGCAGATTTTGCCAACGACTCCGATGATCGAAGATCTGTATCAGGTTACGCTTACATGATCTTTGGGAATCTAGTTTCGTGGTCAACGAAACGTCAGCAGACGGTCAGTCTGTCGTCGACCGAAGCTGAGATAGGAGCCCTTTGCCATGCGGTCAAGGAAGGTTTGTGGTTAACAAACTTCCTTGGTGAATTGGGTGTGGTTAGCACTCCTTTCACGTTAATGGAGGACAACATCCCTTGCATCCAGTATCTGGAAGAGGCGCGGACTCATCAGCGGATGAAGCATCTGTATGTGAAGTATGCTTTCATCAGAGACATCATAAGAAGCGGTCAGCTATCTTTGCGACACATCTCTACTGAGGATCAGCCAGTTGATGCGTTCACGAAGGCGTTACCAAGGGCGAGGCACGCGAAGCTGTTGAGCATTCTCAATCTGCGAATTGAGGGGAGGTGTTGATACTTACGGTTTCCTTCAGCAGCAGCACAGCGGCACAGCAGCAAACTTCTGCTGCCACGAGCGAAACCAAAACAGTTTGTTTTGGTTCCGCATGCTTTGAGTCAATTCGCAATTGAAACAATAGCGGTGATGATTGATGATGACAGCTGATGATGGTAAACACGGTATAAATGTTTACATCATCACACGGTTAAGCGAGACAACACATATTGGGTTCGTGGTAACTCACCAGTGTTGCCAGATATTCTGAGTGGTTAGCTCAGAATATCACACGAAAATGAGAAAACTAATAAGTGAGGATATCACTTCAGTGAATATTGTAAATAGCTATCGCTTATGTTATAAGTAGTTCTTTAAGGACTTGACGAACAAAATGAATAAAGATTAACTCTATTCCACCACTGAAATCTGCGTTTTCAACAAAAACATTATGTAAATACCAAACGATGCTTAAAATTTTACAAGTGCACTTTCACTACGACAAATGAAATATTTTTTTTCCAGAAATCTTGATTTATCACTGTATAATATAACCTAATGACATTAATTTCATTCATCAAACGTACTTTTTGAACCTCTGACACGTTAACATCGAGGTCAGGCAAATAGAAAAAAATGAGCAATTTCTGAAAAGATTTATAATCGTTTATGATTAAAATTCGTGCCGGATTCAAACAGAATCAACAAAGCTTTTGTTTCATAGATGAGGCATGCTCAGTTTGATGAAACTTGTAAACTTATCCAATGCAAATATCTCTCAACGACTTAAAAAAAGTTTTGAGAATGGTCATTTTGTTTTTTTCTTCTGTTTTCCACCCCTGGGTTAACAATAGTTACTAAATATCACAAATTCAAAGTTTTGAACTAAGACTATGTTCTTGATGCGAGTCATAAGTCTATAAACTGATTTATTGCCACTAAACTTTTAAGGAAAATCTAAAATTAAGAGTGGTATTTATTTCATCTTGGTTCATAAATCTTTTCTCGCTCACTTCTACAACAAAAACTATTCGTTACTTTTTGAATCAACAACGCTATAACCTTTATTCTCAGAGTACATTCTACGCTAGACTTGCATTCCAATTTCTTTCCTTAAATCAGTGGTAAAAAATTCCCGAAAACTGGTAACACTATCGACGTTTACTTAAAAAAATAGAAATAAATCTTTTCAGATGTTTTCCCTGTTAGCGGGAAAAATGCACTCAGAAAACAATATTTAATCATGAAGAATAGTCTCCCATAAAGGCCACAATTTCAATTGCATCGAGATTTCAATAGCTAAACCAAAAGAAATAGATAAGAATTTGGGAATTCTTTATTTGAAACGGCTCATACCTTAAAGTTTTAAGGACGTTTAAGTTTTAAGTTTTAAGTTTTAAGCCAAACTCGTTTTTTTTTACATTTCTTTTTTCTTAGCTTAACACTTTTATTTTAGAAAAAAAGAAAGATAGAAAGGGAAACATGAAAATATTTCAAAAAAAATTATAGGCGAAGGTTGATAGCGATAATGTTATAAATCATAAAAAAAATTATTGAACAGAATACGCGTGTTTTGGATACCGGTGAAATTTCAATTGGAATACTTTTTAGCCATACAATTTTCCTGAAATTTTGTACAGGTACACGTTCGAAAACACGTACTTTAAAAATTGTAATAAAGATTTTCACCCGAAACTGTTTTTAACACTGGTTTTCTTGCGGGTCGTAATAACGACTCAGTAGGGGGTAAATTTGGTAAATTTAGCCGACAATAGCTTAGATAGAGTTTTTCATGAAAAAATCTTTTCAAAACGCCTGAACGTTTCCTATTTTTCATTTAGAAAAAAACTCCAGAATAATTTATTTTTATGATTTCAAAATTATTGATTTATCATGTTAGAGTTCTTGTTGGTTTTGTGTTAACTAACTTGAATTGCTGAAACCAATTTTTTTTGAGTGAAATAACAAATGAGTGCGACGGATGCAGTCTGGGGTGAAATTATGAATCCTATTCGATTCGAGTTACCCGTTTCAAGTTGAACTCGAATCGAATTAGAATCAGTATTACGAATCTCGTTCGAGTTCTAAATTTTAAAGTATTAGATTTCGAGTAAATCGGGTAGTAGATCATCTCGAAACGTTCCATCCGAATCGAGATCGGTAATGCCAAAGTTGGTCGAATCGAACAAAACTCGATTGTTTCGAGTTTCATAATTCCGCCCCTGGTTGAGCTTTTTACTTTAATCGAGCTCAATCAAAGAAAAAAATTGTCAAGGAGTGCCATTTTTTTGAAAAGATAAGTTATAATGAAATTCTTAACTAATTTCGTGGTGTTGATAAGATCATTCTATTTGATTGATAAGACAGAGGTATCGTGCGTGATGAAACGTGTCAGTGAATGTGCTGCCTACTTTGATTAGTCAACTTACGCGGGCTGCACATGCACGGTTTGTGATCGTAGTTATGGGAACGTGTCCCGCTACAATAATTCAAAGCAGCATGGATTGCTGAGTGCGCAAATTTGAACATTTTATCCGTTTATTTTTCCATTCGAACTGGGCAGGGACGTAGTTAAGAAGGAAAAAAAAGATATCCTGTGCCGTGAAAAACATTTGCGTTTCTAGTTAGCTTGCAAAAAATACGTTTTATAAATTCCATATTGGACATTTTGAAAGAATAATTTCCAAAACTCGACTTTAGATTCATAATTTTTATTTTTAACTCCTGGAGACTTTTTTTGTTTGTCTGGGATTTTAACACTCTCTATTTATTCATCACTATAACTCCTGAAGACTGATTCTTAATTATGGATATTGAATACGGTCGGTCACAGCTTCAGATAAGCTTCGAGTGTCTCAAGGTAAGATTGGTAAGGAGGTAAGATTATTGTACTATAAAACCTTTTTAATGATTGAATTTATTATTTTTGAACGTTCAACCAGTTGCCAGCTGGGCAGGTATATACACGAATGCGGAATACCTGTCGAAAATACTTGACACTGAAAATGTTATGAATTTTATACGGTTGCGAAACTGTTTGCTCGTTCCACAAATAAGACATACACCTACACGAAACACATTCATTACATGACAGTTCACACGAAGCCATGGTGTCGGGTATGTGGTGATTTGCATTGCATATTGGCCGAACAAATAATATAAAGAATGCAATTTAGCGCATACGTTGGCGAAACTGCGGTGAATCTGTGCACCCATGGTGGATTATCTACATACATACATACATACTAACTTGAATTGCTGAAACCAGAACGACTTTTTTTACCACTAAAACACGAACAGATCAAACACACTGATTACGTTATTTTTCGATGTTTATTGAAATTGTTTAACATAAATTCACTTTGACTCATTTTCGAACATCTTAATTGAAACATTTTAGCTAGAATAAGGTTGCCGGTTTTTTTTCAGCACGTGTCCGGGCCGGACAAATCCGTGCAATTTTACACAAAAACCTGGCAACATCCGGGCATTTGATTTCGAAATTGACAACCAAAAATTCGGACAATATCCGGGCAAATTTTGTTAAAATTTAGAAATTCCTCAACATAAATCAAGAAAAAAAATTGAAAATAATAGTTTTTTCATCAAAACTCTTCCACCCATTTTAAATTGTATTTAAGGCTTAAAAAAACCTATCATGATGATTTTTATGAAACTTGCACGAATCATTCCAGATTGATATTTTGCGTTCAACAATAAATATAGTAGATTCAACTATAGTTGTATAATCGATTTTAGGCATTTGACTATAAATATAATAGATTCAACTATAATCGTATGATAGATGTAGTGCATTAAACAATAAATATAGTAAATTCAACTATAGTGGTATAGTTGATTTAACTGTAAATTTAATAGATTCAATCATATTTCTACGTATGATTTTATGAGATCTACTTTAGATATTATAGATTCACACCATATCCTATTTTTTCCTGTTTTTTCGGATTAAGCATATTATTTTATTTCATTTTCACAATTAAAGCATTTATTCACATTTTTACAATTTTATATTTTTTGGTCGGCGATTCCACTATAGTTGAATTTACTATATTTATATGTGTATTAAACACAACATCAATTATACGACAATAGTTGAATCAATTATATTTATATTAAATGCCTAAAATTGATTATACAATTGAATCTACTATATTTATTGTTGAACGCAAAATATCAATCTGATAATCAATTACATTTGAAGTCCTCAGAGCCAAAGGGGTATAAGTGACAAAATGTTCGATTTAAGGGTGGATGTGAGTAGTCATATTATTCATATCGTGATAAATTGTGATCACGATTCATTGATATGAAAAACATGTCGTTTTGAACTTAAGGGTCAATTGAACTCATAAATACCTAACATTTTAAAAACTTTATCTAAGAAAATTAAGAGTACACATTTGCTTTGAAAATGAGGCATCATGAAGTTCATGTAATTCCTCAACGATTGACCCATTGGAATAAATATTTTTGATAAATTTCATGGATATATTTAGAAATTAAGAAAAAAGATCTTTAAGGCACGTTTTCTTAAATTGTCCATCAAAAGTTATATAACTCATGAAATATATTTATGTTAAATATTGTAAGCTAACAGCATTTTTTTTTTGCTCCTGTGGCACATTTTTTTTAAAGAATATTAGATTTCTGTTAGATATTACAATTACGAGATAAAGTGGGGAGATCAAATATCCTCATTCTCCCCTCAAAGTCTTCAAAAATGTAAAATATCGCGCTTTGTTCTCGTTTCAAGCAGGCATGCATTTTCTCCATGGAGAATCTCCGCGGTGCGGGTTTTCTTAATCCCCGCGGAGATTCTCTGTACTTCACCACGGAGATGTTTAACTAACACCACTGGAGAGAATTTTGGAATTCAACACCAACGAGCGTGAGAATGAGAGCTCTTATGTTCCCCACATTCACCACCGAGAACACCGATCGATCCAATTATTGAACCCGAAAACATTGCAGGTGATTGCATACATTAAGGAGTATTACGTATAATAGTATACTTGAAGGGGCAATTCCAATTGGACTGGCAACAAAGAAAAAGTTTGTTTATCTGAAAAAGAAATGTTTACTCACCGTTGCTGTCATACCTATCATATTTAAGATCTCTATAAATGAAAAATGTTTATTTAGTGAAAACCTATTTTTTAATCATAACAACTGTTTTTAAAGTTCGGGCCGAGTCTTTAAAGATATGTAGTTTTAGATGCACGTACAATAAAGATTTAAGTAAAAAAAAAAGATTTCATATTCATCAGATTACAAATTTTTTAAACCTTATTATACAGGGCGTCTGTAAATTGGTTTGAAAGGGAAAAATGGCACTGAGTGGTAAAAATCCTAGAAATTATGTGATGTATTTGAGCGAAGTGATTTTTTGAATTAAAAACAAATGTTTTTGGAGGTTTTTTTACATCAACCAAAATAAATCGGTCAACTGATCCATCACTCAAAACGATCAATTGATGAACACCTGTAAAAATCACTAAGGAATGGTTACCGTGTTATAGCACATTACTTTCAACTTCCAGCTTGCCGTACGTTCGGCAAAGCCAAGTCACCAAAAAACGCTGGTGATTCTCGTCGGTGAGGAAATGTGCCACTCTATGGTGCTCTACGGTGTAAACATTTATGCTCGAATGTGAGGATCTGGTGGCGGTGCGAGTTTGAGTTAGTGTTATGACACTCGAGAACATCGAAAGCAGATAGAGAGTGGTGAAAAACTAACAATCTCTCCGGAGAGTTTGTGGCAATAATAGTGCGGTGTTGAAATTCTCCGGCTCCGTAAAAACCCCACGGTGAAAAGCATCCCTGGTTTCAAGTATTTTTATCGAATCGCATAAATTGCAACAAATGAAGCTAAGTGAAGTTCGACGATTTGGAAACATTAAGATTGTAGCTGTTTTAAGGCTGTTTGAAAACTCATTAGTGAACATCCATAAATGACGTAGCATTTGAGGGGGAGGGGGGGGGAGTTTGACTTTGTGTGACGATGTGTGACGAGAGGGGGGGTAGGGGTTCAAGTAAAGCTACGTAGCTTTAATTCAATATCGAATGCTGCCGATGGAGGAGCAACCGATGGAGGAAAGCTGCCCAACGATTTCATTGAAATCCAGAATGGAGATAATTTTTTTAAACTCGTGGATCACTGCTGATAGAAGTAGGTATTTATACTTTTAGTCCTTTATCAGGCTAATCAGGCACTTCGAATGGTCTCAATGGAAAAGTGCGTACAAGAGTCAAATGTTGGGTCACCTCACACCACAGTCACGCAGATTAACCAAAATGGGTAAACAGCAGTTGATTTGATCTGTCGACTTTCAAAATCAGCCATGTTGATTGCTTCGTTGGGTTTGTTAACCTTTAATTCATAGAACAGCTGAGACCTAATCTCAAGGTCATTAACATACTAGGTTTTCTGACTTTTACAATACGTAGCCGAGGAGAACACGGTGGAGTGTGGTGATGCTCTCTTTGCTTAGCGCAAGTTCACTGGTGTTGGGAAAAAGTGGTAGAAATTAAGACATTTTGAAAATTTTACCCTGCAAAAATGTTTTCAAGATCTTTGGGCGTTGTATATTTTTACAGCACTGTTTCTTTTTCAGCCGTATGTGATAGAAATATTGCTATTTTTACATCACAGCATGCGAAAATACAACACGTGTTGTAGAAAAACTTGAAGGCCACAGATCTTGAAAATGTTTTTGCATGGACAAATTTTCAAAATGTGTTTCTACCACTTTTTGCCAACACCAGTGAACTTGCTCTAAGCAAAGATAACGAGCATCACCACACTCCACCGTGTTCTCCTCGCCTATATATTGTAAAAGCAAAAATAATATATTCCAAGATACCTAGCTTTTGAAATTTTTCATATAAATGCCAACAGACAATCCTTTAACAAACCTTAACACCATCTACTGACAGAAAAGGTCAACATTTCTCGATAATTGAACTTTTCACATGTATCCCTCGTTCCGAGGGGTTCAATTGCACTCTAATTTGCTTTTGTTCAAATTTGGAATACATTTGCAAAATGCACTCTGACATACTTTCACCAATTTTTGAGAAATGCTATTCCATTGACTCAATTTAATTGAGAACCTGACTCGTTTTTGCGCATTCAAATTCCTCAATTAAAAATAATAATCTTTATTTAAAACAGATAACTTATTTGTATTGCATATCTCGTTGAGCCTGATTATTGATTCCAAATTCCACAGAACAGTGCTGAAAATATTGCGATTAAGGGTTTTGATGACTTGGCCAAGTATTTATTTTTATTGGGATCCTGATTTATGTTATAATACAGATTATTTAACCAAGGTCTTAATTTAAGTTTTAAGTCTTAAGTTTAAACAACTAGGGTAACAGACTTATTTTGGACCAGAAGACCAATTTTGGACCACCTTGTCTAGCTCTCTTATAAAACAAATAATCATGAAATTTTTAGCAAATATTTTTTAAGCCCGGGCACTCAATGTAATGCACTATTTGTTTCATTGTTACTTGATCCATAAGAGAGCTAATCTTGGTGGTCCATAATAGGTCCCCTGGTCCAATATAAGTCCGTTACCCTAGTAGCTACTTGAAAGCAAGTGATAAAAATCATAGTTTAGAAATTTAAAATTTTTAAAATGATTTCATATCAGGAAATGCTATTTCGTTTTTTTTAAATCAGCCATTTCTTTAACAATAAAACAGAAAGTAGTGTTTTCAAACTGTCAAATTAGATTTAGAAAAAAAATTCAAACTTGTCCACGTCACCGGATGTCCTGACGGGATAGGGTTTGCCAAACGTCCACACTTGTAAACGCAGGGGGAGGAGGGGCTCTAAAATCTCATGTTTCTATCCGCGTGGTATCTGAACGGCCCCCAAGGAAAAAAAGAGCTTTGAATAGCGAATGACGACTCTGATACCGAAAAACCGTGCTAATTCTGGAGAGCCAAGACCACGTAGAGAAAAACCTCATTGTGTTTGTTGTGCAAATGAACCCTCGAACTGTTAGTTATTTCCGACCGTGAAATATAAATTGGTTTTTTTTCCTTAGCGTGATTTACTAAATAGTTGCATTTTTGCCGCAGCATTTGATGGTGGCGCTTTTGGATTCTGTCCGTCGATTCCCGCAAGAGTTCCGAATCTTGTAATGGATAATTTTTGGTAAAAGTCAGAAAACCTAGTATGTTAATGACCTTAATATTAACTTCAAAATTCGTTTAGTACTTCTTTGGCAATAGTCAAAGAAGAAGAATCTAATGAAAGTTGCTCAACAATATCGAAACTTTTTTACATCCTTTAATTGGTTTTTTTTAATTAGTTGAAATATTAACATTTCAAAAATTAGTTTTTTTTTATTTCACAGATCAGTTCATATAAAATAAGAAAAAAAAATCACCAGAGAAAAAATTTACATTGTAAAGCAGTATGTGCATTGAATTGTTCGTTTTGTTTTCGATTTAGGTTCGAATAGATATTGTATGAACATTCACGTTTGGAAACGCTTCTAACATGAGAGTCATACAAGTTTGGAAGAGGTGAAAACTGGTTGAAAATTTTACAAAAAAAAAAACTACACCATGATTGCAAAGCTTTGGAATAATAAAAATTTATGATTCAACTGTGTCCATGCTATGAACAGTTAATATTTTTGTGTTGTTTTAAGAAGTTTTAGTTAACTGTAAATATTACCAATTTCGGTGTAACATTTGTACTGTACATTCAAAAAACACGAAATTATTTTTTTTGTTTACGTTTTTTGTTGGGTAACAGTTAGCAGTTAACGATTAGCGCTTTGAGCTTAAAGCGATAACTTTTTCAGCACATTTACCGGTTTTAATTAGCGATCGCTAACATCGACTAAATTAGCGATTCAATTAGCGGCGCTTATTTTTCAGTTAGCGATGCCGAACA
This sequence comes from Uranotaenia lowii, assembly GCF_029784155.1. Lineage (NCBI taxonomy): Eukaryota > Metazoa > Arthropoda > Insecta > Diptera > Culicidae > Uranotaenia > Uranotaenia lowii. The sequence continues at coordinate 285,227,980 of NC_073692.1, read as the reverse complement.
CTGCCTGTTTGTTGAAAGGTAGCTTGATTTTGTTTGACTGATTGATATGCTTTTTTAAACTTCCATTTATAACTTCTTTCCCTTTTTTGTTATTTTTTGTATTATTCTTACAAAATGCTGATAATAAAAGTAAAAATTAAAAACCAATTTTTAAAAAGGGGGGGGGGTTATTAAAGCTACGTTATTATCTAGGGGGGGGTCTATGACTTTGTGACGAAATGCTACGAGGGGGGGAGGGGGGTTATAAAAACTCAAAAAAAAGCTACGTCATTTATGGATGTTCCCTTATGAACAATGAACATAATTCTAGAAATGCGAAAATACTTTAACTATACCAGTACACTCAAGGATAATTTCGATTCTTGGTCAAAGTTTTTCTACCGTACCATTGACGTCTTTTTTTAAAAAGAGAGTCTGGCAACTCTGCTTAGTGCAGTTTTGATAACTGTGGTCGGTGTAATTAAATCGTTTATTCTGGGTGAAATAAGAAATATTAATTAGCTTTATATGGTTAGCTAACCACGCAACGAGTCCGTACCATCGTTAATAGTGAAATTCTTTTACAAGTCATACATGACAGTGTGTGACTTTGAAAAAGAAAAACATGTTTTTGTTAAAAAAAACAAAACTTAAATTGTGATGTAACGGGGATAACGGTGTGATGAAACTGAAAATTCATAGTAGTATGAAAAGTGCGTGGTCAGGAAGATTGTGACTAAGGTTTGCGCGATGACTCAAAACATTTTCAAACGAATTCTGAACAAAAAGTTAAAAAAATTCATCGTTAATCCCCGGTATCTTACTAAAATCTGAAGCTAAGTAATTTTTTTTCCTTTTTTTTTTTGTTTACTTTTAAACACCTGCTGTTCATAATATACAATTGCTTCTATAAGCGTTATACACCATTAAACGCCTGAAATTAGACAAAGAAATTTTTCGTATAAATTTCGAATCTACCTTTCGGGCGTTTAAGACAATGAAGGTATAATTTCTTTCCGATCAGCTTTATGTTAAAAAATTTCAATCTAATTTACTTATATCACGATTTAATTTCACAAATTAATTTGAAAAGATTCAAGATTATTCAAGATTTATTATCAACAATTCATAAAAAATATCATGCCTATAATATTGCCTAATAGAAAGCCAACCACATGTAGCATAACATTTCAAAAGACGACCAAATTGCCGCCGAAAGTTCTATAAGGTACACCGGGGCAAGTGAAACGCTCAACTTTTCTCGGCCCCAAAAAATGTATAAAATATTTCTTCTATACAAAACTGTTTATTGGTCGCAAATTACAATCTGACAGAGATAAACAAAAATTTTATGACATCAGACATCCTAAACACGGCACTGTGTCGGAAATGGCTCTAGTTGCTTCCGTGCTCAAGGAACTGTCCTCGGCAGCTCTGTCTTTCGTACGTCCTCACGCTTCCGCGTTCAACATAACTCCCCTCCCCCAAAGCTGGCTGTCCTTCTTCTCCTTTCCAGAACCCTTCAGGTAGTATCATTTCTCGGTGTGCATTAGACTAGTTCACTTTTCGACTTTTTTCGCTGATCGCAACGCCACTTACAGGGTTTGATCCTCATTCATTTTCAAGTACTCTGGCCAAATTTGAGCTCATTTGAGTAAGTTTCCGGCGTGCGCTAGGAGTTTTAATGAAAAAAGTCCATTTTTCTGGAAAATTTTCGTAGATGTGTTCCTAGCAAGCTGTTGTTAATATAAAATGATAATTTTATAGTGCTCGGTGATTGGTATGGCAAGCATTCGTATGGACCTGTCTTAGATAATTGACTAAATCAAATCGAAAAAATTTAAAAATTCATAAACTACCAACTTTTACAGAAAATTTACTTACAAGTTGAGAGCTTAAAATCAGTAGTAAATAAAAAAAAAATATTTTCGATATTAAAAGATAGCCTTATTTATAACCTTTAATTTGATGTATAACACTTAATTATCACAACAGTACAAGCAAAGATATTCAAACATTCACATCACATTCTTTGAATAATAATTGTCTCCATTTCTAGTTTTAGCATCATGCAACCTGCAAAACGTGGCATCAAGAGGACTTGCTTACAACTTGACCAAAGCGCGCGCTTTTTTTAACTCCTGGGCCCGTCATGGGGTACTTGATTGAATAAAATATCCTTTCTTGTGCACAAGTTGGTGTGGAGCAAACTTGAATGAAAAATATTTTATCAAATCAAATTTGTTGCATAGATATTTGAATAACTTTGCTAGCACTCTTGCGATCATTAAGTGTTATACATTAAATTAAAGGTTATAAATTAGGCTATCTTTTTATGGAAAGTTTATATCGAAAATATTTTTTTTCTATTTACTACTGATTTTAAGCTCTCAACTTGTAAGTAAATTTTCTGTAAAAGTTGGTAGTTTATGAATTTTTAAATTTTTTCGATTTGATTTAGTCAATTATCTAAGACAGGTCCATACGAATGCTTGCCATACCAATCACCGAGCACTATAAAATTATCATTTTATATTAACAACAGCTTGCTAGGAACACATCTACGAAAATTTTCCAGAAAAATGGACTTTTTTCATTAAAACTCCTAGCGCACGCCGGAAACTTACTCAAATGAGCTCAAATTTGGCCAGAGTACTTGAAAATGAATGAGGATCAAACCCTGTAAGTGGCGTTGCGATCAGCGAAAAAAGTCGAAAAGTGAACTAGTCTAGTGTGCATACAACTCTTAAGGTAGCATCAGTTAGGGATATGCACCTATTCAAACGTTCAGTATAAAACCCTACACCCCACCCTTTCTTTAAAAGAAATGTAAGTAACCTTGACAAACGATGTGAAATCAAATCACCTAGTCTACCTGATTCTGATCTCATCCTGGTTGATCCTTCTGTAGACTTTCAGGCATCAGTTGGATTCCGGATGCCATCTTTTCAAATGACATCTAACGCTACTCTATATTCATGTGGTCCGATAAAGTCTCAGACACTTAAACTGTCACCCTCCGTCCACTTATTGGAAATGACTTCTGGTGAGAAAGCAGCCCTTTCAAACACTTTTCTAGATGACGAAGAACAAAACATGATATCCGTCCCTTTCCATTGAATAACAACGAATTTCTCAGGAGTGCGGATTTCAGTCTGTAATGCATTGACATTTTATTGGCTACCACACGATCTCCTACCTCAACTCCGCTCGGTCGCTGCCTCTGGCAAAGATCAGCGCACATTCTCTCCTTTTCCATCTGAATCATGTCAGGGTCTCTGGCCTCCTCATCATTGCCTATAGCTGCAGCGATATGCAAGCACACCCATAGAAGAGGTTGCAAAAATCCAATGCCTATTTAGCAAATCTCTGTGCCGATAATGCGCTGAAATGTGCACTGTGCCGAAGACGGTATGTTTGTAAAACCGTAACTGGCATAAGGACTCGGTTCCCAACCAAAATGATGACCACTACATTCAAGCGAAACAAGAAAAACATTTTATGCCCTCAACGAAATCGACACATTGGGGCTATGTGTGAGCCTATATAGATTTTTGCAATTTGTCTCTCATATGAAGATTATGTGCCACATATATAGCAAAAAACATAGAATGGTTAAGTGTAGCGACACATAAAAAACATCATCTTGGTCAAATAAAATCAATAACAAATGTCACATATGCTATGTGGTAAAAATTCATTTAACGATTTCTTTCGTACTGAAAAGATCTACAAAAAAACTTTCAAGCACGTTTAAAGCCAACTTTATTTGAGTTTATTATTTTCACATATTTTTAGGGCTAACACCGATTAGTCCGAGCCCTCAGCTTCCGTCCCGGTTCCCTCCGAATGCTCGGACTTTCACACCGCAGCAACTTCTTGTTTTGTAGGCGGGGCGGTTGTTGATCGACACCACACCAGGTCGACAAGGCAGCTTATTCAACTATGACGCCGATGCCGGGTGTGTTGCAGCTACAGCTCCCGAAAATCTGCATGGGGGACCGTTAGATTCCGGCATCCTGTTAGGAAGGAGAGATTTATAATTTAGTTTAGATTTCTTGTTTTGATTGAGAATGAGCTCTTACCTTTAGCGAAGTTTGGACCAGCAGATGTTTGCCGTAACTATCCGTCGAGCGTTCGGCAGCCTTTTCTGAAACAACAATTGAGCTCGGGTTCTTTCCCCGCAGCAATATTTGCTTGGGAATTTCCTCTATTTTAGCGATACTGACTGTTCGATCTGTTCAGCTGCTCCAGTCGTACTTGGTCGCAATCCGACTTCGCGGGTAGAGGAGTCGAGAACCGTCTTTGATCAGTGGCGGCTCAAGCCAAATTCTTCTTTCCGGCTCCATTTCGGGCGGCTGCTCGAAAAAAAAACTCAATTCGCAGCCATTTTGATAGCTTTGGAAATCATCGACAGACAAATTCGATGATTTTTTTAGGGTTTCACACGCTTAATTGAGAAAAGTCACACCACATATTCTTAACACATCAAAATTATTTGTAAAATAGATAAGTATTATGCGACTTAAATGAAATCTATATGTAGAGCAATTTCTGGAGCGTATGTGTGGAAAAACATACGATTTAAGTGTCGATTTTTTGCAGTGTGGGATTTCCTTCTTATTGGATAATTCATCCCAGAAACAAGAAAATAAAAATTAAAACCACAGCGCTGTAGTGAGAATCGAACTCACATCACCAGTTGTATCGTATTGCCAGTCCGACATTCTAACCAGAGTACTATTCGAGCTTCATGCAGGACGAGGTATATTTGTTATAGGCTTTCTGTTACCGATCAATCACAAAAAACGTACAACGGCGGCTTCCCGGCGTTTGGCCTCCTTTCAATGCATTCCTTTGTCTTAAGATGGAAACGGGAAAGGGAACGGGAGTGAAGGAACGGGAAACCCATTGAATGAGAACTGTGCTTTGCTTACTGCCTGCTATTACATACACACGCTACATATACACAGCTGCTAAAGCCGGGCAGCTTGGCCGGTGTTGTTTGCGGTGAATTGAAGGAATGTTTTTGTTGTTGCTTTTGCTACATACACACGCACAGCTTAGCCGTGTTTGCCGGTTGATTGAATTAGAAGGATGTTTTTGTTGTTGCTTTTGCTACATTCACACGCACTGTGCTCGGTTCGCTGGCTGCCTGGTGTTGGCCGGTATTTATTTCCATCCTTCTTCGGCTTGTGATGCGATGGGGAGGGACGCGAAAACGTTTTTATTTTGTTTCATTCAGACATACGCAATTCGGTTAACTTGGGAGGTTAATGCCGGTGGGCGCAAATCGAATCAGTGCCGGTCGCGTTATCTTCTTGTACCAATGATGCTATGAAATTGACTACACGCCATTGGCACAGAGGCTGAATTTTGGGTGCAGATACTGATACAATCCTTTCCTGTCGTAACCTCTTGCTCATTTGAAACTCCGATGCACTTCTTTCAAGACTTAACGGATCTGGCACTCCACTTCACCACTCAACTTGTAAGGCATTGTACCTTTTAGATTAACACCGTGTGGCTCATTAGGGGCCGTTCAGATACCACGTGGACAGAAAAATGAGATTTTCGACACCCCCCTCCCCCTCCGTGGACAAGCGTGGACATTTGGCAAACCCCTACCCCCCTCCCCGGATGTCCACGTGGACAGATTCGAAATTCTTTTTTTATCAAAAACTCATTTGACAGTTAGAATCCACTACTTTTTAGCTATTTGTTATTGGAATGGCAGATTAAAAAAAAAGAAATAGCTTTACCTGATATAAAATAATTTTTAAATTTCTTAATAATCAAATTTATTACTTGCTTTCAAGTGGCTTTTGACTGTTTAAACTTAAACTGGAAAGCTTTGTAATTCTATGATTCAAACAGTAAGTATGTCCACGTGGACAAGACCTAAACCCCTACCCCCCTCTCCGTGGACAAGCGTGGACATTTTCATACACCCCCCCTCCCCCTAAGTTGTCCACGTGGTATGTGAATGGCCCCTAACTACAAGTCATATCCAAGCATTGAAAATGCAAAAATCGCTATTTGGGAACCATGAATCGAAGGTACATTGGTGTGCGTGCGAACAGCATTAGCATTGCAGTCTGCCGAGCAAAAGCCACGTGGTCTCCTTCAGAACACGGTGGTTCGAAATAAAAAAAATAAGTGAAATTAAGCAACTCACAAGACTTAAGATGTTTTGCTTACCTAAAAACTGTTAGATCAATGGCAATTTATGACTTTAGTATATAAAATACATAATTTATTGAGTTTTGGAATCGTTTTCTATTGCTTGGGAACCATATAAATACTCAGATTTAATTTTTTGGATTTTTTTTTCGGATTTTTTCATGGAAACAGAAGTTGGAAGTTCAGGAAAATATCGTTTTCTTTCCAATTATTCCTTATAACATTAGATGTGAGTCGAATTAAAAAAAATGTTTTAGCAAGGTTTACATTCTAACATCTTTTTGGCGTGTCAAACCACTGCGTAACGCCCCGGGCATTCGAGATCAGGGGTGCCAGGTGGTTTCGTCAAAAATCAGGACAATGCGAAGTTAAAAATCAGGATTTTTCAGGACACCTCTTGATTCATGAAAATAATAAGATTTTTGCTTAGATTGCATGAATGAAGGCGCAATACAGGTGCTGTAAACGCCTTGATTTATGCAACAACAGTACGCAGCTTGTTTGCTGGCATGTAGTTCATATCGAAAAACATTTTTTAAATATCATCTGAACCGAAGAGTACCATCTGTTCAATGGGTTTAGCTATTTTATAACCTATTTATTCGATTTTCTCATAGTATAACTACATATTCGACCATATTTAAGAAGTTTTTCTGAAAATCAGGACAAATCAGGACATTTTAGGGACAAATTTTCAAAAATCAGGACAATTCGACAGTTTTTGAAAAATCAGGACGGTCTCTCGAAAATCAGGACAAATCCTGATAAATCAGGACACCTGCCACCTCTGTTCGAGATGGCTCTTGCTACACCGAAAAAACTATTCACATGACCGCTACGTGAAAATGTGCATGGATTTTTGCCACCCTGAAAATCATGTGGAATCTACGTGTATTTCAGGTAGCAAACAGAGCCCGCGTAGCGAGCAGAATTCACGTAATTTTCATGTGAGTTCCACTTGAAACGTACCTAGAAAAACAAATCGTTCTGTTACATGAAATCCACTTAGATTTCATATTGATATAAACGTAGCGGGTGTTTTATTTCACCAATTAAATAAAAAAAATGTTTTAATTTTGCAGGGAGTCGTTTTATTATGTCGAACTAATTTTATAACACTTTAACTACACATTTCACTTCACATATTCACAAAAACACCGTCGATGAAACGAGATTTTGAGGATAAGCCGCGTTGCTGGCCGTCCTAGCGACCCCGATTCCGAATCCTGTGTAAATAGTAGAAGATTAAAACAGCAAAGACACAATCAAATTATTACTATGTACTTACGGAAAATCAGCGTTTGCGTGCCCCAGAATTTTGTTTTATCTTCCAGCTCCAGCACCAACTGTTGGATCCGGCGACATATTGAAAACTGTTTTCATCTACATAGATGCTACGTGAATATTCTTTTCTGAGTTACGTGAATATCACATGGAATGCACCAAACCCCTTTGTATTTGGCGGATCACTGGATTTTCACGTAAATCGAATGTGGCTTAGTTTTGACAACAAACGGCTATGTGATTTTCACGTACGGATCAAATGAACTTGTATTAGCTTTTAAGTGATTCATGTAAATCATCCAAAATTTCACGTAATGAGTGGCTACGTGAAAATCCAGGTGAATTTAAAGTTTCCTTTTCGGCTGAGTCTAGAAGCTCATAATCTCAGCTAACAAATTCAAAAGGGCAAAATTTTAAAATACCAGTCAAGGAATTTTTCAATTTCTTATTTTATGAAACCAAACTCCACAATATGAAGATAGTTGTTTCGTAGTGAAAATAACCCTATGTGTTGCAATCGCAAGTCTCTTAGAGTATTTTACTATCAACTTATAGTCTATAAAAAATCAAAAGGAAAAATTTAAACAATGATTTATAAATGACAACACATCATGATGCACAGAACGATATAAATTTCGTAAATGAATCTGTCGTTAGGCTTAGCATTCCTGAATTTGTCCAGTTAGCATTCAAGTCAGGAAATTAAAAAAAAACTGAGAAAATCCAAGCAATTTTTCCAATATTTGGAAAAATCTAATCGATGAGAATAGTTCAAAATAAGATATTTCAATTCAACGTTACAATACCACCTTCACAACAACCACGTTCAAGTCATTTTTTTATGTAATAATTAGTTTATTTGACACGGCTCAAACCTTTCAGTATTACTTCCTTTCAAGTCGTAAAAAACTTCGCAAAAGTGATGAACTGTGAAATCTCTTTAAAAAATTTCGAGGTATGTGAATCAATCGGGGCCAGAAACGGATATTTTACCTCAATATTCTGGCAGCTGGCCCACACCAACTTTTTTTAAAACTCTACGTTGAAAAACTCGGCAAGTCTTGATAAGCCCATGCCATCTGAAATACTTTTTCTAGATTGATTGGCTTTATTCAGATTTTATCAGTCCTTCATAAGTAACTTACTATATACATACATATTGGAGAAATTTTTGAAGTGTTCAGTTTAAAAAGTTTTCTTACATAATGTGTTAGTTTAGATTTCATCAAAGGGATTTAATGTTCATAAAAAAGAGTAAGTTCAAACCACACGCGGACATAATTCGTTTCTGAATCGGTCCCCCTTATGAAGGTTTGGTTGTCATACATAAACCAATGTTTCTTGTTCATATACAAATATTCTGAAACAACTTGAGGTGTTTATAATCATCACTTTGTTTATTTGAGTAAAAAGTTTAAAGTTTCAAAAATTCAAAAAAAAATTGTGGAAATTCTGGACTTCCGACTTTTTGAAATGAAAGCTTTTTTTGTGCTTCCTTTCCAACCTGGGTTGCCAGGTGCCCAGATTTGTCTGTAAAACCAAGACTTTTGACCCTTCGTCCAGATATTGGCCAGACACAGATTTTGCCCAGCTTTTTGCTCAGAGTGTCCAGATTTTACAGACTTTTAAAATTGAGTGATGAAATCAATATTCATGTATCGGATTTGATCTGTAAGTGCCAGATTAGACTGTAAATCTCGCTTGTATGGATGGATATTTGACCAACCATTGATTAAACTTTTTAATTTTTTATTTTTTTTTTATCTGGGATTTTAAACTTGTTTGTTTATTCATCCCGTTTTTTTTTAAATTTTTTTTTAAATAAGAGCGGCATGGTACGTGCTAGGAAACCGTGTTAGTTATATAGTTCTGCACTCGACTTCCCCTCCCCCGCTCTCACGCATCGTCAAATTCTGGATCAGTACCATCTTTCTTGTGCACAGACACACACAGACTTTTTTTCAAAATTGCCCAGATTTTTTATCCTCAACACCTGGCATCCCTGTTTCCAACCGAATTTCATCAATGTTTTCAAAAGCCTTTTTGTTGTATGAGTGAAGCCCGGTGTACCATCGTCGCATAGAACTTTACGCTCAGCTGACGTCATTCTGTCAGTGGCCTTAAGCCTAGTCCACACTAGGCAACATGAACTGCGATTTTTGTTATGAAACGAACTTAGTTGTCTGTTGTTGTTGTTGGAAACCTTAAACGGTCTCTGTGTCTCCCGAAGAAAATGGGAGACGCTGAGACCGTCTCGAGACGAATCGTCTCCTAGTGTGGACTAGGCTTTATATTCAGAGTAGCCAACGATTCTGTTAACTGTCAATTGAGCATTGTTGGTAAAGATCTATTGCACATTGTTGGTGGCCAAGAATCGGATCATCGAAACGGCAAACAATTGGTACGGCGGCCAAGTAATTGGAGCACCGCAGTGAGTACTTTGCATGCATTTTGCTCACAATAATGAAAGTTCTATAGAGAAAACATACTTTTGTTGAATTCTAAGCATGTTAGCAAGTAAATTCTTCAAAGGATGTTCTATGGTGCACTCAACAGGAAGGTTGGAATGTTGAAAAAAAGGGTAGACCATGCCTTAGGTGCCAAGGTCGGGTACATTTACCCTACGTATTTTTTTTATGTCTTGTGAAAGTTGAACTATGGCAAAACCGTTAGCACTTGCCCCGGTGTACCTTATAATATTTTATTAAAACCATCTAAACAGGCAAAACTATATTTGATTATTGAGGCTTTAGGGCCATCAAAGATAATTAAGACATTAATTTTCTTATCTGACATATTTTCAATTTCGTTCATTAGATTTACAGTAACTGCTATCATCTGTTTAGCAAAAGTAAATATGTGTTTGTGTAACCAGCTTTTTTGATAATTAAGCTATGTTTCTATCAGCACTAAGGCTATGATCATTTAGTATCCGGGCACTTTATTTCGGTGATAACTACGTTATTAGAGCTTGGATATGCAAAACTTTAGCAGCGTTGGTTATGAAAAGGACTATCTTGCCTATTTTTGCCAGATTTTTAGGTTAATGTGTGTTTGAGATATTTACGAAGCAAAAAGACATGGTAAAAATAATTTTGTACAAATTTGCGCATTTTGCGCCTCGAAAATTCTTCATTGTCGACTTGAAAACTCATAAACTGTTGATTTTTTTCTGATTCTTTTTTGGACCGAATGGTTAAGAAGTATAAGGAGCCACTCTAGAATCCACACGAAGTTAAAATCAAGCATCGGAATGGAACCTTTGATCTTAAATATGGTTAAAAGTCTATGGTTATTGGGGATAACTGAATGCAGACCCCTTAAATAATGCAATTAATCCATTTCCGTCAGTCAAAAAGTGTTGTCTGACTAGAAGACACCAAGTAAATAACTAATAGTGAACAGTTCCTCAGATGGCAATATGTGCAGCCGGTTTTTTAAGCAATGCGACAGATGTGTCCTGATGGACGAAGAAATTTGTGTTTAAACCGGATTTAAGAGATCAAATTTCTCGAGATGCCTACTCATGAAAAGGTTCCAACCAGATTCCAATTGCGATTTCCAGGTGACTTTGTGTAAAATATCATGATTTTGCAAAGTTTTTACTTCTGTGGTAAAAATAATAGATCAATACATGACTGACACAAGTGTGCAAAGATAAAAAAGAGGTTTTATGAAAAAGTAAGATTATTTCTTGAAATCATTGATAAATATTTTTTTTTATATTTTTATATTTAACTAGCTGATTTTACCCGGCCTTGCTCGGGTTCACATAAAATATAAATCAAAATGAATCGTTTGACTTTTCGAAATTTTGGAAGTTTTATATTCATCATTATAAGAAATTTGGGCCCAGTTTGGCCACGTTAGTTTTGTTAGTCTTTTTAGAGTTTTTCATTGAGAATATTCACTGTTCATTGTTTTCGTATTATCGAAAAATTTATAGTTTTTAGATTTTATTTAATGAAAATTAAAAAAAAATTTAATGAAAATTAAAAAAAAAGTTCTACTAATAGCTTTTTGAAGTTATCGAAAACAAATCATATCGAAAACACCATTTTTATATTATGAAAAAGGTTTTTTTTTGAGTTCTGTTTTTTTTTCTTTATGAGCACAAACATCCCATTAATGGATGGTAGAATTGACCACATTGGTCATCAATGATAACTCAAAAGTTAGAAATTGGTCAGTGAAATCGAGTTGTATAAAACTTAAAACCTCAAATTTAATTATCTAATCAATTTTCTAACCCCCTATTAAAATCCCAATTGAAGCGTTAAAATCGCAGCCTTGAGCTTATAACTCTGAATCTAAAATTTTTTTCTTTCTCTATGAGGAATTCCAAAAATATAAAAATGGTTGACCCTCAAAGCCCCCCAGCGGCGGTAAAGAGCACTTTGAAAGCCACTACTATTGTAGTCAATATATTCCTAACGGGCTAGTTGTATTTTTCAATAAAAATGTAGGCTTATAATTGTATCCAAATATTTCGTACCGGTAGCACGTGCTTTGAACAGTAGAAGGTACAAAAACACCCGCCTAAATTTTCACTTTCAAATTTTTAATGCTCAGCAAGCTTTGATTTGCTATCCAGTACATGTGAGCTCTGGATGGTCGTTTCTAATAGCCTGCCCATGGTGATGGTGAAAATAATCCCGCCAACGAAACGAACAGAAACGAAAGTCGGTTCACAAAATGGGTGCCATGACATTTGATTCGGGGGAATAAAACCGTTGTCGTATGGACGACCGCCTTCAAAAGGGGTCATCCGAAAATCTAAAAACATTTTTCATCATTCCTGATCCTAATGAGCACCCATGCCAAATTTCAGCTCTCTAGCTCTTAAGGCAGCTGAGCCTATTGAAGACAAACATACAAACGAACAAACGGAAATTGCTTTTTATATATATAGATGTCATATTAACACCTTCATTTCCTCCATAAAAGTTTTTCGATCAAATGAATAGTTTTTAAAATACAAGCATTTGTAACTGCCCGGATACTAAATGATCATAGCCTTACAAGCCCCAAAATAGGCGCATGTTTCATAGCTTGACATTTGTATAGTGATTAATTTTACTTAATTTAGCACTACAAGAATTTATATTGTATCAATTTACCGTAGTACGTGTTAGATGCAAGCATTACTAGATATGAGGAAGTAACTCATTTTAATATTTTTTAATTTTTCAAATCTTATTCAAATCAAATTTTATGATTTTTCTATAAAAGATTCCATAGATTGTTAGTTCAAACTAATAGGAGATAAAAACTAAACACTTTTAAGATTCACGGTAATATTTTCTGTTTTTAGAATCTAGATATGTAGGATTTAATAAAAATATTGCTTTTCTCTATCTCTCTTTTTGTGAAAAAAAAAACCATCGGATTTTTTATTGTTCATAATGTTTATATGTCATTCATTAGAAAATCAAATAACCGTTTAAAAATCAAAATGAGCAAAATCACACAAAATCATTGAAACCAATAGCAACTTGAATCAGACTCAAAATATTGAGCATTGATAGTTTGACATTGAAATGAAGCTTCTTGAAAACTTAGTTGAATTTAATTAAAAATTCAACGTACACAAACACATCCCACAAATTTTCGAATTTCACCAAGAAGCAACAGTTTATTCAATTGATTTTAAACATCATTACTCTAGTCGAAAGTGTATCCTTATTATATCTTTCCACCCCAATCTTCACACCAAAAATTGTTTTGCTAGGATGCAGAGGTGACCTCGGTCCTAATGCACAAAATTATTCTTTATTCCTTTTTCTCTCTTCCAATCCATCTATTGACTACTAGGACTTGGCCGGCGCCGTTATTGATGTTCAAAGAGAGAGCATCAGTTTTCTCCATTGTGAATTGGCAGTCAATTCCAGACAACATTCTTTCGACCTCTGGATAAAATTGATGGCCTCGGTCAATCACGGAGTAGCATGTGATGTGGAATTCATTCTACTGAGCCACTCCTGCGGTTATGGAACTCGAAATGATTAAGTTCTATGATGATGGAATAAATTGTGGAAAATAAGAATCAAATCAATAATTTTAATGTATTATTCAGAATTTTGGAAGCATTTCGGATTCAATGACTCAAGGTGGAAGTGAGTAGTCAATCAAGCTAAGCTAAGCTAGCGTACCACTGACGTCTTTTTTTATCCACTTTAAGTAATATATAGAACTGATTTACGCTCCATAAAACATAACACGACACAGCGACTTTTGAGTAAAGCGTTTTTTCATCTTCTGTGAATATGTTAAGATATTTTTTTTTTTCAATAGTTCGATTGAATCGAACTATGTTTGAACACGAGAAGGTCGAATTGGGTGCGAAAATTGTAAAGTTCATCTCACCATCTGGCCTTTCCTTCAAATGTCTTCGGATTTCGGAAACGCGTAAGCTGGAATAAATGACATCTGATTTTGTAATGGCCCATGCAAATCTTAACGAGACCCACCTAGTTAACCGTTTAAAAATGGAAAAAGCTGCACATGTTCCCAAACGCCATCCATCAAAATCGTCGTCTTGTTTGCTGCGGTTTCTCGCGTCATCCAAGATATTTCCTTTTCGGGATGAATCGGTCGGGAAGAAATAGATTTATGAGAGATCCAAGCATGGCCAGCATCACCACGTTGGATTTTATCAGAACATTTTGAAAACATGCAACGTTTAGCCGAAGAGAATCGGTGAGAATGTGGGAGAGTAGGGCGAAAAGGAAAAAAAAATATTTCCACCCATGCTGGGATGAGAGAGCGCGGGATTTTCCGCGATCGCATTCGTTTGGATGATCTTTCCGTTGGGCTCGTATATAAACATAAATCTCGTTACGGATGGTGTCTATTCTGGTTCTGAACGGGAGTGATCTCGGTGCCTCGAAAGTGATCTGATCCGTGTTCCGGAAAATTTAATTTAATTTCTTGAAAGTGTAAGTTCAAGTTTAAACATTAGTGTTGGTTAATAACGAACTCAGATTTTGTGAATCAGATTAAGTGTTAACAACGGTCATTGTGGGATTCTAATAGTGTGTTATTGATTGCAGGCTTTTAAGCTTCAACTACATTCAAAATGTGTGATGAAGATGCTGCTGCTCTGGTCGTCGACAATGGATCCGGAATGTGCAAAGCTGGATTTGCTGGTGATGATGCCCCACGAGCTGTGTTTCCCTCTATTGTAGGACGCCCACGCCATCAAGGTGTGATGGTCGGTATGGGTAACAAGGATTCGTACGTTGGTGATGAAGCTCAATCGAAACGAGGTATCCTCACTTTGAAGTACCCGATCGAACACGGAATCATCACCAACTGGGATGATATGGAGAAGATCTGGCATCACACCTTCTACAATGAGCTGCGTGTTGCCCCTGAAGAGCACCCGGTTCTGCTGACGGAGGCCCCACTGAACCCCAAAGCTAATCGCGAGAAGATGACTCAGATCATGTTTGAGACCTTCAACTCGCCAGCCATGTACGTCGCCATCCAGGCTGTCCTGTCCTTGTACGCTTCCGGTCGTACCACTGGTATCGTTCTGGATTCCGGAGATGGTGTATCTCACACCGTCCCAATTTATGAAGGTTATGCTCTGCCCCATGCCATTCTCCGATTGGACTTGGCTGGTCGTGATTTGACCGATTACCTGATGAAGATCTTGACCGAGCGTGGCTACTCTTTCACAACAACCGCTGAGCGAGAAATTGTTCGTGATATCAAGGAAAAGCTTTGCTACGTCGCTCTGGACTTCGAACAGGAAATGGCCACTGCAGCCGCTTCCACTTCCCTCGAGAAGTCCTATGAACTGCCCGACGGTCAGGTCATCACCATTGGTAATGAGCGTTTCCGTGCTCCAGAAGCTCTCTTCCAGCCTTCATTCCTGGGTATGGAATCTTGCGGAATTCACGAAACCGTCTACAGTTCTATCATGAAGTGTGACGTAGATATTCGTAAGGATCTGTACGCCAACACTGTTCTGTCCGGTGGTACCACTATGTATCCAGGTAAATACAAACTCACTTGCAACCTACGTTTAACAAATCATCCAAATAAAATTTACCCCCTTCATAGGTATTGCTGATCGTATGCAGAAGGAGATCACCGCTCTTGCGCCATCGTCAATCAAGATTAAGATCATTGCTCCCCCAGAACGTAAATACTCCGTCTGGATCGGTGGATCCATCTTGGCCTCGCTGTCTACCTTCCAAGCCATGTGGATCTCGAAGCAGGAATACGATGAATCTGGCCCATCCATCGTTCACCGCAAGTGCTTCTAAATTCTCACGAACCGCATTACATAACAACGCTCATACCACAGAAATGCCAAAGGTCCAAATCCAAAGTATTATCGTCTGCTAGTAGTTGTAGTAGGTACAATCGGCATACTTTTTCAGAAAGCATTAAGATGAAAACGTAGCGACCTCAACCTTTTCCCCCTAAAGCACGGGAGAATCCTAAGAATTTAGTTTTTGAATGCAGACGCTGCACTTATTAAAAGACAACCGGCGAACCTCGTCAGGATGGTTCCAACTTCCGACGCACGCACGCCGACTCTAATTGGATACACCGTTGATTAGCAATTTAATTGGCAACGTCATAGCGAAATTTTAATTAGAGAGCCTAGCTCCAAAAATTCGTCTTGCTCCCGGTTTTCACTGTGAATCCACGATCTGCATTGAGACAATTCTTTTTGTGATCTCAAGATGCCAAAACCTTATGTCGAAGGAATGCAAACTTCTTTCATTCGGCAAGGTGTTATTAGCTATTATAGATATTTAAAATTAATTAAATGAAAGAGAATAAATATAAGACCCTTTTATATTAGAAGTATGATTGCTGTGATTTTATCCGAACAGTTCAAATTATTGTCCTCTTATAAATTATAAAGTTTGGATTTTTTTTTATTTGGCGTAGAATCTATAGAATCTTCTGGAAGTTACTGAAATTCTAAATTGAAGCAACCTTCATTATATGAATTTATTCATCCGTTGGTTCGGAGATTCAAAATCGCGTGACTCAACTCTCTTTTTGCATTACATTCACAAAGGCGCTTATTTTTGAAGTTTTTCAGGAAAAACATTTGGATTAGGATTGTTCGATCATAAGGAAAACATAGATTCCAAGATTGATTCAGATGATCGGCTGTAGGATCGATCCACCTAATAAATCTGGCCTCCTTCGATGATCGATCTCTGATAGATCGATCTTTTGTATTTAATTTTTTTTTTTGTTTCGATTATAGTCGTTTATCTTCATGTCATTCGCGACTTATATCAACTATGCAGTTGACAGACAGTAATTGAAAAACTTACAACAGTACAACTGTGATCGATGTTTGCTCTTGGGGTCGAACTCATGGACATCGACTCAGGAAGCAACTGAGCTATATCACAAGCCCTTTGTATTTTAATCATGGAGAAGTTACTTTTTATTAGACAGAAAAATCGAGATAAGAAATAAGAAAAACGAAGTTAAAAGTTTCAAAAACTTCCAAACATTTATTAAGGTTCTCCATACATCTAAATCTTCAGACGGAAATTCCGCAAAGCCAATCTGATTTTGAATACCATTGTCGACCAGATGCCAAACAGGTGGCACTGTTTGACATTGTATCGATACTCAAAATTGAATTAAAATATCCCGAATTCACCGAGGAAAAAAATCATAGAAATGATCAAAATATTGAATCGAAAATAAACCGATCTGATCAATCATTTCCTGGCTAAATCATCTATCAAAAAAGTCAATAATTTGCGTTAAAAAGATCGATCTTCCAAAGACTGATCTTCCAAAGATCGATCCAAGATCAAACAACCCTAGTTTGGATTACAATTCCAAAGTGTGAATTACAGAACTGTACATTTAAGCTTCACAGTCATTTCAGCGTAACACAAATCGAAGGTGCTTAAGTTATTTTCAATATCTAGAGATTCATAATGCACGTGATAATCTGAATACATAGCGTTAGACCAGGGATACCATACGTACTCTTTTAAGAGTATCTACTTATACCTACTCTTTTTCGATCGAGTCATGGGTGTACTCTTCTTTTTTGTAATATTTTAGCAAATGTACTTTTTTTTTGTTGAAAGACATTTGATCACCAATTTGAAAACCACGTATTTCTTCCATTTTATGAAATTTTTTCACATCTGATGCAAAAAAAACTACGAATGAAATACAGCTTCCAACAAATTACTTTAACATCTTGTTTGAGTAAACATGCATTTCAAGTCGTTATAAACATTGAGAGCGATAAGCGCCTTTGAGTAAAGGGTGATACGGTCAAAATTTGGTCAAGGGAAATGCGTGTAAATCGGTGAAATCGTTGATTCAAAAAATCAAATCAAATTTCTTTTTGAAGTTTAATTAGTATAAAATTCAGGAAAATATTCAGTTAGGCTTCCGCTTTTCCAAATCCGAATTGCCGGGCCTTACGCTTAACCCCTGCCATCAGATTTTGAATAGCCTCCTTGTTCACCTTCTTCGCCGCAGAAAGCCAGTTTGCCTTGAACTGCTTGCTGCTCGTCCTTAGCAGTTTTTTTTTTATCTTCTTTAGGTTCCGCTTGACAATAGCTCAGTATTTCTCAATTGGGTGGAGCTCTGGCGTGTTGGGAGCGTTCTTGTCCTTGGGAACCACCTGCACGTTTTTGGCGGCGTACCACTGCATGGCCTTTTTACCGTAATGGCAAGATGCCAAATCCGGCCAAAACAGTACGGAACAACTGTGTTTCTTCAGGAAAGGCAGCAGACGTTTATTCAAACACTCTTTCACGTAAATTTCTTGGTTGACAGTCCCGGAAGCTATGAAAATGCTGCTTTTCAAGCTACAGGTACAGATGGCTTGTCAAACCAGAAATCTCTTCGCGAACTTTGACAGTTTAATGTGCTTTGCCGTATAAAACTCCTGTCCCGGAAGCTGCTAGTAGTCGGCTTTGACGTAGGTTTCGTCGTCCATTACCACGCAGTTAAACTTCGCCTCCGGGATCGCGCTTTGGCCGTCGTATTTTGTTTATCATCGCGATTTGGAGTCACTACCTTCTTGTAAGTCGATAGTCCGGCTCGTTTTTTGGCTCGATGCACGGTTGTAGACGATACACCCAGCTTATTTGCGGCATCTCGGAGAGAGAGGTTAGGGTTTCGCTTGAAACTACCGGCAACGCTCTTTGTCGTCTCAGCGGCTCCCGGTTTCCGATTTCCCCCCGATCCAGAATTCCTGGCTGTCGACAAACGTTCCCCAAAAATTTTAATTACATTTGTAACGGTTGATTCGGCAACTTTTAGCGGTTTTGTCAGCTTTGCGTGCGAGTAGCTCGGATTTTCGCGATGCGCGAGCAAAATTTGGATACGCTGGTCTCCTTCCTTGGACGGCATTTTGACAACTGAAGAGTGAATTCCAAAATCAATTCCAACATTCTACACACACACACACACCTTCAAAATGAGGGGTGTTCAGGTTTTTTAAATACAAAATTGAAAGAAATACGTCAAGTTGATATTGACCAAATTTTGACCGTATCACCCTTTATGCAAATAGTAATCAATATACACAAAATTTAGGTATAGTGCAAGACTATTCATCTATGTATATAAAAAGCTATTTCTATATGTTTGTTTATTTGTTTGTCCTCTATAGACTCAGCCGTCTCAAGAGCTAGAGAGCTGAAATTTGGCATGGATGCTCATTAGGACCAGGAATGGTGAAAAATGATCGTTTATTCAAGACAAATATTGTTTTCACGATATTGACGTCATTTTTCGTCGGATTTGGATGAAAATTGGCACATGAGAGTTTTGAGAGATGGGCAATTGATTTCAGGTATTGAACTTTGGGTCAGGGGTCGGCAAAAGGTGTCGTCCATATCAATTTTTCAATATTTATGTTATTTTAACGTTATTATGCATCGGATTGAGATGAAAATTTGAGCTCGCATATTTTTAGAGACGGGCAATCGATTGCCGATATAAAGTTTTGTATAAGGGGTCGTCCATATTAACTGTTCCATTTTTCGCGATATTGATGTTATTGTACATGGGATTCAGATCAAACTTGATACACGAGAATTTAGAATGACGTGCAATCGATTTCAGGTATTGCAATAATTACTAGAGTCTGTATTGCATCGAGACGAAAATTCATATGTGGGGATTTTCCTCACGGTCATTTGATCCTGATTTCAAATTTAGTAGCATACGACAGAATAAGTGATAACAGTTCAAAACATATTCTAAATTGAAAACGAAACGGAGTTCGTATGGGATCAGCTAGAAATTCATAATTGTCATGTATGTCACAAAACCTCCAAGACATTGGCAGTATTTGATTAAATTGAAATATCTCGGTTATCCGAGCCACCATTTTTATTCTAAATCTATGTGAAAATGTATTTTATCATCGCTTATCGACTTCCTACATCATTTACACGCTCGGCCATATTGAACCATTAATGCTTGAAAAATAATCATAGTCGAAGTTTTGTGGATCAAGTCGTTTTATGAGTTTTCAGTGAAAACTCATAAAATGAGATTTCAAGGAGAACTTGGATTATGGTTATTTTTTAAACATGGTCTCAAAAGTATAAATTTGCAAAATGGAATGCAAAATTCTATGGAAAAACATCTGAATGAATGTAGAACAACAAGCATCAAACCGTGTATAGCCAAAAGAGCTTTTATTGAAATATTTGGATTATTATTAAAAACTAAAAATATTTATCGAAAACTTGTTCAGGTCGCATGAATCGAAATCTCCCGTGTTGGATGTTTACAATGAATATGAACTATTTTGTTGCATTTTCGCAAGTGCTGCTGTCTCCTCCCCGGTGACTGCACAGCACCTGATCTTGTATCCGCTCCTCCCATGTTTCCTAACGCAGCTTCTCGAATTGGACTCGGACTCAATGAGCGAAGGGAAGTGATTTTTAGATCATCACTGCAACAGATAGGAAATATAATAAAAATTATTCGTATGTTACTATGAAAATAAAATCCAACGGGGTATTATGATGTTCAGAATAACATAGCTTACCTCTTAAAAATGTTTTATCATATGGCAAAGCAGAGTGGTTCCTAGCAGATGTTTGCCACTACCGCCAGTCTCCGAGAAATCTGTCCGTGCCGTTCTGATGAGGTGAAATAATTTTCCTCCGATTGCGGGTTCTTTTCTTCGCAAAGTTCTCGTTAGTAATAAAATTTTTTCCAGCAAATCATTCAGCGAAATCTCCTGGTTCCTTCTTGTAACAAATTTGGAACGACCCTTCCGATCAACTACGAGAAAAAAAAATAAGGTAATGGTAATTTGGAAGTGTCCCTCAATTTTATTCATCAAAACAGTTTTTTTTTATATTAATAGCTTAATAGATACTTACGCGTTAATTGTAATCTTTATCTTATAAATAAAGTTACTATAATAAACTAAAATCACCGAATTCACTGCGAAGCTGTAAAAAAAAACAAACACGAACTCTTGCAAAGATGGCTGCAAATTTTATCATATATTTTGCGGTTGAAATTTAACCATTTTGTTGCTTATTCATTAGAACTCACAAAATGCTTGAAATTTAACAGTTCATTACGGTTGAAAAACAACAATAATGGCAGTTCTATCAGAAATCTCAAAAAATGGTTCAAAAAAAGTCATTAATGGTTGAAAAAATATGAGCGTGTACATAGCTTGGTCGAAACCAACAACAGTGATATATGTATATTAGCGCCATAAAATATATAGCGGTAAACTTTCGAAACACGTGATATCTGTTATACACTAATATGTTTCAGCTACTCACTGCTAGGGTGCAGCACATGATAGCTTCATGTGCCATACATAGCCCGTCAAAACTACTTACAGTAGTACCCTGCTTATTGGAATCCCGGTTATCCGCACTTCCGAGCCACATTATTTTGCAAAATCCATGTAAAGTTGTGTTTTATCACCACAATCTATTTTTATTTTCTTTTATCGACGTTTTCAGCGAGTTTAAAGTCAAAATTTGCCGGAAAACGCCATTTAAATAGCATAACAAAATCCATACAAGTGTCGTGATCAACCTGTTTAATTACCATTTTTGCATCATTTTTTCACACCGTTTTTCAAAACCGACATCACTTTTCGAAACTCGTCTTTAAACTGACGCTCTTTTCTATCGGATCCGCTTTCGTCTTCTTCTCTCTCCCTCTCTCTCTCTTCAATGTTCTCTCCGTTCAACGACGGTAACGACCAGACAGTCCAGACCTGTCAGCCGCAGGGCTGATTACTTTGACATATTAAAATGTTGCCACATATTCAATTTATACTCTGGTTCAATCCATCCACTCAACTAACATTCTCTGTGCTAACACTCATCTTAATTTCTTTATTTGTATTATTCAAACTATTTCCTGTATATATTTCTAAATATTATTTATCCTTATCATATTTCCTACAACAAGCTATGCACCTGGATGATACGCAAAACCAGTGTAAAAGGTTAGGGCTTGTCCTTGTATTTCGTGTGTCAGAGGTTCCACTTTTCCGAGGTATTTCCCCTGACTGGTTTCGATTAGCGGGGTTCAACAGTAATTAAATTCTTAGTGATTTAAATTTGTTTTTCGTCTATCATACTTTTTACTTCTCACTTATTAGGCGATCATAGCTTGAATTAAAAAAAATTATTCAAAGAACTTTGAATTTTATATATTTGTTTTTAAAATTCATTTTCTTATCTTTTAAATTTGTTTCTTTTCAATTTAATTTTATAAAAAATACATTTTATTTCTTATCAATTATTCTTTCGATTTATTTTTTCATTATTTCATTTAAGTTTAATGTTGATTCTTTACAGTGCTAATCCGGATCAATCATTCGGTTGATCATTTTTTCATTGTACCAAATGAATATTTGAAAGTAATACTTACTCTAAAAAACGTTAAAAAAATTCCACAACACCTGAAAGTGATCAGCAGAGAGTGTAAATATAAAAACAGGACACTTTTATATACGGATATTAAGATACCGCTACCACCAGAGCATGCATTGATGTTAATTTTCAATTAGAAAACTCAAATCTCTCATCAAATAACATTTAGGTATAAAACATATTTTTCTATTAAATGAAATGAAGGCATCTCAAAATCATTCAGTTGATACTGCATTCTGCAACCGCATTTTATTAAAATTGCTACGAAAGCAACATTCGATATGAGCGCCATGTTTTATGTGGTGGAAAACATTGTAAGCAAGATATTCTGAATCGACTATAAAATATCAAAGACTCAAACCGCGTTAAGTCATCTACAGAAGAATATTGCTATTTGTCACTAGAGGTAACTATGTTAAACCATAATCTGTAGCAAACTTATTTTTTCCTCAGGAATCGGATACAGATGTGTGTCTAAATTTTGAAGAAAACAAATTTTTATCTTTCATTTTGGGTTAAAAAATTGCAATTAGTCGGTTAGGGTCATATTTAGAGATGTGTCGAATATTCGGCGACGAATACCGCCCAAATACCGTTAAGCCGAACATTCGACTTACCGAATAGTTGAGTTCAGTACTCGGCCGAATAGGACGAATATTTATTTTTAAATTTATAAAATTACAGAGCTGACAAGTAATGCTATATACATACATTGATAGAACGATAATGAACGTATAAAGCGAGCAAGATTTTGTTGATATATCCAGGCTTGCCCATAAATCCAATAAAGAATTCGATATAAGTAAAATCTAACGAAGATGCCCAGATGTTGTTTAAAATTCCTTGATTTTTCCTAGATTCAGATTCCGAACTCAACTTTTTTATATATTTTTTTTGATTTTGTGTTTAAAAACTTTTATATAATTTTTTTAAATTAAATTGTTTTACCCTCAGATACAATTTCAACACTGCTGCTGCAAGGATGCCGAAAAAAATTCTGTGTTTTTGCGAAAGATAATTCTGACTTTTTGTGATTTTGAACACAAATTCTGTGAAGTTTTTCTGTGATGCTATTTTGATTAATTTCATTTAAAATTCATGGAAAATGGGTCTTTTTACATTTAACCTTAGAAAAGGCAATTAACGTTTCCACTTTCATCATATTTATTCAACTCAATGCTAGAAATCCATAACTTATTTTAACAAAAAATGCAATAAAAAAAAGGAAATTCGAACAAAATTTACTGTGCAATCTGTGAAAATTCCCAAAATTCGGTGTTCTGTGGCACAGATTCTGTCATAATTTTTTTTTTTTTTATTTATTTATTATTTAAGTCTTTGACTGCTGCCATACAGACCGAATATTAAAATTAACTTATGTTTAAATTAAAACTATGTTAAAACTAGGGAACGTTACGGATTGCACATTTAAACATTGATTTGGATACATTGAAGTCAAACAAGTGTGAAACACCGTTGAAAACTTGAAAACATCGATTAAGCGGGTGGTTTTGTCCAAAAACTGTTCTGCTTCTAGGTAGCCAAAAGGTGGTTTGATTACGCAAACGGCGGGCTGGGGCGTGCAAACTCAAGCTTTGGAGCAATTGTGGACAGTCTACAGCGTTTGTCAGGATATCGTATACAAACATTCGCTGCAAATATGTTCTTTTTTGGCCTAGGGATGGTATAGACAAAAGAGCACACCTTTGTGGGTAGGGAGGTAGCCTTACAGGGTCTCGCCATGGCAGTTGACGCAACGCATAACGAAGAAATTTTCTCTGAATTCGTTCGATTCGTTCGATATGGACAGAGTGGTAGGGTGCTCAAACTGGTGCTGCATACTCCAAGACACTTCGCACCAAAGAGCAGAACACTGTCTTGAGAGCGTATGGGTCCTCAAAGCTCAAAGTATTTCGTCGCAGGAATCCAAACAAAGCGAAGGCTTTAGCTGTTGTTGTTGCGATATGCTGATTAAACGAGAGTTTCTGATCAAAGGTTACTCCAAGATCCTTTATTGTGACAACTCTTTCGAGCGAAGTGCCACCAAAAGCGAAATCGAAGACCAAAGAGTTTCTGGTTCTAAAAAAGCTGATGCACTTGCACTTATCAACGTTTATTTCCATTCCATGTTTTCCACACCATGCGAGAAGTCTGTTAATGTCTTCTTGGAGCGCAGCGCAGTCCACTCTTGAGTCAACGATCCGGTAGATTTTCAAATCATCTGCGAACAGTAGTTTTAGCGATTGAAGGACGGTTGCTAAGTCGTTTATGAAAATCACGAAAATAAGTGGTCCTAAGTGACTACCTTGCGGAACACCAGACGGCATAGTAAACATAGTGGAGTGAATTCCACGGATATTTACGAAGCCTTGACGACTAAGCAGGTAAGAGTGCAACCATTTGCTTACCCATTCAGGGAAACCATAGCGTTTTATTTTCTCCATCACGACCATATGAGGAACTTTGTCGAAGTCCACTTGCAGTTTTTTATCAGTCGCAGTATGCAGGTCACTGGCATAGCACATCAAGTTGGTCAATGTTGATCTCTTCCGGATAAACCCGTGCTGGACTTCGGCAAGTATCGGAGGAGTAGCTGCTGAATAGGGCCTTTCGTACATCAAAACTTCAAGCACCTTTGAAAAACAGCAGAGGATTGAAATTGGCCGGTAGTTCTCCACACGATGTGCATTCCCAGTCTTATGAATCGGCGATATAGAAGCGGTTTTCCAATGGCTAGGAAAAACACCTTCTGAGATTGATCGGTTGAAAATTAAAAAAAGCGGTGTTGCAAGAGATACAGCTAATCTCGAAACCGATGACGATGGAATGCCATCTGGACATGGAACTTTCGATGGATCGAGCGAACTGAGTACGTTTAACACTTCCTGATCGGTAAATAGAGGTTGTGGGAGCCTGACGTCATAGTTCGGTAGAGTTCCAAAATAGGTATCAGCGCAATCAGGATTAGACGAGCTATAAACACTGCTGAAGAATTCCGAAAATAAATCAGCCGATTCCCTGATGCTACTCGAGATGCGTCCATGAAACGATACAGAAAATGGAATCGTATTTTTGAGGCGGCGGCTGTTCATAAATTTCCAAAAACTCGATGGATCTTGCTTTACGTTGCGTTCGATGTTTAAAATGTATCGTTTAAAGGCAGTGTTTCTCAGTGTTGAGTACTCAACTTCTTAACCAGATAGGATAATCTTGTTATGATCAGATTTATCCTTGAAGTAACGTTTCCGGGCTTTCCAAACTGAGTTGCGGCTTCTACGAAGTTCCGAGTTCCACCAAGGGAGCTTAAACGGCTTATGTCGGTTTGGTCGTCTGGGAGGGGTGCACTCAAGAAGTATACCCCAAAGGTGGTCATAGAATATGGAAAGAGCACTGTCGATATCCAGATTGGCGAAAGTAGAGATCCAATTTGTTTCTGCTAACGATTCTATCGCACGATCGGTATCACAGTACATAAAATCTAATTCACATGATACGGGGTGAACTATTTCCAAACTGCATGCTCCGTAAGGATTGTCAATTAATAAAATTGAAGGGTGATGATGTCGATCGGTGTTTAAAATGGCGTGTGGTGGGTTTACAATTTCTGCAAGATCTGGTCTATTCAAGAAAACTAAGTCGAGAATTCTGCCATTAGCGTCAACGAGAGAGCACATCTGAGATAAACCAGATGCAATAGTGCACTCGATTACAGCCAGTTCCTGTTCAGTTGAGGCGTTTACTGGCAGAAAGCTATTAGTATCCTCCTCAAAACTCCAGTTTAAGTTCGGTACACGGTGCCCCCCTGGACCGTTATTATAAAAAAAAAGTGACCATCAAAACCAAGTACAGGGCTCGATTTCTTAGGTAATTCTACACCTCTGGGCAAATTTTAAAAAAAAATCCCTAGTCGAATTTTCGAGAAATCTTGATTTGAAGTTTTTAGGTAAAAAAAAAACAATCTTTATAAATATAAATGAATTTCTGTCTGTCTGTCTTTCTGTCTGTTCCCTATAGACTCAGAAACTACTGAACCGATTTACGTGAAACTTGGCAGGTGGGAGTATTGGAGGCCGGGGAAGGTTCCTATTATGGTTTGGGACCCCCTCCCTAACAGGAAGGGGGGAGGGGCCTCCCAAACAAAAGACAATTTTTTGCATAACTTGAGAACCAATCAAGCAAATGGTATCAAATTTGGCATGAGGTAGTATTTGGGAACGGAGAATATTTCAATGAATATTAGATACCCCTCTTTCCTCTCAGTGGGTTGATAGAAAGGAGGGAGGGGGGCTACCTTACAATTTCTCATATAACTCGAAAACTATTCAAGATATTGGAACCAAATTTGGCATGGTATTTGGATACGAAAAATATTTCTATGATTATTTGAGCCCCCTTCCCCCTTCCCCCTTTATATCTTTCCGCTGAAAAAAGGGTGGGGCTTAAATTTATAATAGAAACATTCCTCGTATTCAAATACCCTAACATGCCAAATGTGGTTCAAATTTGCTCGATCAGATCTCCAGTTATACTGAAAATTGTAAGGGAAATCTCTTCTCCCCCTTTTAATCCACCATTTTGATGGATTGAGGGATACCAAATATTCAAAGAAGCATTTTTCGTACTCAAATATCGTTCCATGCCAAATTTGGTTCCATTTGCTGTTGTAGTTCTTGAGTTATGCAATAAAAATTGTATGGAACTTCCCTCCCTCTTTCCTTTCTTTCCGCTGGAAGAAGGAAGGGGTCTCAAACAATCATTAGAAAATATCACGTTCCCAAATATCCGCCCATGTCAAATTTTGTTCCATTTGCTTGATTAGTATTTGAGTTATGGAAAAATTAAAAAGAGGGCCCCTCCCCCCTTTATACAGTTGCGTTCAAAAAAGAATGAAATCGCGTGAAGCAGCGCACCTACTTCCAACTTTGACAAGCTGCCATTTCTCTCTCGGTTGATATTTTTTCATGAAAATTTCACACAATCTAGTTCAACTATTCAACTAACACTCTACAAAATTTGAAGTCGTTACAATGACGCAAAACAAAGATACAACTATTCCCGTAAAAAAGGGAAATTTGGAATTGCTTCACTAAATTTGTTGTATCTTTGACAATTTTCATTGAAAAATCATGAAATTTGGTTCAAAGATGTAAAAATGTTTGATCTAATACCAGGCCAAGTTTCGTCAAAATCGATGAACGTGATCAAAAATGGTGCCGGGTAGAAAATGAGGTTCATTATCTCATTCATGAGGTTCATTATTTCATTCTTTTTTGGACGGATGTTTGTATGGAAAACATTGTAATCCATGTATTCTTGGTTTGCTTTTTCACAAAACCAAAATTTATCACAAAGAATGTTTTGAATTGATAAAAACATCATTCCTGCTTTTTTTTGAAGAGAAAATGTTTCAACTAAAAAGAGCAGAGTTTCAGAAATGACCTGCTTATTATACCGATAAACCAATTTGATACACAATTAAAGATAGTATTCTATTCGCTTTTGTGTTTAAATACCAGCTCTCTTGGAACCATTTCTGTTTCTAAACAAAGCAAGAATGAAATTACTATCAATTTACAATATGCTTTGTGATAAATTTTGGTTTTGTGAAAAAGCAAACCAAGAATACATGGATTACAATGTTTTCCAAACAAACATCCGTCCAAAAAAGAATGAAATCGTCTGCTGGGCGATTTATACCTCATTTTCTACCCGGCACCATTTTTGATCACGTTCATCGATTTTGACGAAACTTGGCCTGGTATTAGATCAAACATTTTTACATCTTTGAACCAAATTTCATGATTTTTCAATGAAAATTGTCAAAGATACAACAAATTTAGTGAAGCAATTCCAAATTTCCCTTTTTTACGGGAATAGTTGTATCTTTGTTTTGTGTCATTGTAACGACTTCAAATTTTGTGGAGTGTTGGTTGGATAGTTGAATTAGATTGTGTGAAATTTTCATGAAAAAATATCAAACTAGAGAGAAACGGCAGCCTGTTTAAGTTGGAAGTGGGTGCGCAGCTTAACGCGATTTCATTCTTTTTTGAACGCAACTATATCTCCCTAAATACTGTAAAGAGGGAGGAGTCTCAAATAATCATAGAAATATTTTTGGTATCCAAATACCATGCCAAATTTGGTTCCAATATCTTGAATAGTTTTCGAGTTATATGAGAAATTGTAAGGTAGCTCCCCTCCCTCCTTTCTATCAACCCACTGAGAGGAAAGAGGGGTATCTAATATTCATTGAAATATTCTCCGTTCCCAAATACTACCTCATGCCAAATTTGATACCATTTGCTTGATTGGTTCTCAAGTTATGCAAAAAATTGTCTTTTGTTTGGGAGGCCCCTCCCCCCTTCCTGTTAGGGAGGGGGTCCCAAACCATAATAGGAACCTTCCCCGGCTTCCAATACTCCCACCTGCCAAGTTTCACGTAAATCGGTTCAGTAGTTTCTGAGTCTATAGGGAACAGACAGAAAGACAGACAGACAGAAATTCATTTATATTTATAAAGATTGTTTTTTTTGACATAAAAACTTCAAATCAAGATTTCTCGAAAATTCGACTAGGGATTTTTTTTTAAATTTGCCCAATAGTGTAGAACTACCTTAGAAATCGAGCCCTATACTTGGTTTTGATGGTCACTTTTTTTTTATAATAACGGTCCAGGGGGGCACCGTGCGGTAGGTTATAATCCCCGGCTACGACGATAATATCTTGACTAGTTGCGGAACTCGTTAATCGATCAATTGCTGACATATGGGACGAATATAGAGGAGTTTCGCTATTAGGTCTAAAGTAAACACAGCACAAGTAGACGAAACGGCATTGATCACATTCAGGTACTGCTACAGAGACTGCATCGATGCCATGCCTTATTGCAATCAATACGCCTCCACCTCGTCTCAGCTGACTTGTGTTCGAATTTCTATCATTGCGGTAAATACTGTAGTTCAAAGCTAATTCAGAGCTTGCTATGTCATTTTTCAACCCAGTTTCTGTGATCATGACAATGTCGTATTCACATGAGGACAGTGCGAGTAGAAATTGATTGGTTTTTGTACGCATACCAATTTGCTAAAAATTCTGTGATATTTGAGATTTTTCTGTGATTTCGACAACCTTGTGCTGCTGTGATTCAATGAAAACTTTAAATTTAAAGTAACTTTCTTTCATTTTTCTCTTGTTTGTTTTAGAATAATGATTAGATTTGGTTCAGATTTACCCCATGCTTTTACAAAGTTTTCAAAAATCGTCCTGAATTACCCGACCGTGGTAGAAAGTATGGTATGCTTTAGGTTAAAGATCATCGTTCTTTTTAACAACTGTTTTAAAGATATCTTACTCAAATTCGACCTTTATCTAATTTAATATTAAAAAAGCAATTTCAAATAGCTTGGCACCTGTTTCAACATGTTTTGTACTAGAATTTACCGGATGATGAACATCCTAGAAGTGACAAATCATCTTACATCCTTTCAGTTTTTAATGACATTATACTCAAATATAGAATCGAATGTAGATACATGTTTCTTTATCATCATCAGAGAGATCTTTATCAGAGAGATTTTTATCATCTTGTTGAATATAATCTACTTAAAAATATGAGGGTTAAAAATGGAAGAAATGGAAGAAATAGAACGGTTAAAAATGGAAGAAATAGATTAATGGCTTTCGGTTTTTCATCAAAATTCGTTTGGTTAATAATCGGTATTCGACCGTTGGCCGATATAGATGCGGATAAATTATTTTTTGTGATATAAACCATACTGATAAATATTTCAGTAGGGTTTATAACACAAAAAATAACTTATCAAATATGCCAGGAGGCTAGTATTAATTATTTTCGCAGAGATTTTAGATTTTTTGCATGAATAAAACAATTTTAAAAATATTATTTTTTGGACCATTTGAGTACACACTTTTAAGTTCTTTAATATTAATAGTTGAATCGCAATCGTATTGAATCTCAATTTTTGATCATACATACTTAAATCTTTCAAATGTTATAACTTCGTATAGTTTAATTTGTATAATAAGCCTTAAGCATTGAAAATAAAGAAAATAAGTTCAGTTGTTCAAGAGTCACGAAGATTTAGCCTATTAGATTTCAGCAAAGAAAAACTTTTTTCAAGAAAGCCTTCAATTTAAAATAATCTTTTCATATACTTACATCAAATAAGTTTAATCTTCCAAACTCTTGAGCAAATTCGGAGATTTGACCTAACGATGAAAAAAAATCAATTTTTTAAAAGCAAGAAATTAAAATTCGACGGTTTAAAACTCTTGCAAACTCGATCCTTACTTAAAATTTTACGATTTTCAGCTCAAATTGCTCAATGGAATCAACAGTAAAAATTATAAGTTCCTCAAATTTAAATTCTACAACATCTGGGTTTTTCATCTTGATTGTTAAACTCATATACGAGCCTAATCTGAACCAGAATTTTGAATATTTATTCTAAATCTGAATTCAAAAATTGAATTTTAAAACTGTTTTCGAATGTCAATACAATTTTTGAATCCAAATTCCGTGTAAAGTTTTTAAATAAGAGCCAAAATGTATTTCAGAGCTCTCAATCAGAATCTAAAATTTTATGTTTGAAGTTTTGGAATTCAATCTGCATTTATTATTTCAATCAGGGTCGTATGAAGAGGTGACTCATGGGGGGGTTTTTGATGACCAATTTTTTCCTATGACATTTCTGCTCAAACAATCCGTGAATTAAAAAACTAAAAATACTTATAATTTTTAAATAATATTTGATTATTCATTTTACAGTTCGTTTTTTCTAAATAAATTGAAACAATTTTTTGAGTTTAAATAGAAACTTTTGAAAATACATCCTAAAATATTTCAAAAGATGATGAGGATTTGTATGAATAAATCTTAAGTTTGCAATCAAATTCGGACATTCTTTTTCCAAATTTTCAAACCAAAATCTGGTCATTATTCTGGAAAATAGGACAAAAATACAAAAACTATTGAACAAAAATTAAGTGAAAAAAATTTGAATAATTATTTTTTTCACCGAGAAAAATAACCAGATTTTAAAACGTATTTCAGTCCCCTAAAAAATCGTTTATATATATTTTAATAAATCAAGCTTTTAAAATTCCATTATTGGGCGACAATTTCTAAAACTATAATGATGTAGTTTAATTTTTTTTAAATTTCCAATAAATTTTAAATAAATCCGGACAAAAAAAAGGGTTTTTATAAACAAAATTTGGGCAGCCGAACCTTTCCCTATGTTTTTTAAATAGAATTTCCGGGCGAATCCGGGTAAATCCTGACAATTTTAATTAAAGATTTTACTTTGAAATTTGGTTCTTGAAAATATTGCAACATTAATAATGTTGAACAATACACCAATACATATGAGGCCCTTAGAGCCAAAGGGGTATAACTGCATAAATGTTTATTTCGAGAAAACAAAATTTTAAATTGTTGGGTTTGGTCATTTTCCATATATTTTACGAGAATTTTCATTTTTCTCTCCTCTATAACAGTATGTAAATATACATGTCCGGCAAAACAGGTGTTCGCTACGAATCCGGTAGGAACAAGACGAGCGGGAGTGCAACGAGCGAGGTGGTTAGACCAAGTGGAGCGTGATCTGGCGAACGTGGGGTGCCCGAGAAATTGGAGAACGGTTGCTATGAACCGAGTGAATTTTAGGAATTATGTTCGTCAAGTTATGTCGTGAGACGGAATACTATGTAAATAAATAAATAACATATTAAAATTAAGAAAAAAATCATCAAATATAGTTTGAAACATGGAGAATCGTTTAGCATCAATAACTCAAAATCGACAATTTTGTTACTTATACCACTTTGGCTCTGAGGGCCTTAAATGGAATTTCCGGAAATTTTTTGAAGAGAAGGTACATCTTTCTTTATCATCAATTAATTTTAATTAAAAATCAACTTTTGTTGATGGATTTTTTTGCAAAATGAACTATAACTCTACTTTTTTTTTAATTTTCAGCTGAATTGTGCAAAATAATTTACATTGGTTTAATTCTTAAATCGAACAATTAGAATTATCATTCTGCAATCTCTTGCAATTTAAATCATTACCAAAATTATCATCTTGATAATTTTATTTTGATTGTGGGAATTATTTACGAGCTGAATCTGAATCTGAATTTTCAACTTCAATTAAAAATTTGAAAATCTTTTTTGGAACTTCAATACGTTTTCTTAAATGTACATATAAACGGTTTTTGAGTTTAGAACTATGAGCCAAGAATTGAAATCAGTTTCGGAGACCTCAATCATGAATCCATAATACTTATAGGATGTTTTGGGTTTTAATGATTATTCTTTATTTGAATAAGGATGTTGGATAAGGTGATAAGGTTGGAAACCCGACTTACAAATCTAAACAAAATAAAAATTTCGAATGATGAATCTCTATCGCTATTTTGAAGCTTTTCTATGTTTAAATTTAGCATAAGAATAAAGATCATGAACTTCGAATCTGAATCTTTAATTTTTTTTTCATATTCGAATGACATTAAGGGGGGGGGGGGGGTCTAACACTTTCAAAAAATCGTTTTTTTTTATTTTTTTTTAATTTCTTATTGTAAAACATTTCAAGAATGTTGTGTCAAATTTTCAAGTCAATTGAAGCAAAACTGTAGAAATTATAGGCCTTTGTCTCCTCCTATCTAATACTGCAAGAAAGCAGGAGCAGAAACTTCAAACGCGTTTTTCTTGAAAGCACATTTTTAAAGTCCGTGGACATCGTCATTTGAAAACTACTTATCCGATTCTTTTCAAATTTGGAATATATTTTCTACATATAAAATACGAGACCCCAACTTTTTTCTTTTTTTTTTTACTTTGGGGAGATTTAACAGATAAAAAATGGCGGATTTTTTCGTGAAAAATCGTAGTGAAAAATAAATTTCATAACAATTATTTTAAGTTAAATAAAAACGTTGGGGTCCAGAAAAACATCTATTAAAAATATTTTGCTCTGGTTTTTTGACTTCAGATGATTCTGTGCTGAGATACAGTGTCCACCGCAATTCCTGTTTTCTAAAATTCATCCTCTAAAGTGCTCCGTCACCGGCTCATTTTTCAATATTTTACTACGAAAAAATTACTAAATGTTCTTTTAACAATGCTTTGTATAATGCAAAAAATTCGAATACATTTGTTTGAACGATAGCTCTGGAAAAAAAATCGTGAAAATGGTGTTTTTTTTACCCGTTAGACCCTACCTACCCCCCCCTAACTAGATGTAAAAAAATGCGTATGAGTTTCGCAAATCATGTATCAAATTTTGAAGGAAATGTTAAACCAAATTTCAACGAAGATTTCAAACACAGCTTTTTATTTCAATTTTTCATGATGATTCGAACTGAAAACAAGAATCCTAAAGTGAATTCATAATCCGAAAATTGAAATTTTTATTTTGATTGTAAAAACCAGAACGAAACTTAGTATTAAAAATTAATTACTATCTATAAGTGATATAATTTTGAAAATCTGTAGCTGAATTCTGAACCTGAGATTAGTTTTCGGCGTTTTGAAGTCAGTTTCGAGTCAAGATTGTTACCATCGAATAACATTACTCCATCATAAAAATTTGATTGAAAATTTTAAATATTATGTAGAATATCTCGCTTACTTTTGATGGACCTTCATGAGAGGGGGGGATAACCCCCAACCCTTTCCCCCCTCCCGTTCCTACGGCCATTATTTCAATTCTCTATTTTTAATTCATCTAGTGAATCTTAAATAACACATAAATTTTGAATTATGAATATTGTTCTGACTTTTTAATTCTTAATAGCTCTTTTGAAGCGTTGTAAGATTTTAATTCTGCATAAGAACTAAGTTCACGAACTTCGAATCTGAATATAAGGCAAAAATAGAGGATACTCTCTAGTTTTTTTTTTCATGTCCGAAAAGCAAAATAATTAATAATATTTAGTAAAACATGAAACATATTTTTATGGAATGCAGAACCTAATTTGAATTAGGATTTCAAAACTTTGTAACTATTATTTTTCTGGATAATTTTTTTGAGAAAAAATATCCTAAGTACTTAAGGTAGAAAAGATGAAACATAAACCCTGTCTAAATGCGTGGTTGGGAAAGTTCAGCAAAAATTATAGAAAATATGCACAATATTTACTTTGGATATCAGTTGAAATATCTCAGTTATTTGTGGAACAATTTAAACAAAAAGTACATAAAAATATATCTATGGGTCAATTTTGAAATGCTTCTAGGTTTAGGAAAAGTCAATGAAGTTTGTAAAAACTACAACCGAAAAAGTACTGAAAGTCAAGTTCCAGAGCCCCTGTGGGTATGCAATTTAAGGAAAAATTATCAATATTTTTTTCACCTACGTATAAAGTTTTGCGTAGGACAAAAGTAATTCGAAATCATAAAACAATTTGGCTCTACAGGGTTGACTGCTTTTTTTCTAGTTCCCTATTAGTCCTGATTTTGTTTTGTTTTTTTTAAAGGATTATTGATTAGCCTCTACATAGAAACGCTCCATTGAGTAGAAATTTTATGTTATTAGGAGATTTTTTAGCGTTTAGAGATATTTCTTTTTTTTTTCCGGGATTTTAAGCATCTATGGCTCATTCATCCCATTCTCCTCCGTGGCTAGTTGTTATATTTCATTAATTAACTTAGTACTTTTGAGGAAAGTTAGCAGTTTGATAGGATTTGTCGAATATTGATAGCCAGGTTGCAATCAAGCCGGGCTTGAGCATAGATGTCGCAGTCTGTGAGGATGTGCTTGATGGTGTTCTGTATGTTGCAGCTCGGACAAATTGGAGGGCCAGATCGGTCGAAGAGGTGAGAATGGGTTAAGCGGGTATGTCCTATTCGGATCCTTGTCAATGCGACTCTTTCGACCCGGTTTGGCTGGTCAGTCCATTTCCTGGTACAGTTTTTGATCTCACGTAATTTTGGATGCCTATTTTGATTCCACTCGATGTCCCATGCTAGTTGGATGCCGTTTGTGGATTGGAATATCAGGTGGTTCCAATTTAGTGCCTTCTTGTGCCAGGCGATCAGCGGCCTCATTACCAGGAATACCAGAATGACCTGGTATCCAGGTCAGTGTGACTTTTTTGCTGACTGCCCGATCTGATATGGATGATATCCATGGATGTTTCAGATTCCCCGCAGCGTTAGAGATATTTCGAAGTATAGTTACTCTTGTTTAAAATCACCGATTTTCTCCAGTTTAATATTCTTTTAGAAGAAATTATCACGTGTTCTACAAAAGATCTTCACGGAATGTTGCAGGTCATGTTATATGATGGTCAAACAATTCATTTGGAACTTCGCGTCATTATGAGGAACTCCATGCTCTAGAAAGATTTTTAGCAAAAATGTCTCGGCGATGCAAATTTTTATCTTCTACTTTCTTTTTCAGAAAACGTTTCAATCCTGAAACTATAATCGAGCTTGAGTTTTAGAACCTCTTTTCCAATTGATTGATAGTTCTATTTAATAGATAATTCCTGGAAAAATCCTTGTTTTGTAATTCTGAATATGTAGTTAATAAAAAACACCAAGTTTTGGCTCAATTCTTTTATCCCAACCAAATTCCTTCCTGATATGTCATGAAAAGTTTGTAAAACATCGCTTTCGTACACTTCCGAAAGAGAAACACGTCAGACAAAAGCACACTAGGAAAAAAAACGGCTCACCAAAACATGTTTATGCTTTCGGGCAATTCCGGCCCGTTTTTGTTTGACCAGAAGACCTGCCCTGGAGTCATAACATTTCTTTGGCAGCCCCAAATCGCTGCTACTATTTAGGGAAAGAAACGGAAAGCATCACCTGACATCGAATTTCACGGCATAGTTGAACATAACCAACAAAAAAACCTCAAATGACGTACCGCCTGGCGGTCAACGAAACGTGCGCCCGATGCGAGAGCCGTTGCCCACATTTCATAAACATTTTGATCATGAACTTGACTTTGTTATCACTACTGTTCCCAACTTTGGTTGATTCCAACGTGAGGTTTGGATCGAATCTCATCGGTTTGTTTTGGTCGGCTAGCTTGTAATTTGGATGATATCATTTTAGATTTGGATGGGATAATCACGTTTTGACCTTACAAGCTACCAAATAACGGGTGTTAGGAATTCAAGTGTGAAAATATATTTATTTTTTTTTTTGCGGTAGTAAATGTTTAGTTAAATTAGTAAAAAAAATTAAAATATAACTTCAAACAGGGTTTTTGGCTAAGTTTAAAATTCTATCCATCAAATAGAACTCCCGCTTTTTTCATCTCTACCCTTGACAGGTTAGAGTGACGCTTTTTGCTCATACGGATGCCCATGTGCGTTCATCGCCCGGAGGGGGTACATGATCGATAAGAGCGAAATATTCAAATTGAATCCGTATTCCGCTAGCTGACCCCATCCGGTTGTAATGAGAATCAGAGATAAACACACCGACTGTTCTTCACCGCCTGACTGGATGAATGGATTGGATGGATGCAAAAACTCCCAGTCAACGCCTTGCAAACATCATCCCCATCATCATCATCATCATCATCCTTGCGATGCGGAATGCCCAACTTAGAGATTGCCGGTTCCGCACCCTGTAGGGCAAAAAAAAAACAGTGGCAAGTTCGAGGGATGAGGAGAATGGAAAAAGTACGCAGTGAGATTTGCCCCGGGAAGGGCAAATGACGTCCAAACACTCACTTCATCGGCCATCAATCGCCTGGGCCGAGTTGAGTTGAGGGTGCACGAGCATAGTTCAGAGGATTCATCATTCGATACCCGCCGCAATTCAAACGCCTATGCAACCGATTGTGCAATGTTAGAGTGTGTCTACCCTTAAGTTAAAAAAAAGATAATCAAAACTCAGAGCAAGAGTTTAAATAGTTATTTATGTTAACGAGCTTTGATCACCGCTAATTCTTATTGGCTTTTCTAGTTGATGCTTTTCGGTGAATTTGAAATCAAATACAAACAATTCTTTTGACGTTTCGGCCTACTACCTTCAGCCATCCTCAGAAAACTATATTTTAAACAAAAAACTTAAATTAATACAAAAAATTCTTCACAATATTTCATCACAATTTCACTGCACTTTTGCACTTACGATTTGTATCGCCGCGTGCTTCCTGAACGGCTGTCTTACTTGATTTAAGTCCGGTTTTGAATCGCTTCTAGCAGCTGGCGTCTATCATTCCGGTGTCGTCGTGATGTTGTTTGTTGTCGTCGTGTTCGGTGACGTCGTTTTTGAATCCGTCGTTTTAGTTGCGAATTGTGGCGTCTCTCTTAGTTTTTTAATAATAGAGCTATATATTTTAGAAATTTCAATCGAATCTTGCTTGATGTTTACTGTTCTTCCTTTTTTGAGTTTTATGTGTAGTGTTTCAGCTGTTTTTCGTTTTCCTTCTTGGTTTACTCTTTCTAAAATATATGCTTTGTCGAAATTAAACTTATGGTTCTGTTCTATGGCATGTTGTGTCAATCCTGTGGCTCTGGTGTTTTGTTTGAGACTCGTTTTATGATTTTTAATCCTTTTTTCCAGAGTTTGAGATGTTTGTCCACAGTATTCTTTCCCGCATTCACAAGGAATTGAATATACCACATTTGTCTGTTTTAATTTTGGAATTTGGTCTTTCGTTTTTGTGAATAAACAGGTTTTAATTTTGTTGATTGGTCTCGAGGATGCAATTATGCCATGATTTTTCAGTACTCTACTAACTTTTTCACTCAATCCAGGAATGTATGTTAGTGAGACGTATTTTCCTAGATTTTCCGTAGTGCTGTTGCTTAGCGAGTTGTAAATAGCATCTACCCTCTTTTTTAAAATATATTTGATAAATTCATCTGGGTAATTATTTAAATGAAGTATTTTACTGACTTTATTGATGCTCATTTCACGTTTTTCAACGTCGCTAAGTTTCAGTGCCCGGTCAATCAATGCAATCGCTGTGTTCTTTTTGTGTATATATGGACTTTCTGAATAATAATCCAAATATCTTCCGTTTTCTTGTTTGGTGTACCAGTTTTTCTCAATCTTTCCCTGACACCTAGAAAGTTTGAGATCCAAGAAACGCAATGAGTTTTCAGTTTCTTTTTCCAGCGTAAATTTTATGCTTGGGCATTGACCGTTAAATTCGGCTAGCACGCAATCTATGTCGTTTTCATAACCTACTATCAAACAGTCATCGACGTAGCGTTTATACATCACGAGGTTGATACCTTTATCTCGTAGGCATTGGATGGCGGTTTTCTCGAGTTGTTCCATCAAGAGAGACGCTACTACCGGGGATAGAGGAGAGCCCATCGGTGTGCCAAAAGTTTGCTCGAAGATTTTACCATTGTACTGAAAAAACGACGCTCCAAGTATTGTGTGAAGGGCGCGTTTGAATTCAGTCCATGGTATCGGCGTGTAATCGCTAATTTCCCGCCACTTTTGTTCAATTATATCGTACACATTTTGAACTGGTACGTTCGTGTAGAGCGACACGACGTCCAGCGAGTAAATAATGCAACCCTCAGGGACCCGAACATTGGTGATCTCCGACGCGAAGTCGAAGCTACTACGCACGTGGTGTTTCGTTTTGCCGACGACGTTTTGTAGCACGTTGGCAAGAAACTGAGCCATTCGGTACGTAGCTGACCCCACTGTCGACACTACCGGTCGAAGCGGGCGGTCTTCTTTATGAATTTTAGGAAGACCGTAAATCCTCGGTGGAGGGCAGTTGAACAATTTTAATTTGTTTTTTGTGTAAGTGGAGATGTATTTATTTTCGTGCCACGAGTCCAACATAGTGTTGATGCGTTTGAGTATCTTTTCTGTTGGATCTGTGGCTAGGGGAGTGTACGTTGTTGTGTCAACGATTGGATCCATAAAGACATCGTGCGTAGCCGAAAATTTCTCCGAGAACACAACGAAGTAATCATCACCAAGGCGGACAAAGGAAATAAAACCGTCGTGATGCTAGCAAGCGAGTACAGCGAAAAAATGACAGCTATGGTAAGTGACACAACAACGTACACTCCCCTAGCCACAGATCCAACAGAAAAGATACTCAAACGCATCAACACTATGTTGGACTCGTGGCACGAAAATAAATACATCTCCACTTACACAAAAAACAAATTAAAATTGTTCAACTGCCCTCCACCGAGGATTTACGGTCTTCCTAAAATTCATAAAGAAGACCGCCCGCTTCGACCGGTAGTGTCGACAGTGGGGTCAGCTACGTACCGAATGGCTCAGTTTCTTGCCAACGTGCTACAAAACGTCGTCGGCAAAACGAAACACCACGTGCGTAGTAGCTTCGACTTCGCGTCGGAGATCACCAATGTTCGGGTCCCTGAGGGTTGCATTATTTACTCGCTGGACGTCGTGTCGCTCTACACGAACGTACCAGTTCAAAATGTGTACGATATAATTGAACAAAAGTGGCGGGAAATTAGCGATTACACGCCGATACCATGGACTGAATTCAAACGCGCCCTTCACACAATACTTGGAGCGTCGTTTTTTCAGTACAATGGTAAAATCTTCGAGCAAACTTTTGGCACACCGATGGGCTCTCCTCTATCCCCGGTAGTAGCGTCTCTCTTGATGGAACAACTCGAGAAAACCGCCATCCAATGCCTACGAGATAAAGGTATCAACCTCGTGATGTATAAACGCTACGTCGATGACTGTTTGATAGTAGGTTATGAAAACGACATAGATTGCGTGCTAGCCGAATTTAACGGTCAATGCCCAAGCATAAAATTTACGCTGGAAAAAGAAACTGAAAACTCATTGCGTTTCTTGGATCTCAAACTTTCTAGGTGTCAGGGAAAGATTGAGAAAAACTGGTACACCAAACAAGAAAACGGAAGATATTTGGATTATTATTCAGAAAGTCCATATATACACAAAAAGAACACAGCGATTGCATTGATTGACCGGGCACTGAAACTTAGCGACGTTGAAAAACGTGAAATGAGCATCAATAAAGTCAGTAAAATACTTCATTTAAATAATTACCCAGATGAATTTATCAAATATATTTTAAAAAAGAGGGTAGATGCTATTTACAACTCGCTAAGCAACAGCACTACGGAAAATCTAGGAAAATACGTCTCACTAACATACATTCCTGGATTGAGTGAAAAAGTTAGTAGAGTACTGAAAAATCATGGCATAATTGCATCCTCGAGACCAATCAACAAAATTAAAACCTGTTTATTCACAAAAACGAAAGACCAAATTCCAAAATTAAAACAGACAAATGTGGTATATTCAATTCCTTGTGAATGCGGGAAAGAATACTGTGGACAAACATCTCAAACTCTGGAAAAAAGGATTAAAAATCATAAAACGAGTCTCAAACAAAACACCAGAGCCACAGGATTGACACAACATGCCATAGAACAGAACCATAAGTTTAATTTCGACAAAGCATATATTTTAGAAAGAGTAAACCAAGAAGGAAAACGAAAAACAGCTGAAACACTACACATAAAACTCAAAAAAGGAAGAACAGTAAACATCAAGCAAGATTCGATTGAAATTTCTAAAATATATAGCTCTATTATTAAAAAACTAAGAGAGACGCCACAATTCGCAACTAAAACGACGGATTCAAAAACGACGTCACCGAACACGACGACAACAAACAACATCACGACGACACCGGAATGATAGACGCCAGCTGCTAGAAGCGATTCAAAACCGGACTTAAATCAAGTAAGACAGCCGTTCAGGAAGCACGCGGCGATACAAATCGTAAGTGCAAAAGTGCAGTGAAATTGTGATGAAATATTGTGAAGAATTTTTTGTATTAATTTAAGTTTTTTGTTTAAAATATAGTTTTCTGAGGATGGCTGAAGGTAGTAGGCCGAAACGTCAAAAGAATTGTTTGTATTTGATTTCAAATTCACCGAAAAGCATCAACTAGAAAAGCCAATAATAGTTATTTATGCAACAAATTGCTAAAAGTGGATTTTCTACAAGTCGCGAATTTAACAGGTAGTAATAATTATGTCGAGAGCTGAAAAAAGTCGAGTTTTGCATTACAAGAAGTATTTGCCTACACAGCAAAAAAATCTGATTCCTTAACAACACTGAAATTGAAAACCTTAAATATTACATAACGTCGAACGCGATTACTTAATGTAAAATTATAGATTGAATGAAGTTGAATGACATGAATGTAACTTGACACGGAATGTGATTCGTTAATGAAGATTTCCATCACATATGATGTAAATAAAAAGAAGAATCACATACGACGGAATTTTCAGTGCGAATTAAATATTACACGTTGGAAATATTTTACATGTTTTTTCAAATTTTACACGTCTGTCGACGTATAATATTCAATCCGCTTTGAAAATTCCATCATATGTGATGCTTCTTTTTCTTTTTTGCGTTTTACAATATTTTTAGCCACACAAAGTTGTTAAAAACATTAAATTAGAATTTTTTATATTCAAGTATCAGAATTGGGGTAGGCTTAAAAGCGGAATGTTACCCCAACATACGGGAAAATTTCGACACCGAACTGTCGCGAGAAGCACATAGGTTAACGGACCTTATTTGAGTCGCGTTGGGAAGTGGCGATGCTATTTCTTGAAATAAAAAAGAAAATGTTACAGTATTTTACTACTTTACCTCTTTATTACGTAGATCAAGGCTTTTTCTATCGAAACATATAGTAGTTTGTTGCAATACAACAAGATTTAAGCCTAAAAACTCGTTTATTCGATGGTTACTCAGGTCAGTATTTCGGACCACATTATTTCTATTTTGATCCAACCTCGGGACCTATTTTGGACCACCCTTGAACGAAATATGATTTTTTTTCAGAATTTTTCTACAGTTTCGATAACGATTGATTAATGTGTATATCTCACTTAGTAAACCTCTTCTTTTTAATTTCGTATTAAAGTTTTCTTCAAGTTTATTTTTCGTGAGCCATTTTTCTTCAACTTTTCCTCTGCCTCTCTCTACACTTGTGTGTTGGGTATTTGGTAGTACATACAACCATCTATTATTTGTTTTAACAACTATGTTGTCAAAATAAAATTGATGATGAAAAAAGGTACCTACCAACTAAAAATATTTGCAACATGTTCGTCCGTCATTTCTCCAGCGCTTTCACGAATGCCACAGTAACCTCTGAGGAAATAGATCTTGTAATTATGAACTGTCCGCAGGACATTATGCGTTTGCACTGTCCTACCTTTTCTGAAGAAGACATTAAAAACGCCACAAAAAAACTGAAATGCTCTTCCTCACCTGGACCAGATGGAATACCAACAATTGTTTTAAAAAGATGTGCAGACTCCTTATGTCCTCCTCTTGCGCTGATTTTCAACAAATCAACATCTCTGTCAACTTTCCCTGCAAAATGGAAACAATGCTTCATGTTCCCCGTTTTCATAAAAGGCGATAAACGAGAAATATCAAACTACCGTGGAATCACTTCTCTTTGTTCTGGCTCGAAACTTCTTGAGATTTTGATCAGCGATTTTATGTTCCGGAGTGTTAAGCAATATTTATCTACGGATCAACATGGTTTTTATCCAGGCCGTTCAACGAGCACAAATTTAATTGAATTCACTTCCTGCTGCATTCGAAACATGGAAAAGGGAATCCAGATCGACACTGTTTACACTGATCTGAAAGCGGCTTTTGATCGAGTGAACCATCGCATCTTATTAGCCAATCTGAGTAGAATAGGGGCTACGCCTGCGTTTGTACAATGGATGGAGTCGTATTTGATGAATCGAAGGCTAAAAGTCAAAATTGGAAATAATGAATCTGAATCGTTCTGCAACGTTTCCGGTGTTCCTCAAGGAAGCAACATGGGCCCATTTATATTCGCAGTGTACTTCAACGACGTGTGCTTCGTTCTACCCCCAAAATGCCGATTATTGTATGCAGATGATTTAAAATTTTTCTTGGAAATCAAATCCGTTGAGATTGCCCGAAACTGCAACTTATGATCAACATGTTTGAAACGTGGTGTCGACGGAACTTGTTGACAATAAGTACCTCAAAGTGCTTGGTTATATCGTTCACGCGTAGCAAGACGCCATTGAACTGGAGCTACACTATTGAAAACTACGGCTTGGAACGTATCACGTCGATCAAAGATCTTGGTGTCTTGCT
The DNA here is from genome assembly GCF_029784155.1 of Uranotaenia lowii. NCBI lineage: Eukaryota > Metazoa > Arthropoda > Insecta > Diptera > Culicidae > Uranotaenia > Uranotaenia lowii. The sequence goes on along the minus strand of NC_073692.1, from coordinate 285,184,487 downwards.
AGACACTAAAATGACTTTCGTAAACCACTATCACAGCACTATTGTAAAAGCAAACAGGAACTTAGGTTTCATCATGAGGATTGGTAAGGAGTTTAAAGACCCTCATTGCTTGAAGGTGCTGTTCTGTTCACTTGTGCGTTCGCAGCTGAAAAACTGCGTCACTGTTTGGAGCCCATCTGCTGCAATCTGGATAAACCGTCTGGAAGCCATTCAGAGAAAATTTACCCGTTTTGCTCTTCGTCTTTTGCCATGGAGAGACCCGTTGCAGTTCCCACCATATGGATCTCGTTGCGACTTATTAGGGATGAAAACTTTGAACCAGAGACGGAACTTACTAAAAACTATGTTCATCACGAAAGTTTTGCTGGGCGAAATTGACTCCCGCGCAATACTTGAAAAAGTCAACGTTAATGTTATCCCGAGAACTCTTCGATCCAGAGAACCGCTGCGGTTAAACTTTCATCGGACGGAGTACGGACAATACGAACCCATCCGGGCAATGTGCGCAACGTTTAATGAATACTATGAATGCTCGATTACAATCTATCCTCTTCAGCTATACGTACCCAACTTCTACATGAAATTTAAAGATCACTTTGCTTTTTTAAAAATTGCTTGAATTATATAATTTTAGTTACATAGTTTTTAAGTTTTCATGTAAACCCTGTTGTCAGATGAATAAATAATAATAATAATAATAATAAAAAAAACTCCTCCATTCATTTACATAGTTCATTTCAACACGTAGAAAAAAGTATACACAGTAAATTTTTGCTTCGATTTCCAGCAAAATTGTTTGCTGGAAATGTTCAGCAATCCACATTTTTGCTGGAAACCAGCTAACATTATTTATTTTGCTGGTTTTTCCAGTAAACGATCAGAATCGCTGGAAAATCAGCAATCGATCTGTAAAATTGGGTAGGGGAGAGTGGGGTATCGTGGGCCATGGGGAAACGTGGGCCACTTTTAATATCTCAGCTGTGTTTTGAGATAAAAATCTCAAACCAACTGTCATCGTCGTCGCTTTGCGTGAGCATATATTCCTATATGTTGTTGACTGAAATACGCATCATATGCTTCTTTCATTTATCAAACTAAAAAAGTTGGAAAAATTCATTTACATAATTAAAAAAACACCCGCTAATTGCATCGATGGGGAACCTAAAGTGCAAAACAAAAATTTGCTCATACGCTTATGATCTTAGTTTTGTCATGATCTTTCACGTGGAAAAGGAATTTTTGATGAAACATCAATAAGTCACACAAACGCAACCAATTTGCAAATCATAGTTTGTGGGGAATCGTGGGCCACACATCTTAAATCACCTATATTTTTATGTTTTTATACATATTCAGAATTAAAAATACGTTTTACCTATCTGCAAAGTTTTTTTATGCCAAATGAAGAGTTATGAAAAATGTTTTGTCCATCCTATATAAGAAATTTTACCAGAATGTTCGCGAGCCAGGTTTTGGAATCTATGCGATCATACACAGCTCTCTTTTTTATTTCATCACCTGAAACCTCTTTTTAAATAACGAAATGAATTAGGAAATCACGGTTTTGGGTCAACTCATAATCTTTCCATGTTATTTGGTCATTTTGGGTTTAACGGCCCACAATTCCCCACCATTTTTCAAAATCCCAAAAATATTGCTTTTTTTCAAACAGTCTGAATTTGGGAAAAATAACTTAATAAAAATTTAAAAAAAAACCTTATGATACCTTGAAAATGTAGAAAACCATACCATTTTTTATTTTCATTTTATCTTTTACAATAAAGAAGTTATTGTTATCTTTTTAAGTTGATATTTTTCGCCGAAAAATATCAACTTAAAAAGATAACAACAACTGGCGGTGATCAAAACTCGTAAACATAAAGAAGTTATGGAACAACGAAAAAAAGTGGCCCATGATTCCCCACTCAACCCATACTTATTATTTTCGTTTGATTGTGGAAATGTAGTATCGGTCAGTTCGGTGTTTTCTTATGAAAAAAATCGACATGTTGAGGTGATTTAATCTGTAAGTAGATCATTTGGCTTTAAATTTACAATACAACTGGCGAAATTTTCATATTCTCTAGAATAATCAATCCGTAATAATGGCCCGAGAATGACCAAACGCAGCTGCTGGTGCGTAACGGCAAAATTCATCAGAGATAGAATTTACAAAAACGATAGAAAAACGCGTAAATTACCAAAACTTGTCTGTCAAAATCATAGTTTGGAATAAGTAAAATAAAAATAAATTAAACAAAACAATGCAGATATTCCTTATTTTGGAAAAAATAATAATAATAATAAAGCAATAAAAAAATCAATTTAAACCGGACATTTGTAGGTTTCCAGAAAAGCTCATTTTTCAGATTGCTGGTTTTCCAGCAATTGGGTTTGCTGATCGTTTCCAGCCAATCGTTTTGCTGGAAAACCAGCAGGACAAAAACAAGCAAAATTTTACTGGCTTCCAACAATAAAAAATTTGCTGTGTAGTATTGTCAAAAATAATCTACTTATATTCAATCATATTCCTGATTGATTCTCGATCAACTATACATCTGAAGATTTCAATCTTATATATAAAAATGGAGGCGTTTCCATTGTAACAACATCACGTATTAATGGTCTGTCGGAATGAAGTGAAATTTGGTATCCGAGGGTTTTTTGGGTCAGAGATGGTTTGTATAATAGTTTCAAGAATCTCACTTTATATGAAAGGGGGGTCCCCATACAAAATTATCTCTTCACATCTCTTCTTATATATGAAAATGGAGGCGTTTTACTTTGTAACAACATTACGTATGAATGGTCGGTCGGAATGAGTGAAATTTGGTATCCGAGGGTTTTTTTGGGTCAGAGATGGTTTGTATAATAGTTTCAAGAATCTCACTTTTGATGAAAGGGCGGTCCCCATACAAATTTAGCTCTTCTTCACATCTTATATATAAAAATGGAGGCGTTTTCTTTGTAACAACATCACTTATGAATGGTCGGTCGGAATGAGTGAAATTTGGTATCCGAGGGTTTTTTGGGTCAGAGATGGTTTGTATAATAGTTCCAAGAATCTCACTTTTGATGAAAGGGGGGTCCCATACAAAATTAACTCTTCACATCTTATATATAAAAATGGAGAAATGAAGTGAATGAAGTGAAATTTGGTATCCGAGGGTTTTTTGGGTCAGAGATGGTTTGTATAATAGTTTCAAGAATCTCACTTTTGATGAAAGGTGGTTTCAATACAAATTCAACTTTATTTGTTACGATTTCCATAAGAATCTATTCGCGAGCACGATGCAGTTAAGGACGTGTAGATAAAATTAAACATTTATTACGATTTATACTTTAGTAGGTAAAACGAAGTTTACCGGGTCAGCTAGTTATGTATATAATAGATAATCTTTTGGATATTTTACATTCATCATATAATAGATTCAATTATAGTGGTATGATTGATTTTATGCAATCAACTATAAATATAAAAGATTCAACTGTAATCGTATGATTGATGTTGTGCATTCAACAATAAATATAGTAAATTCAACTATACTGGTATAGTTGATTTAACTGTAAATATAATAGATTCAATTATATTTTTATGATTGATTTCACGCATTGAACTATATTCTAAGATTGATGGTGCTGAATTTAATTATATTCATAATTGAATCATATTAACAAAGCATTTAGATTCTACTGTAAATCTTTTTGAAGACAGCTTCATTATTTATTTAATTTAATTTGAAAAGTGTTATGAATTGAAAAACGTTATCCTATATGGCTGTTCTGTTTTTCCCTATCTCGGTTGAAACACTGAAGGTATTCTTTATGATAGATGATTTCAGTCATATTTATTCGAAACTACCAAAAAGATTACGAATTGGCAACTTAAGGTTTGTTCGTCTAATGGGATCATCAACAAAACGGCTCTCTTTGCAGTTGGCTCCTTGCTCCTTTTGGCCATGTCTGGAATTGATTTAGTATCGAAATATGCAGTTTTCCAGATTTATGACTGAAAAAAAAAGAAATATCAAATCAATTTGAGATGATGAACCAAATAGTTGGCTTACCTTACACGTCCGGCGGCTTCTGTTTTTGATGGTACCAACAGACCTAGGCAGCTGCTGCCCCATCGGTCAGCGACTATGGATTGCCGCCTGTAGGGAGTATCTGACGTACCTGGCATGACAATTGTCAGCTGGCTTCGATGCTCACTTCACGATGAAGAATAAAGCCCACCTGTAAAAGGAAAATGGTCTGAATGAATATCTTCCGGATACTTGGCGTAAATATCAGCTATTGACCATAGTTGATAAACCTGATCGGCTTAATTTACCCCTGAAGCCCCTGAACTTACTTTTATTGCCGCCTAACCAATATATCTGTCGGCACGAAATAGCAAAATCGAAAGTTTAAGTTTTTTTTTGTTTTGGTTCTGTTTGCTCCAGTATGAATGGTTCAGTGAAAACGGCTATATGACCAAAGTTAAAACTACATGCGCCAAAGTTAAAACTACATGAATAATGAAGTGAAAATTCCAATATATATTAGAATAGAATCATAATTATTGTTGAATACCTAAAATCAATCATACAATTGTAGTTGAATCTATTATATTTACAGTTGAGTCAATTATACCATTACAGTTGAATTACGTAAGGTTAATCAGCAGTTTGTAGTTGAGTCTATTAGATTTATAGTTAAATGCGAAAAAATCAACTACACTTCGATGATTGGTATAACTTAGGGTTACCATACGTACTCTTTTAAGAGTACATGTACTCTTTTTCGGTCGAGAAATGGGCGTACTCTTCTTTTTGTGAAATTTCATCAAATGTACTCTTTTTTGTTGATATACATTTGATCTGAAAAAACAACCTATTTCTTCCATTTTATGAGGTTGTTTCACATCTTATACTAAAACTAGGTAAGGAATACGATTTACAATAAATTATTTTTACATCTTTTTTTCAAAAACATGCGTTTTTAGTCTTAATTAGGTCAGCGCGATATGCGTCTTTGAGTATGCGAACAGTAATCAATTTGTACATAATTAAAGTAATATGCTTGAATGCGCACAAATGTCAAATATTGTTTTTTTAGTTTTTATTTTTGACACTTTACCAGCGTTATGGCATTCGTGTCTTATCTCAAATAATGATTGTAAAGTAAATGTACGCGCCAATAGAAAAAAGCTCTTTTTGAAATGGATTGTTTTATAATGTTTTTTTGTGGTTTACAAGCAAATACTGATATCTCTTCGAATAATCCAACTTTTGCATAACCTCAACAAATTGAAAGAATTTGAATGAATGGAAATATCTCGGTTTCCAATTACAGTAGAACCCCGCTTGTTCGAGGTAGTAGGCAAGGCCGGTTTAAGGGGGGGGGGGGGAAGGGGCAATTGCCCCGGGCCTCCTGGCTCAGGGGGGCCCCCCGAGGGAAAAAAAAGTTTAAACATAACTTTAATCATACTACCTCAATTTCTACAACTCTATGAAAAGAAATCAAAACTAGAAAATCGAAATGAAAACTTGAAACATAACAACTAAAGGGGCCCCGTGAAATATTATCTAGAATAGTTTTTCTCTTACATAAATTAAGGGGGCCCCCTACTAGAATAAGTAGTGAAGAAGTTCTCCCGCATTTTTCGGGCTAAGAACATCAAAATCTTGGTATTGTTTTCAAAATTTTCAACCCAAAATCGGGACAAAATAATTTAAACCGAATTAAAAAAAAGATTAAGAAGGATATGGAAAACACACAACAAATTTTCATTTTTTTTCATCGAAACATGTCAGTCAGAATATTCTGTCATTATGTCAGTTTATTATTACGTTAACTTTCCAAGTTATGGTTACTGCTCTAAAATAGCAGCTTATTTCGTCAAAACTGGCTCACAGTGCTAGTAGAGAACAGAGAAGGTTTATGATAAACATTTCAGAATTTTACCCGGGCAGTATCCAGGTTAATGCCGGATATTTTTATAACTTTTCACTTTTTAACAATTTTCTTTGAAATATCCGTTTCCCTCCCAATTTTTGAAAATATAATCTATAACAAAAACTGTAGTACCGTCAACTGGGGCAACATGCAACAATTTTCAACTTCAATAGCTTCTAAAAAACTTATATTCACAGTTAATCGTATCCTTTATGCATCAAAAGTTTTAAGGATGCTGGGACATCAAATTGGCGTAGTTAAAAAATTATTGGTTTCTTCAGTTATTTTTAATTTTCTAAAAACATGCGATTTTCACCCTCCTTAGAAAATGAGGTAACTTGCAACAAACTTTGTTTTAATGAAAAATCTTATGAACACGTACAAAAATTTATAGTTTTTAATATACTGGCGATGCCTTAAAGACCATTACGCATGACAACACCAATTGCAGTAGATTTTGGGTCTGTAAAAACAAATTTTCACATTTTTTCTGAAATTAAGGATGCTGCATACATTTAGGGGTTAAATAATACTACGAAAAATTCTAAAAGATGAAATCTTAAAAATAAATGTTTGGATGAATGAAATTTAAATGTTTACAAACGCGTGATTCAAAACATTCATATTCCAACACATGGAAACGAGATTTACAAGTTATTTCTTTGATTTGCATTTTGTTGCATTTAACCCCAGACACCTAACTGAATATTAAAAATATTCATTTAATAAAATTGGGTGATTGTTCGAAAAATATTTTTACACCAACAATGTTGGTATAGTATGAGGAAACCTGTAAAAAGTTTGTAGGTAATTTTATCAAGCCAATCCGTCATCCGTCAGTTTTTTTCGGCATCAAAAAATGTTAAAATTTGTACATTTATTGCTCGATTTTTCAAATTTTACACAAAAATAAAAAAAACTTAAGACAACTAGCTTAAGATGCGAGAAATTATGTCATCATCATTTTGTTATCATTAAAAGATAACTTTATTACAGAACATTAAATTAAAAATTGATTCAATGTAGTGTTATATAAATGTTGCATCGAACCCCGCTGTTGCATGATGCCCCGTTTGACGGTACCTAGCCTCAATTGGACCAATCGACAGTACTGAGTTTCTTTATTGAATTTCCATACCAATTTCTGTCTTAGGTTTGAAATTCGTTTTTAAACATTTTCAACAGATTTAACCAAAATTCTGCCATCTCCTGAATTCAGCATATCATTTTCGAAATGATCATTCTCAAATTATCATTAAAACGGACTCATAGTTGAGTTGCTAATATCATTGAGTGATTCATTTAACATGAATATTTCTATTTTTTTTTATCATATTATATTTTTCAAGATTCAATTCATTAAAATTTTCTAGTCTTGTGTTGTTTCTTCAGTTACTGAAGTTCAGTTTCATGGTTTTTCTGAATTTTGAGAACTCAGGATCTTTGTTTTAGGTTGTCAACTCATTTGTATTCCTTATCTGACTTTTTCCAATGATAACCTATTTCTATTATTATTATTATTTAGTTTATTAGAGACACTTTACCACTTCTGGGATATTCGTGTCTTTTAAAATTGGTTTACAAAGATGTACTTACAAACAAAATAAGTTCAAACAATTTTGCCTCTTTTACAAATTTTATCACATTTTTTTCTTTCTCCGTATCGTTGATCAAAACTTCGCTAATAGTTCCTGTTATGTTGATTTTTTTCCAAATTTCTTGGTAACCTTTACATAACTGATTCTGTATTTTAAACCTTTAATCTCTATTCTGATTTTTTTCCAACGATTATTGATCTACTGTTAACCCTTTGGCTTTAGGGGCATCGAATGAAACTTTTGTCAGATTTAGAATAACAATTTGATTACTTTTTTGTATCTGATGAAAATCATATTATCATTTTATTGAAATACACATTTGGTGCCTGATTGTAACTTTGAATCTTTATTATTTTTTATTTAATTCATATGTTTTTTCGTTTCTCAAAACTTGATTTGAAATTATGATTAAGATTTGAGAAACTGAATTGTGAAAATGAGCTAATTTAAAGTTTTTAATTTTCAAACTCTTATATCTGTATCTCTATGGAATTTGAATTTAATTATTTTGTTTATTTATTTATTTTTTTAAATTCTATGGTTCAAATCTTCATAGTACTTTCCAATTGTCATAAGGTAAAAATGTTTTGATGAAGCACAAACCAAGCGATCAATAATGAAATGAAAAACTTTCTAAAAATCTATTCGGTAATTATTCTAAATCAGAGAATTTCAGTTGGTGATAAGAGTATTAAAAAAATTGAGGATTAAATTTTTCATTTGTATGCTCAGCTTTCATTTTTGAGAAATTTCTAAACTCTTCCGGAATATTTGCTTGTGATTGATTAACAATTTTTATTTGAAGATACCAGAAACCATCTTCTACACAGACTACATGGCTATTTGAAGAGAGTATATTGAACTCATCTCCAGTTCTTTAAAACGTTTAAAATATTTTGTATTCACTGGGATAGCATTTGAAAAAAAAAAAACGAATCATAGGGGCCCCCCGAGTAAATTTGCCCCGGGCCTCCCGATGGCTTAATCCGGCCCTGGTAGTAGGGGCCTCCTCAGATTATACGAAATATGTACATCCTTTTCCATCCGTTTTGCATACCATCCGAGAGCAAAGCTCCATAATTAAATGGATCTTGTATCAACCTGATGGCTGGGAGCTAGAAAACCGTAGTTATATCGTTTCTCCTGACTTTTGGGGTAAATGATCTCAATGTACTCTTTTTGGTGTTGCGGGATCTGGTAACCCCTGTATAATTAGCTGAAATAATTGGAACAACAGTCTTTTTTCTCCGTGAAATGTTTTGGAAATTCCGAATGTACACTGCAATCTCGATGAAACTTGTGGCGTAACGTACTGGTTAGCTTTCGGCGGCCAGTAAGCTTAACTGATCATTTAGAATCCGGCAGTTACAAACGTGTGTATTTTAAAAACTATTCATTTTATCGAAAAACTTTCTATGGATGAAATGAAGGTGTCAATAAGACTTTTAATGTTAAAATATAAAAAAAAAATATCAATGATTTAAAAAAATACTCTTACTATTTCATAAAATCTCTTTTTTATCTTTGCATACTTTTTTAAGTCATATATTGATCTATAGTTTTTACCACAGAAGCAAAACCTCTGCAAAATCATGATATTTGACACAAACTCACCTGAAAAAAGCAATCTGGTTGGAACTTTTTCATGGGTAGGCATCTCGAAGAATTTGATTTCTTAAATCCGGTTTTAACATAAATGTCTTTGTCCATTAGAACACATCTGTCACATTGCGTAAAAATCGGTTGCACAGATTTAGATCTATTGAAATGCTCACTATTAGTTATTTACATGGTGTCTACTAGTCAAGCATCACTTTTTGCCTGCTGGAAATGGATTTATTGCATTAATTAAGGGGTCTGCATTCAGTTATCCCCAATAACCATAGACTTTTTGCCATATTTAAGATCATGGGTTCCACTCTGATGCTTGGTTTGAACTTCGTGTGGATCCTAGAGTGGCTCCTTATACCTCTTAACCATTTGGTCCAAAAAAAATCAGAAAAAATCAACACTTCATGAGTTTTCAAGTCGACAATGAAGAATTTTCGAGGCGCAAAATTCGCAAAAGGCGCAAATTTGTACGAAATTATTTTTACCATGTCTTTTTGCATCGTAAATATCTCAAACACACGTTGACTTAAAAATCTGGCAAAAATAGACAAGATAGTGCTTTTCATAACCAACACAACGCTGCTAAAGTTTTGCGTATCCTATCTCTCGTAATTTAGCTATCACCGAAATGAAGTGTCCGGATATTAAATGATCATAGTTTTACGTGTGTTTTCTGTGCTTAACTTCAGGATCCATCTTCAAAACGCAACACTATTCATCTTCAGGCGACTCAATGATAAGGTAAGAAAGTCCTTCATCACCCTGCGACATCAATTGATTTCTCTTGACTTCCTAAACATAAGTGGATTTGGTTTAGCTTAAGTATGATTTAGTTTGAATGATGAGAATTCAATGTAGCGTATCTACATAGATTTAAGCAACTTAAAATTGATCGAGAATAAACGATCCTGTAAACCGTCTTAAATCCTTTTTTTGCTGAAAATTTTACAGAAGTTTACTCCAAAGATAACAAACCACTTTTGCTTTTAATCAAAAGAAACATGTTTGAAAAACTCGAGGACCGATCATGCAAATGGAATCAAATTTGAAATGGGAGTGTATTTGGTTACGAGAAATGTTCTCAAAATGGTTTGGTACTCCTCCCTTCTTTCAATGAGGAAATAGGAAGCGAGAAAGGGAGGATTATTATTCAATTTTTGGCACAATTCAAGAACGAATCAAGCAAACAGAACCTAATTTGGCATGCGAGGGTATATGGGTAAGAAGAATATTTTGAAGATGGTTTGAGACACTTCTCTCCTTTCAGCGTGCAAAGTTTTTTGCAAAGTTTGTAAACTAATCAAGCAAATAGAATCAAATTTGACATGGGTGGTTATTGGGGTACGAGAAATTCAACTATAATTATTTGGGACTCCACCCTCTTCGATTGGGAAGATATAAAGAGAGGGAGAGGGTCTTACTTACAATTTGATGCATTATTTGTTTTATTTGCTTAACAATATTTGTTTACCGAACAAAAAATATTTATCATGCAAGTATATTCGAGTACGAGAAATGTTTTTTTAGGTTTTGAGACCCCACTCTCTCTCTTCAACGGAAAGAGGGGAAGGAGGAGAGTGGTTTTCATACAATATTTTTGGATCACTCGAAAACGTATTATTCAAGTTTAACAGCGAACGGTATCTCAGTAGAATTTTTCTTTATGATTGTTGAAGGCTTCTTCCTCCTTTCGCTGATTTGATAGGAAGGGGAAAGGGGAGCTCCCATACATTTTTTTAAATTACTCGAGTGCTAATCTAGCAGATGGTAACTAGTTGGGAAGAGTATTTAAATACAAAAAATATTTTCAAGATGATTTTTTTGCCCTCATTGGATAGAGAAGAGAAAAGAGGTGCTATAAGTTTGTTTTTATAAATTCAAGAGCTCATCAAATAAATGTAACCAGGGTTGCCCGCGACTTTTCGTTTTGAAAATCCAAAGTTTTTCCCGATTTTCCCCCGGCATTTTCCCGGTTATAAATGATGATTTTCCCATTTAATATATTCGTTTTTAAATATAAAATTATGGTGAATAAAAAATTTTTTTGAAAAGGGGCTCAAATTTCTAACAGTTGTATTCCAAAACTTGTTGGGCGGTTAGAAACCATGACAAAAACTATGGCGTTTTCTAACACGTAATCTTTTCGTATGAAATTGACAGGGTTTCATGATTTTTTAAAACGAATCTAACGAAATTGGCATCTATTCGTTGTTTTGCTCCACAATTTTAACAGTTCTGCAAAAAAAATTGAGGTCAATTGATCTTGAAACTATAATGTAGCACTTTTCAGCTACTGTAAAATTTTCTTGAATTTTTATAGAGTTCTAGAAAAAAATGGTATAGTTTGTAGAAAAATATGTAAAAAAAATACATCGAAACAGCTTGTCAACTTGAATGGGGATTCGTCTTACAAAACTTAAAACCATTAGATTGCAGGAAAATATTTGAATGTAGTTATATTTTTTTGGCAAATCCAAAGACATGCTTCGGAAAAAAAAATTCAATACAAAACAATGAATAACTTTAGTAATGCTGTAAGACATTAGATTTCGATAGGGCCTTATTTTCGATACAATTTCTACATAAGAAATATAAACGAGAAAAAATATTCAGTCCTTTGGAGTCCAAAGTTCGGACTCTCACTTATCCAGGTCCGACTGTAGTTAGTTTTGTCGATAATAGTTTTATTATAAAATTTATAACATTGGAGTTATGCTTGTAATATAGCACACTTGCGGAGAGCGAAAAAATTAGATATCTCATATTGCCCTGCAATTTGATAAAAAGCTATTCAAACTTCGTTTGTTTAATAATGAACGAAAATAAGCGTTTATGAGATAAATTTTCCTAGACTGTCAAAAAATATTCTTAAATTTTGAAATAATTTTGATAATATCTTTGAAATTCCGTAAAAAAAAACCTCAAGCATGACAGTTTTCCCGGTGAGGTGCCGAAATTCCCGGGTTTTTCCCGGTTTCCCAGTGACGAGATGAAATTCCAAAGTTTTTCCCGGTATTCCCGGTTTTCCCGGTTCGCTAGCAACCCTGTGTAACCAAATTCAACAGCGGAGAGTAAAAGGGTACGAAAAATGATTCTATGGTTATTGAAAAACCTTTTTCACCTTCCACTGGGGGATAAGAATGGGGAAAAGCAGTTCCGCACAATTTTTGGTATAACTTGAGAACTTATCCAACAAATAGAATCAAATTTGAAAGGAAAATTTTTCGGGTACGAAAAATGTTTCTTTTTTTTTAGGAAAGATTCCATCCAGTACAGAGCCGGGAATGTGGGAGGTATTATCACGGCGATTCATGGACATTTCCCACATTGCAGGGGAGAATAGCAAATAAAAACGAGTTCTTAATATTAAATTTGAAACAATTATTGAAAAAAAATTTGAATGCTTTCATTGTAAAGATATCGATTCATAATAAAATTATTTTCACAATTTATTTTTAATTTTTGGAAGGCAAAGCACACTGGGTCAGCTAGTAGCCAATACAATAGACTGCGTGGTTTGAGTGGTTAACCAAGCACAAATAACGCTGGGCACAACATCAACTCCACACGCAGTGTGACGTTTAAATACTAATGTCGATAAAAACGTTTCAAATGTCCGAATGAATTTCAAGGAATTTGAAAAAGTCTCAGAATGTTTATAAAAATGAGTTAACGACCGTGATCAAATCGAGCGTGAATTTGGCGAGTAGCGAAAGAATTGATAGGAACAGTGATAAAATTGAAAATCTACTGTAATACGAATAACAAATTTAGTAGGTACCTGTCATCTTTTGAGCAAAAATTTCAATTTACTAAATAAAATAATCTTGTATTTTGAAACATTCCATCTTCAGAGCTGAAAAAAACAGGAGTTTTCTTTCTGAATTTCTGCGGTTCAGAAATATGTAAAGGACAACTTCTATTCCTGATTCCACCAATTCCACTAATTTCTTCCATCTTATTTCTACACAAAAATGTACTTAGCGAAGAATTTTATTTCAATCAGTATCCAGTTTTTCTCCAGGTCCGGCAAAGACAATGTTTAATCCACGTTTCCATTTATAAATGAATATAATATAATATGACTATGAAAATGGTGGAAACGGTGTAACATACTCAAAAAACGACAAGAATTTTAACCATTTCATGAAAAAATTAAAACAAAACACTTAAAATGAAAAAAAAAAAAACAAGTGAAAGATGGAAAATGTCAAAAAATACAAATATAACAAAAATGTGTCTGAACATGACAGAAAACATATAAAAAAGGCTCAATATTTTCAAAAAAGAAGGAAAACTATGCTGATGACCATAAAAATGGTTTATTATTAGTTACTAGTTGAAAAAAAATTGAGCCGATAGACCGTCCGATTTTGGCAAATTATAGTCCGCACTTTGATTCATCCTAATATATCGGCTTGAGAAACCTTATTTGTATTACAAAAGTTACAGGTAGTTAGGGACCGTTCACTAATTACGTAAGCACGATTTTGGAAATTTTCAACCCTCCCTCCCCCCCTGGTAAGACAAAGTAAGATTTTTTAAACCCCCCCCCCCCCTAGTAAGATCTTACGTTTTTTATTCTTTGAGAAATTAACATATTTTTTAGGTTTTATTTTTGACACTTTACCAGCATTATGGCACTCGTGTCAGAGAAATTGACACGTTTTTTTTCAAAAATAGCTTGAAAATATTAAAAATGTGACATACATACTTCAAAGCAAAGCACTTTTTAAGTAAAATTTAAAAAAAAACTGTATTTGAAAAGCACAATCTATACAAAACAACAGATGAAATGTCATAAACAATTAAAGAAATGATTATTCATGACATGTTTGGGGTAACAATAATTTTCAATAAATTTTCACAATCGAATAAACGATATAAAATCTAAATTCCGATTTAAAAAAGAGAGATCAGGTTAGCACAATGTACCCTAAAAAATTGTTATGTTTTTTACCTGAAAATCATAAAAATCTTTTAAAAAATATCATTCTATACTACTAGAATCGGGGCAAAAATGTTTAACGACAATCACGTTGTCAACTAACCTTAAAGCTCAGACTCATTCAGTGGTAAGCGATAAAGTTTTAGGATTTCTTTGGTAAATCTTTTGTAAAATTTAGAGTTGGTTGTTTCTATCACTGAAAAAACTGTCTAGAAATTCATTATTTAAAGCGCCTTATATTGATTTTTAAAGATTTCTTTCTGAATGAAGTCATTTTTGAAGTATGATGGATTCAAATTGCGGTGTCACAACGCGCCATTTTCCTTGTAGTTTCTATAAATTTCTCAATTGAAAAGATTGTTATGATGAAAAGCAAACAGCGACGATCTTTTATAATAATGTGATTTAGTGTTTTTAGTTTGATTGATTCTCTATAAATTTAATAAACCTCCAATTTTTCTTTTTTTTTATGAATTCAAAGACATTATAAGATAAATAACATAACATCAAAATTAACCAACAAATAGATGGTGAGTTAAAAAAAAAACCTGAATAAAATGGTTTCGTATGGCTGTGGCTGTGATGAATTTTTAATGTAATATTTCTTACGTAAGATTTTTGGAAACCCCCCCTACCCCCCTAGTAAGAGATCGTAAGCAAATGTGAAACCCCCCCCACCCCCCCCTATGTGCTTACGTAATTAGTGAACAGCCCCTTAGTGTGGGGTATAGTGAGAACGTTCTTTATTTAGTACAGCACTGAACGTTAAGATGATAACATTGGCCAAATTAAAATTAATATTTGATTATTAATATTGGTAAGCTTAGACTCGTTTAGAAAAGAAGGTTCAGAAGAAGAACTGAAAATATAGAAACTCGTTTTGAGCTAAATTGAATTCAAAATTTAAAAACAAATTTTATATTGTGAAATTGAGTGTGTCTTTTCCAATCAGTGATAGTGTAGTATTGCAACTGACACGCCCTGCAGCAACGCTTACGTGCGGATAGAGTTTTAATTAAATTATTAAAAACCGTTTGGGCCAGTCGCGTGGCTGTCGCAGAAAAGGGGGAGATGACCAAAACAAGTGGATGGTTTTGATCTATGTACTCTCCATTAGAACTAGATGGCAAAAGGGTGATTTCAATCATCATTAGAACCAAATGAGCGTGCTAGGCTAGAACAAGCCCGCTTTATGGGCAGCGACCATTCTGAAGTCTGGAAGCGATTAAAAATCTCATCCCTACTCCATGTCACCCAGGCAGCATCGTAGAGAACCACCCCTTTTCCGTTAGGAGCAAACGTTCTAGGCCCGGGTAGGAAAAATTGCCCGTGAATGCGTGAACTTTCAAATCTCAAGAGGACTAGAACAGCAAACGATTAATGGTCTTGTACCCAGTACTAATTCCCATGGGGCAGAATATTTTTCAATTAACGGATTGAGGTCAAATCGCAATCGCCGCCGCGTGCAATCGTGTCGTATTTTTCGTTTTCAAGCGCAGAATTCTTGACATCTGAAGAATAAAGACGCAATTGTATGGGCCCTGCTCCGCCAATTGTACGGTGTCCAATCGGCACGGTTACGGAAAACATATGCCAATGTTAAGTGGAAATCTGATAAATATCTTCACAGCGCGCCTAGGAGTGATCGTTTCTTTTCCAATGTGGAACATATCTCGAGATCGACCGATTAGAAACGGGAAGTTCTGCGCTGCGAGTGTTGGATATTTAAATGATTTTCTCAGTGATAAGTCATTTAAATAATTATTACAATGACATTTGAATCATTCATATTTGTATTTTACTGTATTTTACTGAAGAAAATATTCATGAGCAGCTAGATATTTTACAAATACAAGCTTAAAATACTAAAACCATTGAAGTTATTGAACTCTTAAAAAATATCGCAAATTGCCATTTAATGATATAGGTAGGTTTTTATTTTCTACTTTTGAGAATCAGAACTTCCAATTCTTTACTGAAGTCGTTTTTGCTTTTCTGCCTCACGGATGACTTTTCGGTCATGGATATTTCATAACAACTCCTTTTTTGCTTAGCCTCAGATTTGATTGTGGGTGCTAGAAAATATGAAAAAAAAATCACCAAGAAACGGTTGGACAAAAACGGGTCGTCAAATGTGCGCCAATGATGCCGATCTGGCTGGACGCGCCGGCCGCGATTTATGCCCGTATCGCGAAATGCCAATCTAATTCATTAACGAAGATGATAAATATCGTCTTTGGCGGTTGAAAAAACGAGAGCACTTCCTCGGAACCGTTCCCTCCCGCTGGTTGAGCATCGACGACGTCGGTCAAACATCTTTCGACTCTGAATGGGACGACGACGCCATCTCACGGGCTAAAAATTAGAGGAAAAAAATGATTCCGAGATCTAAGAGCCGTGACACTACATTAGAAGGGGCATCATAGATTTGATCAAAGTAATGCATGCACGATGCTAATTAAAACCTTTAATACTGAGTTGAGCAACCGCATTGAATGCGTTTCTGGTCAAATTCGTCTCAGAGACGGATCCTATCAAACCGGTGTCATGAACGTTAGTTTTGTGTAGCTGCACGCCAATCAATGCACTTCATCGAATCAATCAGTTTGTTGTAGGGAATATTACGTTTGAAATCTTTTAAATGAATTTTAATCGAACTAATATTTATTTAATTGCCTTGAAAGAAACTTGTTACCTGAGCAGTCAAAGAGTTTTCAACAGAGATGAAAGATTTGTTTAGAAAATGCCTCCAAACTATTATTAAAACGACTCTAATCAAGCTATTAACTTGCTATGATGGGTTAAAGTTTATTTATTGAATTTAATCTCTGGTGAATGCATTCCCAATATACTTGTAGAAAAAATGTTACTGAATTGAAAAATATTCATCATAAAAAAAGGTAATCTAACGCAAAGGCTTTTACATCTCAAATGTTAAGCAATATCTTCAAGTCAAACCTCGATCTCACAATAACGTGAATTGAAACCATGTGGAGTATATAGGCGGCTTCACACGAGCGAAGCCGGTAGTGCGGTTGTTGATTTCTGTTTTGGTTTTGAGGATTTTTGGAAATGTTATGCTCTGGAGTGCGCATGCTTCTCCCCATCCGGGAACTCACTCTCAGTCATTACCCGGCTCTCAGTGAGTATTCTTGGGAAAATGTTGGGGAGCTTTTCCTTCTAAGGTAGATAAGCCAACATACGATTTTTTATGCTTCTGACGTTTCGTTGAAGATTGTGTTTTTTATTTTTTCAGGGAAATTCGTGGTAAATGTATTATTTTTTGGATATTGTTTGTTTTGTTAATTGTGTTGATAATATACAAAAGCTTTTTAAAGCGAAAAACAAAGCCAACCAATGGAGGTTAAAATTTGAGGAACAAAGTGCAGATGCTTCATGTTGCAGTGTGTTAAAGCCTTTTTTCTAGAACTTTAATCATAGGAGATCTTTGTTTATTTGTTGAATATTTGTCTGTATTTGAAAAAGAGATAAGTAACATATTTATGAACGAATAGATAGTATTTTTGACAAGGGTGTTATACAGCTCAACGTGCTCTCACTCTGCACAATGTGCTGCTCAACGAGAGCTCTGGCTTCAGAATTTTGCCACACAGCAAACTTTATTTAGATGGAAACCAGCAAAATTTTGATGAATTTTGTCCCGCTGGCTTTCCAGCTGAACTTTCAGCAGTTTTGATTGCTGGAAATTCCAGCAAACTTTATTGCTGGAAATCAGCATTTTTTTATAAAACATTTGTAATTTTTTAGATTCTGAATTTGATTTTAAATTTAAACCCGCATGGTAGTCATTTTTATGAAAAGAAATGTGCTTGTTATTTTTTCTTGAGCAATTTTTTTTTTTTATAAATAACAAAATTAAATAATATCTGCCAGTGGGTTGCCCGCACGCTCTTTGCCGCGTATTGGACATCATGCTATATTTGAAATAAAAATAAAAATAAAAATTATTATACCGTCAGAGAATACGTGTTCATTACATGTAAGCTTCGGACCATCCAAATTTCATTGTATAGGTTAAGGTAGTGCCACCTCCATCCCAATCCTACTTCTCCTAAATAATGAAATGAAATTTCAAGATAACAGGAAATAGATAGGGAAATATGATAATGAAAAAAATTTAAAGCTGAAGTTCAATAGCTATTAGGAAAGGGTATATTTCGAACATATAATCAATGACTATCTCAGCTAGTAACAAAAATCTTTTGTTAATGTGTACTATAAGGTTGACAATGATTGTAGTTTCAATTTTTTACCCTCAAAAATAACCAAAAGGAAATCAAATGAAATCAAAAATCACAATTTTCATTTTGATTCCAAATGACCTTAATAACATACATTAAACATCGAGATATGAAGCTATCAAAAATAAAAATTGATAGCCAATAAAGCTTAGTTCATTAAAAAATGGGGCAGTTATGAATGCGTACATCTTCAAAACCATTCTTTTGATCGAAAAACTTTTGAAAAAGGAAATAAAGGTAATCTCATGAAAATTCATAATAAGTATGAAAAAAAATTCATAATAAGTATGAAAAAAAGTTTACTTAAGAATAAAGCGTACATCTTTCAAGGATATAATGGCTAGCATCTTACAAATGCTAACTTCACCAGCCCATGGAAATACTACTATGTATGCCGTGACCGAGACTCGGTCTCATGACCTCTGGCTTAAAAGACTTATACGCTATCCTCCTGATCACGGTCGGGTAAATGCACCTGAAAAGCGATCAAAATTATTTGCGGACAAACGGTAAACAATAGATATTTGAAGTCTTCACAACATTTTCATATTTTCTAATGGTCTATCAAATTTTCAAAAGAAAAAAGTGATTTTTCCACCTAAAAGGGAAATAAAAAAATCTTTAAATCACTAGTTCAAGGAATTGATGTCTTCACAAAAGTTGTAGATCTTATTATTATAAGAAACTTTGTTCAAGACACCATCAGGATCGCATAAAAATCATAAAAATTACGAGCATATTAAAAATAACACAAGTTATTTTGAGTTTTTTGATATCTTTTTAAGTATACGAATTTTAAACTAGGTATATTTCAGAAAGTTGTTTAACTTGTCATAACACACAATTTTGTAGAACATGTCAAATACATGTTTCAAATAAGAAAGGAGATATACAACAAAATAATGCCTTTTTTAGTACGTTATTACCTTTAAAGTTCGGCCGACTTCGTATATTTTTTTTGAGTGGGTTTTGTTGGTCAAGTTATTAGCTTTCTATTGATATATAATTTTAACAATAGTCTTGGATAGATTTTTTTCTTAGCGGCCCACCACACTCCCCATACCAAAAAGCTAAATTGAGCCCTCTGGTAATGGACACTAACTGTTCTCAGCATGTCTGGCAGCAAACAAGAAAATAACATTAAAAACTCAAACGCGGACAAACTTTAATCATGCTGAGAACGTAAAAAATATTATTTACTACGAGGAAGTATGAAAAAACAAAAGAGAATCTCAGTAGAAGAATATTCCTTTGAAGAGATCCATTTTGATGATTTACAAATTAATTATTTATTTATGAGAATTGATAATAAAAACTAAAACTAAATTATAAGAACTAAACTACTAATTTTTCTTATTTTAGTGAAGTTAAATTTAATTTTTTAGATAACTCGAATAGCTTTTTATGAGTGTGTTGTAATCCCACAGTTCATTCGCCCATTTCCCCTCAAAATTTCGACGCGAACAAAAAAGCCAATAGTTATTTCGAGATAGAAAAGGGGCATTGAAGTTTTTGAAATTTGTTTTCCAGGACGAGGAGATGCACAAATCAGTATTTATAAGATCGTTGAATGTGCTAATGTTTTACTGTGATCATTTGGACCCGCTTTCAAGCCGAAATTTGCTTGAATATTGCTTCTTTAGTGAGTGATCCAAAAGGCGAACAGCCATTCTGCAATTCAAAAGGGCGCTCCAATTTGGCGAATAAACAAAATGAGAGCACCAGGCTGTGGTAAAAGGGCCCACTGATATATTTATCATTTTTTTTAAGTAATTAGTACGGAAAAGCTATATTTATCGATCGGGTGATGAAATCAAATCAATTTGAAAGCATTTTAGCGACTTATTTAGGAAAATGATTGTACGCAGCAAAATAGCAAATTGATTTTATTTTCTGAAACTTGGAATGCGTTTTTCTCAAAACAAAGGTCTTGGCGCATTCGCCGTATTCGAAAATCGATACCGTATTGTATTAGTTTGATCTTAAAAATGTTTCTATTAGAACTGTTTTTTATATCTTCTGGAAGGCTGTTGAACTTTGTAGGACCAATGAAAGAAATTCGACGTTGACTAAGACAGGTAGAAGCTGTGCTGCGCATAAGATGGTGAGATTAGTGGGTATTATGAACTCTCCGGCCGGCATTTAATATCAAGTTTTGTTTATGGTTAGACGAGCGCAGATTATCATCTACGTAAATTACGGTTTGCAAACCGCACAGTTCAGATAAAGGTAATATGTTATGAGATCTATCGGAATAAAGTAAATTGGTTGGGTAAAGACGGGGAAGATTATAGATTGTTTTAATGTAACAATTCTGGAGGGTTTGTAAACGGGAGAGGAGAGACAATGGGGCTCTACCCCAAACCGCTATCAAAAAATATAGACGGGAGTGTATAAAGCCAAAATAGAATTTCAGTAAAACATGACGTGGAACAAATGCTTTTACTCTCCATAAAATACCGCTAAAAGATGATATTTGTTTTTGCAATTGATCAATGTGGAAGCGCCAAGAGAAAGTTTCGTCTAGAGTTATTCCCAAGTACTTGAAGTTTGTTACCTTTTCAATTATTGTAGTAGATAGTTTAGGATCGTTGTGTGGTTCGATTTTTTTCCGAGGAGAGTGAAAAATCATGTACTTTGTTTTAGCAAGATTCAGGGTCAGAAGGTTGACGGAAAAATAACTATTAAGAACTCTTAAATCTTCTTCCGTATGGTTGATAATGATATTGGAACAGTTTGCGGGATATAAGAGAGCAGTGTCATCTGCAAACAGGCGAGGTGTACCGTGTAACGGCAACTTACTGAGATCGTTTTTTTAAAGTAGGAAGCGTAAGGGTCCGATATTACTGCCTTGCGGAACACCAGCTTTTCTAGGGAGCTCTTTTCTTCTCCTAAGCAGACAAATTGCTTTCTGTTTGACAAATAGCTGCGTGTTAAGTCGTTGATTAAGCCTCTTATGCCATAGCACTCAAGTTTGTTCAACAATATTTCGTGGTTTAAAGTGTCAAAGGCTTTTTCAAGGTCAAGAAATAGACCGCCTACAATTTTTTTCGTGTCTATTTCTCGAATGACAGAATCCATCAGCTCGCAGATAGCTGTAAGCGTGCTGGATCCTGATTTGAAACCGTATTGGAAGCAGTTAAAAACGTTGTTTTGATTTAAAAAGCTATTCATTCTGCTTATCAAAAGCTTCTCAAAAATTTTGCTGAAAATGCTTAAGGTTGATATGGGTCGGTAATTATTTACATCGAGTTCATCACCAGACTTGAAAATAGGGATTACACTTGCAGTTTTGAGGCATTCTGGATAAACTGCTGTCTCTATGATTTTGTTGAAGCATTCCGCAAGAATTTTGGCAAAATGTGTACTGTTATTTTTGAGTACTTGTGGCGAGATATTGTCTGGACCACTACTTTTTTGTTTTCCAAAGATGCAACAGTGAATTCGTTAACTGGAGCAGGCCACAGAAACAATGAGTTAGAGACCCGGTTTATATGCGAGAAAGTGTTGAAATCATGGTCTCTAGTAATAGTGTTTGCGAGAGATTTTCCGATGCTGGTAAAGTAATTGTTAAATGTAATACAAACTTCATGTTGGTTTTCCTTGACGGTGTTATCAACTCTTAAGGGGGGGGTAGGGTCTAACACATTCAAAAAATCGATTTTTTTTTTTTTTTATTTTCTTATTGTAAAACATTTCAAGAATGTTGTGTCAAATTTTCAAGTCAATTGAAGCAAAACTGTAGAAATTTTAGGCCTTTATCTCCTCCTATCTAATACTGCAAGACAGCAAGAGCAGAAACTTCAAACGCGTTTTTCTCGAAAGCACATTTTTAAAGTCCGTGGACATCGTCATTTGAAAACTACTTATCCGATTCTTTTCAAATTTGGAACATATTTTCTACATATAAAATACCAGACCCCAACGTTTTTCTTTTTTGTTTTTTTTTTACTTTGGGGAGATTTTACAGGTGAAAAATGGCGGGTTTCTTCGTGAAAAATCGGAGTTTTTACTTCAAACAGCCACAAACATTTCATAAATTTTTTTTTAAGTTAAATAAAAACGTTGGGGTCTAGAAAAACATCTATTTAAAATATTTGGCTCTGATTTTTTGACTTCAGATGATTCTGTGCTGAGATACAGTGTCCATCGCAAATCCTGTTTTCTAAAAGGCATCCTCGAAAGTGCTCCGTCACCGGCTCATTTTTCAATATTTTTCTACGAAAAAATTACTATATGTTCTTTTAACAATGCTTTGTATAATACAATAAAATTTAATACATTTGTTTGAACGATAGCTCTAGAAAAAATCGTGAAAATGGTGTTTTTTATACCCGTTAGACCCTTCCCCCCCTTAAGAAGATGTCGGATTTAGTTTTCAACCTTCCGACTATTGAGTTTATATTTTTCCATAGTTTTGAATCAGATGTATTGCTCAAAATATTTTCATTATAAGTACTCTTACATTTCCTGTTACAAACTTCTACTTTTTCCGAAATATGATTTAGCATTTCTTTCAAATGTGTATTTTCAGGATTTTTTGAAATAATTGTTTTTTATTCTGATCAGTGTCCAAAGATCAAAATTTATCCACGGACAGTGATTGCCTTTAAGCTTAATCGATTTCCTAACTTTTTTTTGAACAGGTTTTGAACAGGGAGTTGTAGGTGGAAGTGATGTTTTGAATGCACAAATCTGCATCTTCTACAGCACTAATTCCTCTCAAATAACTTTCAAACCTCTCGTTCAATTCAGAGTGGTTTTTGCAAACAAGCAATCAATAATGAGCTTTTTCTTCTCAAAACAGCAAACAGTGAGGTTTTTTTCTCCGAGTTTTAGGTGTTTCTAGAGAAAAAAGGACGGAATGACTGGTTCGACGATAAGTGTTGAAGGGTGATGAACGAAGAGAATGCCACACGGGTGGCAGTAGTGCAAAGAGGCATCCAAAGAAATGTGGAAAATCGCAGGGGTGGAAGAGGCAGCGAGTCCGAATTTTCCAGTAGAAAAATTCACTCCGCTGCCTAACGCCACAAGTAAACAGATTCGTGGGAAGTCATCAGGCCGGCTCCATGGAGGCACGGCTAACGACGACGGATAAGCTCTTCACATTACGGCAAATCCTCCAAAAATGCCGTGAACACCAAATCCCTACGCTTCATCTATTCATCGACTTCAAAGCCGCATACGACACGATCGACCGTGACGAGCTATGGAAAATCATGGACGAGAACGGCTTTTCCGGGCTACTATATGGATGGAACGCAGTGCTGTGTGCGGATTTCGGGTGAATAGATAGTCTATCCTGCATGATGTTCAACGTGGCGCTAGAAGGTGTTATTCGACGAGCGGTGGGTGAAATGCGGGGCACGATTTTCAACAGATCCAGTCAACTTATCTGCTTTGCCGACGACATTGATATAGTCGGCAGATCCTCTGTGGCGGTGGAGGAGATCTATCGCAAACTTAAATGCGAAGCAAGAAGGATTGTTTGATGATTAATATGTCCAAGACGAAGTACATGCTGGCCTGCGCATCCGAGACTGACCGAACCCGCTTGTCTAGTTGGTGGAGATAGTCGAAGACTTTGTCTATCTCGGCTCACTGGTGACCACAGAAAATGACATCAGCCGTGAGATCCGGCGGCAAATGATCAGTAGGAGTCGTGCCTAATATGGACTCCACAAGCAACTGCGGTCGAGAAAACTTAGCCCTCGCACGAAGTGTAACCTGTATTTGACGCTCTTTAGAGCCGTTGTTCTCTACGGGCACGAGACATGGATATTGCTCGAGGAGGACCTGCGTACACTCGGGGTATTCGAGCGACGAGTGTTAAGAACCATCTTTGGCGGCGTACAGGAGAATGGATTGTGGAGGCGAAAGATGAACCACGAGCTCGCGTTACTCTACGGCGAACCCAGTATCAAGAAGGTGGTGAAGGCTGGCCGGATACGCTGGGCGGGACATATTGTGAGAATGCCGGACGACTATCCTGCAAAACAGGTGTTCGCTACGAATCTGGTAGGAACGAGACGAGCAGGGGCGCAACGAGCGAGGTGGTTAGACCAAGTTGAGCGTGATTTGGCGAATGTGGGATGTCCGAGACATTGGAGAACGGTTGCCCTGGACAGAATGAGTTTTAGGAATTATGTTCGTCAAGTTATGGGGTGAGACGGAATACTACGAAAATAAAAATTAAACGGCAAAATTTCATGGCGCTCTACATCTCTCCATTGCTAGTGATCGCAGCTAAACTCTTCAGAAATAGTTAAAGGTACCTTAAACTTGAAAAAACTAATTTAAGCCTGGTCATATGTGAACAAAACAAAGATCGCGTCAAAAATCTTTGAAGTTTCGAACATTGATTTAGATTTTTTTCTTTATTTCATGCTTTTTCTTAACTCCAAAGTCATACTTAACAGTGTGTTTTAATATGATTTATTTATAATGTTTACAACGATGTTTAACGTTATAATTTTCTCTGTAATATGTGTTTCTAAACAATCTATTTTATGGTTTTATCTTTTTCTGAAAACCTGTCATTTTTTGGTTTTTTTTTACTTTATTTATTAATATCTCGATAAAGGTAACTCCTCGAGCTGAAAAAGTTTGAACTTCTCTTCATGGAAGTGTAAACTTTTCATAAAAAAACACAGAAAATAATACCGGTGACAATGCCTTCTCCGATTTTTATCCGCCTGATCTCCCATAGTGCAATGTGCAGTTCTTGAATATGTTATTATGGAAACAATTTTAGAAACCAAATTACGTCACTTGTAATTTTTGGCTTTCATCAGAGAATTTTTTTATCATTTTGAAATTCGATCAGATGCCACATTTGTTCCATTTTCCTGTTAGTTCTCGAGACATTATATCAATTGTAAGAGTGACCCTCTCCTTTCTTCCTGTCTTTTTTGTGGAAAGAGGGACAAGTCTCAAAACATAAGAGAAATTTAAAAGAATTTTCGATTAGTTCTCAAGTTTTCATAAAATTGATAGGTGACCCTCCTTTTCATCATCCCACTAGAAGGTCTCGAAACATCAACAACAACATAAACAATCAAAGAAACATTACTATTTTCCCACTGGAAGGAGCGATTCTTCCACAAAGTATTTTAAGGATTGTATCCAATTGAAGAATCCAATTTTATGGTTGATGAGCAAAATTATTTCAACCATATTGATTTAGTGAGCTTATCGAAACTGGCATCCCTTCACATTTCCCGGGAGCTCACTCTCATCGCAGCATCCTTCTCTCCCGGGAAAAGGCACCGGTTTCTCACTGTAGATAACTCACTCTCCCACCCCCACGGTCCTCCAGAAGAAAAAAACGCGCGCGATCGCCGCTACAGGGAAAACTCAAGAAACCGGTGTAACTCAGACCATCAACTTCTCGCATTTCGCAGCTGGGTAGGTGGCCGGATGGTGGCAGTCTTTCACCGAAATCAATCTTGCTGGTATACGATTGCTGGTGGTAGTCACTCACCCCAGAAGAGGAGGGCACCCACCGCATCGAATGATGGTCAGTCGGTCGCGCGAGAGTCGCGAGGGAGTCAGTCACACTTTCCATCCATAGGCCAGGCCAACAGCCAACAATATTTCGCGGTTCTTCGCTCTGCTCCGCTTTACTTCGAATGGTTCAGTCGTGTTTCGATCGCGAAGAAGTAAACGTGAAGTGAGTCGGGTGCTGTTAGTTTTTATCGTCTGTCTTTCGGTTGGGTCGATCAGCCGCCGAATTCGAATCATTACCTACTGATTGTGCAAGTGCGGAAGATGGGAAAAACGGAAGAATTGGGAGAATAAACCGGAGTTTGTTGTTTTGTTTTTGTGCGAATTTCTGTGAGGCTCTGGCTGGAGCTGGAAAAAATCGGCCTGATAAGGGACAGGCGAATCTGGGTTTGAACTTTGTTTCTGCTGTTGGTAGTGCAAGTGTTAGCGACCTCCGTCTTTCTTTTTCGCTCTCTCGGTGAACCGAGAGATCGTGTAACTGCACTTGACACACTCGGGGTAGACTTGGAGATCCTCGGGTACTTAGTGACAGCTGGAAAGGTTTTGTTTATCTTTTATACGAGAGTACGAAGTGAAATGAAAGTGTGGTGTTATTGCGAAAATTTGAATGGATACAATCTTAGCTCGTGGTAGATTCTTGTGAGATAACAAATGTGTAATCGCGCTTAAGGAGCGTTGAAGGCGAAATTCTGTTGTCTAGCTCTTCAAATACGTTATAAGAGGCACACGACTGCCGTAAGGTCCCCGCATGGTTATGTGAGCTGTTTTGTAGCATAGTTCGAGGTGTCACGTTTATTGTGCAGCTGAAACTTGTCGCCAATTAGGATTCAATTGTGCAAGTCGCCCGATTCAGCGGTAGAAGCCGCCTATAAATGTTTTTGCAATATTTCTCATTTTTCTATCCAGTGTATCCATCGTAGACGTGCTAATTGTACTAATTCGGTCATTGTTAAACCGAGAGTGAGCACGCCTAAAAATTAAGAAGTTTCAACCGGTTCGATATCGTGTGGTCTACTTATTCGATTCTTCTTATTGGAAATCCATCTGTGAAGGTGCCAACAAAAGGAAAACGAAACGAAGATCCCCCCAAGCACTTCCACGACAGAAGTCGGTGTTTTGTAGTGAATTGAAATTTGTCTGCGGTCGTGTGACCTATATTGTGTGACGAAAGACGAATTTCGTTGAAAACCTGTGGCAGTGTTTTTGTCTACTCTAAATAACCATAATATACCTTAAAGAAGCGACAGCGTGCTCATCCAAAACAACAAAGTGAGAAAAAAATAAACGAAACAACCTTACCCGAAGACCCAACCACATGTGCCGCAGCGCGTCTGAAATTTTAAAATTCAAAAAGGTGGTCATTCATGTCTCAAAAGGAATAACAATCGCCAAAAAACAACAAAACTCGGCTGCGAACCCTCGGCTTTTCTCCGTTGCCGAAGCACCAAAACCGTCAATCTGAAACAGAAAAAAACGCCCCAAAACAGACGTTAAGCAAAAGGTGAGATTTACACGTTTTTCTTTATTATTTTTTTAAATTTACATTCACTCGCATTTTAATCTGAAGGAAGAAAGTTTTCCGGATGATATAGATTAACTCTTTTTTTCTTTCACTACCTATCTGTCGGATACGAGTAGTTCCCTCTTGATTTATACCGAATTTAAATGTGCGCAGATTCAGAGATTTTTCATTCGTTCCATCTGATGAGGGTCGTTGTTTGAGAATTGCAAATGTTGATTCTGGGGCTTCAAATGAACCGCCAATGGGATAGCATCCAACATCGTACTACTACAAGCTCTAGCGAAAACTGTGATAGTAAGTTATCGACACTAGTTTATGACATTATCATCGCATTGGACGCGACTTGGCTCGTCGAAATGACGTCGTTATTTATTCAGTAGTTTATTATTGTGCACCAAGCCATCCATGTTGGTTGGCCAATTATGATAACACTAACTTATGGAAGCTAACGAAAGTGCTGGAGTTGTGCGGCTCTTGAGCGAAAGAAAGCAAAATCCGAGTAGTTTTGCATTTTTCAATGTCATTCAAGGCACTGGGATCTTCATCCGCTCGAGTGCATTGTTGTGGATTCGTTTTTTAAAAAGGCGATTCCTGTACGTTTTATTAGCTTGATTTTATAGCTTGAAAGCAATGTTTATTACTTAAATTCTGAAAAAAAAAAAGCGTCTTGACAAAATTCCTTGTTTCAAACGATGAGTAATTTCACTTTAAACTAGGCTTGTCAGATACTTTAAAAAAAGCGCGACATTCCACGAAAAAGCGGGACATTTAAGAAACTCTTAAAAAGTGGAATTGTATAGCCAAACGTATACGTATACCATCAGCCATAGTTGTTCATAGAAAATTCACTAAGGTTTTTTTTCGCGGATTTATTTTGCTCAATTGTATGAACAAGAAATCTTCAGAAACTTGTGTGAAATTTAAAATGCTCTCTTTTGATGAAGCCGTTAAAAATGGTAGATAGCACTTTTAAATGTAACAATTTTTTTTGAGACGGCGCAATCGTATATAAACTTATAAATAAATATACTCAAATTAAAATTCAAATTGTTGATTCGTTCAATGTAATAGAAATACATGTAGCTGAAAAATATTGCATCATCACAATTTTGTTCACTACAGAAAGTACCGAATAAACAAACGGCCATGAATAAGTTCTTACACTTTCGAAGTCGAAACTTCATCAGTAATTTTATCGAAACTCATCAAGTACCTATCTCAGTAAAAGAAAACTATAACAATAGACTGAGTCGATTTGGGGTCATTTTCGAATTTCTCAAACCCTGGGGTCTTAAAAGTTTCGTTTTGTCCTAAAACTCATCCATGATTTTTTGCCGAATTTTTAAGTAACGTTTACATGAGTAAATTTGGACTTTTAGGTTTGTATGGGAAAATTTAAAATTTTGTACTGAAAAACGAACATGGTTTTTCTTTTAACTCTGGTACCAAGCCATTCAACCCTTTATGTGCCAATTTGTAAATTTCTTAAAGGAAATTTTTCGCTTAACAACATTGCCGAAGACCGTTACTTGTTATCTCTCCAGACAACGAAGTTATAACCAATTTAATGAAGGTATGTCTTTTGGCATTGAAGGCAATTCAAATAAACCCGCAACACTGCTGGGTACAAACGAGAGATTGCTTGACTGATTTGCTCGTAGATGTTTTCTTTCAAATTTTATCATACTAGTTTCTTCGGAGCGATTGTTGTTTACATTAGGAGCCATCTTTTGATGGTTTCTATAAATAAAAATAACTATGCTTGAAGGGCTGGCATTCAATTGATTGCAAGCGCATCAACATTTCACATAGAGCTGGAACAGCAAAACAACGAACCCCACAGTCAGTATTAAAAACACCTATATTAGATTCGTTGTCGCTCGGCCTGTTCTAGACCGATATTCATAAACAGAATATCAAAATGAAGATAAAAGATTCGTTTAGCATTTTGTTAAACAAAATTTGAAAACCAAATCATGATGTCTTTAGAAAAGTTGCTTCAACTGAACGCCTTTTGCTGATATATATTCTCCCGGGTAACCATAAATACATATGCAATAATTCAAATATCGTATATTTAATGTATTTAAATTAAAAGCGAATACCTATAATTTATCTTTTCATTATTAGAAACTCAAATCTTTTTTCGATCTAAACTCTGGCATTTGTTTTCGGCCAGCTTGTTGGGCGATAATGTATTTATGGTGTTTTTTGAACGAAAAAACTTCATCTGCTGCTTCAGACACCATTTTAACACATCTTTCGACAACTTGGCCGTGGCAAGGCCAATTAGGGGCTTCCATCGGCTGGAGTTTAAAAGTTTCAATTTCTTCAAATTTCAAATCACATGGTAGTATCGGTTCATACACGATCCTTCCAACTAATAAAATCGATCAAATTTGTTGCGTTTATGTTTATATTCGGTGATTTTCGCGTTCAGACTAATTTATTACCAAATGACTTGTTTTTCTTTTAAATTTGCTTAGATATTTGGAACAAAATAAATAATAATTATAGGTGCAATTTTGTTTAAACATATTTTGGAATCAAGATTAATTAAAAAAAAAGTGCACTAAATTTCATAACTCTTTTTGTTCAAAAAACGCCATGAATACATTATCGCCCAACAAGCTGGCCGAAAACAAATGTCAGAGTTTAGATCGAAAAAAGATTGGAGTTTCTAATAATGAAAAGATAAATTATAGGTATTCGCTTTTAATTTAAATACATTAAATATACGATATTTGAATTATTGCATATGTATTTATGGTTACCCGGGAGAATATGTATCAGCAAAAGGCGTTCAGTTGAAGCAACTTTTCTAAAGACATCATGATTTGGTTTTCAAATTTTGTTTAACAAAATGCTAAACGAATCTTTTATCTTCATTTTGATATTCTGTTTATGAATATCGGTCTAGAACAGGCCGAGCGACAACGAATCTAATATAGGTGTTTTTAATACTGACTGTGGGGTTCGTAGTTTTGCTGTTCCAGCTCTATGTGAAATGTTGATGCGCTTGCAATCAATTGAATGCCAGCCCTTCAAGCATAGTTATTTTTATTTATAGAAACCATCAAAAGATGGCTCCTAATGTAAACAACAATCGCTCCGAAGAAACTAGTATGATAAAATTTGAAAGAAAACATCTACGAGCAAATCAGTCAAGCAATTTCTCGTTTGTACCCAGCAGTGTTGCGGGTTTATTTGAATTGCCTTCAATGCCAAAAGACATACCTTCATTAAATTGGTTATAACTTCGTTGTCTGGAGAGATAACAAGTAACGGTCTTCGGCAATGTTGTTAAGCGAAAAATTTCCTTTAAGAAATTTACAAATTGGCACATAAAGGGTTGAATGGCTTGGTACCAGAGTTAAAAGAAAAACCATGTTCGTTTTTCAGTACAAAATTTTAAATTTTCCCATACAAACCTAAAAGTCCAAATTTACTCATGTAAACGTTACTTAAAAATTCGGCAAAAAATCATGGATGAGTTTTAGGACAAAACGAAACTTTTAAGACCCCAGGGTTTGAGAAATTCGAAAATGACCCCAAATCGACTCAGTCTACTATAACAATTATCTCATTTGACCCGTTCAAAACTGACTAGATGTTTGTATTTTGTTTTGTTTACACTTAATTTCCTTTTTGACAGTTCTCTCTGGTTTCCTAGGAGACATCTGGTGGCTCAATCAAAAAACATAAAATTGATACAAAATGGTCGTTAGACTTTACACACGTTTCAAGGCTTAGCTTAGCACCTGTTCATCTGTGGTTTTTCCTTCATGACACGGTTTTCTGTCATAAGCACGATTGCTTTTTCCAAAAATATTTCAAGTCCTACATGTAAACGGCGGATTTGATACCATGTAAAAAACCTTTGTGTTATAACCACAATATTTTAAATTTCTTTTAAATATTTGAAAACTCAATAAATTTTCATCTTTTTATACTTCAAACAATTGAGTCGAAAAAAGATGGTGTATAATATAAAACAATTGAATATAAGTTCTGTTTGAGCTACCTTTTAAATAAACTTCACAACTTCAATTTACACAAATCTTGGCGAGTCACTCTCATAGCAAAACTAACTCGAAATTCACTTTTTTTGAACAAGCTACAAAAAGTTTGATTTTTCCATTGTAAATCAGTGAACTCCTATGTATAAGTTTTCCCTTTGGTTTACGTTGATTGATATTTTTTCGGTGATTTATTTAGGACGAAATTAAAGCTGCTGTTTTTTACGTTTTGGCCTACTGAGCTTCAGCCATCTTCAGAAAAACTGTATTTAAAATAGATAGAAGCAAGGGGGGCACATAGAAGGTGATACGATCTCTCAAATTTTAGAACCAGCCATGTTGATTGCTTCGTTGCGTTTGTTTACCTTTGATCCATAGGATAGTTGAGATCTAAGCTTGCCTTCCCTTTTTAGCACACTGCTCATTTGTGAACAAAGATAACGAGCATCATCCCACTTCACCGCGCTCTCCACGCCTACTTACTGTAAAAGTCAGAGAACCTAGTAATTCAATGACCTTGGATAGAAGGTAATAAATTTTACAAATATTTTCAATAAAATTTCGTTCAAAATAAATTACCGAAAAAATATCAATCAAAGAAAACCATAGAAAAGTGCGGTGATCAAAATCAAACAACGAAAACCAATTGATCAAGGAAAAAAGAGAGAATACAAGTTTTCCCAGAAAAAAAGCGAGACATTTTAAGGAAAAAGCGGTTTGCCTCCGGCGGAATTTAGTTCGATATCATTCTAAGCCTAAGGCATTTCATTTTACGACAACACTCTAAGACGTTCACAAATTGGAACTAATTTTTATTTATCGATTTCGAATTGCAATTCCCCAAATCTTTTGTATCAAAACTTAAATCTTTACACTCAGAATCCTTAACTTGTCTTTAGAAAAGATTTTCTATAAGAAGTGTAACTATACAAGTTCGAAATTTCACCATTCCGAAACCAATCATTTTAACTTCAAAATTCATTCATGAAATTCTAATTTAATACATCAACAAGCTGGATGCCATGTGACAGGTGTATTATAATCACGATAGAAGCAAGATTAGAATTAGCAAAATCACCTAAAGGGTGATACGGTAAAAATTTGGTCAATATCAACTTGACGTATTTCTTTCAATTTTGCATTTAAAAAACCTGAACACCCCTCATTTTGAAGGTGTGTGTGTGTAGAATGTTGTTCCTATTTTGATTTTGGAATTCACTCTCCAGTTGTCAAAATGCCGTCCAAGCAAGAAGAGCAGCGTATCAAAATTTTGCTCGCGCATCGCGAAAATCCGAGCTACTCGCACGCAAAGCTGGCAAAATCGCTAAAAGTTGCAGAATCAACCGTTACAAATGTAATTTAAATGTTTGGGGAACGTTTGTCGACAGCCAGGAAGTCTGGATCGGGGGGAAATCAAGAAACCGGAAGCCGCTGAGACGACAAAGAGAGTTGCCGGTAGTTTCAAGCAAAACCCTATCCTCTCTCTCCGAGATGCCGCAAATAAGCTGGGTGTATCGTCTACAACCGTGCATCGAGCCAAAAAACGAGCCGGACTATCAACTTACAAGAAGGTAGTGACTCCAAATCGCGATGATAAACAAAATACGACGGCCAAAGCGCGATCCCGGAGGCTGTACACGGGGATGCTGACGAAGTTTGACTGCGTGATAATGGACGAAACCTACGTCAAAGCCGACTATAAGCAGCTTCCGGGACAGGAGTTTTATACGGCAAAAGGAAGGGGAAAGGTAGTAGATATTTTCAAGCACATGAAACTGTCAAAGTTCGCGAAGAAATATCTGATTTGGCAAGCCATCTGTACCTGTGCCTGTGGCTTGAAAAGCCGCATTTTCATAGCTTCCGGGACTGTCAACCAAGAAATTTACGTGAAAGAGTGTTTGAATAAACGTCTGCTGTCTTTCCTGAAGAAACACGGTTGTTCCGTACTATTTTGGCCGGATTTGGCATCTTGCCATTACGGTGAAAAGGCCATGGAGTGGTACGCCGCCAACAACGTGCAGGTGGTTCCCAAGGACAAGAATCCTCCCAAATCGCCAGAGCTCCGCCCAATTGAGAAATACTGGGCTATTGTCAAGCGGAACCTAAAGAAGACCAAAAAACTGCTAAGGACGAGCAGCAGTTCAAGGCAAACTGGCTTTCTGCGGCAAAGAAAGTGGGCAAGGTGGCTGTACAAAATCTGATGGCATGGGTGATGCGTAAGACCCGGCAATTCGGATTTGGAAAAGCGGAAGCCTGACTTAATATTGTTCCTGAATTTTATACTAATTAAACTTGAAAAAGAAATTTAATTTGATTTTTTAAATATACGATTTCACCGATTTACACGCGTAAAATTGAAAAAAAAAAAAAAAAAAAAAAAAAAAAAAAAAAAAAAAAAAAAAAAATTGGTCAGTTGGTCAATATGTACCACTAAAAAAAACGCGCAAATTAAAACTTTAAAAGTGATGCTTACCCGCGTTATATCATCAAAAATACCCGCATTTTAAACTTTTCCGGTGGCAGTGAAGTTTGTCCGTGTGTTATCCACTTAAAAACTATTTAACTGAGGAAGTTTTAAACAGTTAAAAATCCGCAATTCGTCGCTAGCTCTCTAAACTTCCATTGTTTAAAAAAGTGCATCCAAGCTGAAGTCTTCCAACGGCTGTATTTGTGCTATCTCTGGAACTCATCTTCATCATGTCGAACCTACAAAGAACCCCACCGAGTGTGAGCATCTCCAAACTCGGGTCCCCTCAAGTGAGACGCCCTGTGAGCTCCCCCGATGTCAAAACAAATAAACGTTTTCGAACCGAAGATGAGATGATCGAAAAATCTTCCTCACTCACCCTTGAGAACGCCGTGTCGATGCTCATGAATCAGTTTAGTGTAACCAAAAACATGATTGACGATTTGCGCAATGACATCAACCACAAAATAGAAACCGTGAAATCAGAACTTGATGGAAAGCTGGAGGCCGTTTCAAAGGATATTCTTTCGTTAAAAACTGAATGCTCTTCAAAATTTCGGGACAACGAATCGACTTTCCGTATGTTGGACGAAAAAGTGTGCAGCATACAACACTCTATTGGCACTTTGGAAAAAAGAAACGAAATCATCATCAGCGGTATTCCTTTCATGACCGGCGAAAATCTGGAAGATTACTTCGGGCGGATCTGTTGTAAGCTTGGGGTAAGCTCCATTCCTTCCGTGGACATTCGTCGAATCAAACCTCGATCCTTGAAAGACGGCGACGAAAGTCTTGTGATTGTAGAGTTTGCCTTGAAAAACGCTAGAGACGAACTTTATGCTGCTTACCTGCGGAGTCGTGACCTGAGACTGGACCATCTAGGGCTAACGTCGGATCGTCGGGTGTACATCAATGAAAACCTGACTATCTCAGCAAGGAAATTGAAGGCGACTGCGTTACAACTAAAAAAGGCTGGAAAATTGACATCTGTGTTCACTAAACAAGGAGTAGTATACGTGAGGCAATCAATGGATGGACCTGCTGTAGCAGTGCTAACTGAAGGAGATCTAGCTAAGTTTTGAAAATGTCCAATGTTTTAAAAATGTATCACTCTTAAAGTTTAATTGTTGATTTTATATCATTGTAATACGTGTGAATTCTTGAAGAATGTATTTAAAAGTATTTCGATTTCTGATTATTCCCCATCCCTCTAAAAATTGCTTCCCGTTTTACATCTGATATGCTTCCACAACGTAACCACACCTCGACAAACATCCCCGGTGCTATTCTAAGCGCTGCACTTTTGCCCGGAAAGTTAAATGTGTGTCATGGCAATGTGCAAAGCCTTTGTGCAAGGAAAACTGATAAGCTCAATGAGTTGCGACAAACTTTAATCGAATCTAAGGTAGAAGTGGCCTGTTTCACTGAGTCTTGGCTATCCGACAAGAACAGTAATCGTCAAATAGCTATTGATGGTTTTAATGTCGTACGCAATGATCGGGTGTACCAACGTGGCGGCGGTATTGTCGTCTATCATCGTAAGCATCTCAAATGTAATCGCGTTTTCCACACCATTATCTCTGCAAATACGGATGACAAAACTGAATGTCTGGCGCTAGATTTTAACATAAACGGTCAACGAATTCTCATGATGATAGTTTATAACCCTCCAACCAATGATTGCTCCTCTTTTTTATCACAAAAGTTGTCGGAGTTTGCAATAAAATACGAAAATGTACTGCTCATTGGTGACTTTAACACT
This sequence comes from Uranotaenia lowii, assembly GCF_029784155.1. Taxonomy (NCBI): domain Eukaryota; kingdom Metazoa; phylum Arthropoda; class Insecta; order Diptera; family Culicidae; genus Uranotaenia; species Uranotaenia lowii. Next base: position 285,148,852 of record NC_073692.1, on the reverse strand, counting down.
GATATGCTACGCGAGAGTAGAAAACGTGATCAACTCAACAATGTTTTAGCCAGTTTTTGTTTGATGTCAGTTGGACATGAACCTACGTTTTACACTGGTCAACGGTGCTCGCAGTTGGATTTACTTATAACCAGCAGAAATTTGGAGACTTTGAAATTTGGTCAAGTAGCTTTTCCTGTGCTCTCACAGCACGACCTGATATATGCCTCTTTGAATTGTGATGTTATTACTACACCTGGTAGTTCCATGTATCGTGATTACGTTAATTTCAACTCGCACTCGCTTGAACGAACTCTTTCGTCAATACCATGGGAAGAATTTTATACAACTGAGCACTCTGATAACTTGCTCGAGTTTTTTAACTACTACATGAAGCAAGCTCATGATGTTTGTATTCCACTCCGAAGGTGTAAAAAACGGAAAAAGTCGAATCGATGGTTTAATTCTGATGTTCGGAAATCTTTGTTGGAACGTGATCTTGCTTACAAATATTGGCTGAGGGCACCATTGGAATTTAAGGATGCAAAGCGACAACTATACAAAACTCTGCGGAATCGAGCAAACACGACTATAGCTCGGGCCAAAAAACAGTATATGGCGAATTTCTTGGGGAGTCACGTTAATCCTACTGAACTCTGGAAAAAGGTGCGAAGTCTAGGTCTCGGCAAAGATAAGTCCTCGAGCCAATGCAATTTCGATCCTGACGAAGTCAATAGCATGTTCTTGTCCCATCAAATAGTCAACGAACGAAACAGACTGTATGTTCCGCCGACAGAAAGCTCTCATTCCTTTAGCTTTCGACCAGTGGAATGTTGGGAGGTCGTGAATGCTATTTGGGATGTTAAATCAAACTCAACTGGTGTAGACGGTTTACCAATTAAATTTATCAAGATTGTTCTACCGGTAATTCTTCCACATCTGACTTATATGTTTAATAAATTCATCGAAGTATCGACATTTCCCAGCGGCTGGAAACACGCCAAAATCATACCTTTGCGCAAAAAACCTCAAATAGATGCAATTAACAATCTACGACCGATAAGTATTTTATGTAGCCTTTCAAAAGCGTTTGAGAAGATTCTTCAGCGACAAATGAGTGCTTATATCGAACAGCATCAATTTTTCTCAGCATACCAAGCTGGTTTTCGGAAGGGCCATAGCTGTAAAAGTGCTGTTCTCCGTGTTCAAGATGATCTTCTCGCCATTTTTGATAGAAAAGGCATCGGCATCTTGCTGCTGCTTGACTTCACGAAAGCCTTTGACACTGTTGCACACTACAAAATTTGCGAAAAACTCACGAGACACTACAACTTTGGTTCAGGAGCGGTTGGTTTAATATCATCATATTTGCATGGCAGGAAACAAACCGTTTTTTGCAATGGAACAAGCTCGAACAGTTTGACAGTGACTTCAGGTGTACCTCAAGGATCTGTACTTGGACCTATACTCTTCTGCTGCTTCATCAACGACCTTCCTAGCGTGTTAAAGTTCTGCTCAATTCAAATGTATGCAGATGACGTCCAATTATACATTACCAACATCGGAGGATCTGTTAATTCTCTAGTCCAGTTGATGAACCAAGATTTGGGAAGAATAGCATCGTGGTGTCGGATAAACGGACTCCTTATCAATCAAAGTAAAAGTAAAGCTATGCTGATGCCGAAACAACGTATTGACAACAACACAGTGATGGAAAATCTGCAAATGGAAGGAATAACAATTTCGTGGGTCGATCGGGCCAACAATCTAGGCTATGTATTCCAGAATGACATGCAATGGAATGGTATGATCGCTCAGCAATGTGGGAAAATCTATGGTTGCTTGCGAACGCTTTATTCTACAACACACCTTGCACCAACAACCACCAAACTGAAACTATTCAAGGCTCTGATTCTTCCACATGTCTTGTTTGCCGATGTACTCCTCCTCAGACCAAGTGCTGCTGCCATGAATCGCCTGCGAGTTGCATTAAACTCTTGCGTACGATATATCTATGGTTTGACCCGCTACGACTCAGTTAGTCATCTACACAATAATCTAATAGGATGCTCTCTTCAGCAGCTCTATGCTTTTCGATCCTGTGTGTTTCTTCATAAAATCATGTTCACTCGTTATCCACCGACATTGTTTGAGAAGGTTTCCCAGCTTCAAGGTCGCCGGATGCGAAATCTAGTGGTTCCTACAAATCGCACAACAGTCTACGGCAACTCCTTTTTCGTCAGGGGAGTGGTAAATTGGAACAGATTACCTGCTGATATGAAGCGTCTTAGATCAGAAGCAATTTTTAAGAGGGAATGCTTACTTTTTTGGAATAATCATTAGAATTTGTGTAAAGGACATAGTAATTAAGAAGAAATAGTGATAAAAACTCATCGAAACACCGAATGTAGTATTTTTAAAAGGTGTAAAACCTTACGCTACTGGAATGAATAAACAAACAAACAAACAAAACCTTACCATGGTTCAAACAAATAACTGTACCAAATTTCAGGCTGATCGGTTAAGTGGTGTGGATTTGTATAAGGTGCATACAAACAAACAAACAAACCATCAAACATATACATATATTCCAACTCATCTTTATATATTAGATTTACAAGTTCTAGTCTTTATTTGAACTTATTTTTTATTCGTTTTTTGGATTTTTTAAAGTGATTTTCTTTTACAAATTTTTAATTTTTAATGCTGAAGCCACTTGCTTTATAATTATTTATGTCAACACAATAATTTGAAATATGATTTCTGAAAAGTGCTTCAAAATTATATCTCTAATAATGAATTTTGATTGTCAGTTTTCACTTTGACTTTCTCAACTGAAATTTTATTGTGAAGCTGACCATTTAATCGGGATTGTTCTCTATATCGATTGGCAGTGTTATTTTGAATCTCTAATTTTTCCTTTGAGATCTTTTATGTGATCTTTTTTGCTTGACATGGTTTTTTAAATTAAATTATTTTTTTAAGCAACTATCTTAAAACAGTGTTGAGCAGAAATGAAATTTGTTTATACAACAAATAAATAAGAAAAACAAATTTCACAATTTGCTGCCTATGAAAATGAAAATGAGAAAAAAAACCTTAGAGGCCCCCCTAAAAATTGCCTCTGGCCCTCGAAGGCTTAATCCGGCCCTGCTCTTCACGAAATCCTCTAGGTTGAAACAATCCTTACATTCGAAATAATTAGTTTGGAAAAGAAATGGCGAATAAAAGTAAATAAAAAAGAGTTTTTTTTACAAAAAACTAAAATTTTGTCTCCAAATCCTACCTGGGGTAAGTGGATACGGCTTTATACAGACTTGATATTTACACAATTTAGCTTCATTTGGCATTCAGATCATGAAAAGTTCCGAAAACCGTCCACACTTACCCCGGTGCATCTTATTTAATTTAAGGTCTTTGAAAATTTTTTTCGGCATATCGATAGAAAAGTTAGGAAATTTCTTTAACAGATGTTGAAAAGAGCGAAAGAGCATTTTTGCGAGGTAAAATTATTGACGTACGTAGACCATACTTTAACCCGCAATATTTCATTATTTAGGAGAAGAAGGACCGTAATAGGGGTAGCACAACCTTAACCCGAGTAAATAAATTCGGTTGGTTCAAAGCTTTCATGTGGTGAACACGTTTACTCCGGACGGGCCCGTTGATAATTAAATTTTAAAATTTCAAATTTTCAATTCTAAGTCAGTTTGCATTCACAATTCAGCTAGCACAAATATAAAGCTGGTTTTTAATTTTTAGTTCAGTCTGGGATTATAACAAATATACGTTACGTATATGTTCACGTTTTTTTATTACTTAATAGCATAAATAATTAAAAAAACGTGAACATAAAATTGAGTAGTTAATGAAAACAATAGCCTTCAGAAACATTGTCAGTTCGTAAGTTTGTTATTCAAGTAATTACCATATTGTAGAGAGGTAGAAAATCCAAGATCTTATGTTACATGATTAAAAATAAATAAATGATATGAAATGATTGAAATGAAAAAAAAAAAGACATACGCCGTCTTAGCCGATTTAGGCTTTACAGACTGAATAAATGACGCGGACAACTTAAGATTAACATTAAATACCCAGTACCAAGATGGGAATCGAACCCATGCCATCAGTGGACCAGCGATTACCGTCTTACCACGCTAACCACTCGACCACCGAGACGTACAAGAAGAACTGGAGTTTGTTGAGCAAGCTTTGTAGATAGTCTGATTTTTATTAGAAAAATTATCCTTAAGACTTCTTGGTGTAATATTTAACATAATTGGTAGATTTTTTTAAAAAGTCAAATTTCATTCTAAAATCTTAAATTTTTTTCACGGAATACAAGGACGTATTTTCGAAATTTTAAATAGTAACTATTAATTTGAAAGAATTTTAAAAAGAACAAACGAAGAGTACTAAATTTGTTTCTTAGTCATTTTTATTCATGCTTTGTTTGAACAAAAATTTCAAAGAAAAAAATCAGTCAACAAAACATCCCCCCATGAGGCGGTTCATCCTACAGCCCTGATTTCAGGTATTCAATTAAGAGTTAGGGATCCGACAACAAGGTCGTCCATAGTAACTTTCTACTGTTTTTATTATATTGACGTTGTTGGATTAAGATCAAAATTGGCACATGGAAGTTTTCAGGGACGAGCAATAATTTTCAGGTATAAAATTTGTCGAAAGGGGTTCGTACAAGGGGTCATTCATATTACCTATTTAGTGTTTTCGCTATATAAACGTTATTATGAATGGGATTGAAATGAAAATTGGTACCTGCTCTGGGATTTTTTGAAATGAGCAATTGATTTCAAGCATCAAACTTAGTGTAAGGGGTTGTCTGAAGAGGTCGTTCATACTAACTATTCAGTGTTTTTGCTATATTGACATTATGTTGGTGTCGATTAAAATTTGATTCAAGCCATGGTTAAAACAAGAACTTTTCAGTATTACTTGAAAAATTCATGATGAAAATCCGTGATCATTTAATCTTTTTTGAAACTTTTCCGAAGTTTTTTTTCGGATATTTTGAATAGGTCTAGTGTTGGTACAAATTGCAGTTGATTCACCTGTAAACTGTCTTCAAAACGTTCCTCAACCAAGGGGAATTACAAAAAGGTTTTTTACTGTCAAAATAACTATTTCACGGTATTTCCAGCTGTTTCTGACCAGTTCAATGCATTTTTATTGTAATTTTCCTTTATGAAAATTCACCGCAGAGATTTATTTTTCTGAAATAATGACTTGCACACTACCAAAACCTGACCTGACTTCTAGGTAGTCCGTCCTGAATTGCTGCCAGTTTTAGGCTATTTTTCTGATTTTATCTAAATGGCTTTAGTAAAAGTCTATTTAAAAGCATACATATATAAAATACTGATGATTAATTGAGCTCAATGTTTTGCATTTTTACCAGTTTTGCCATTTTACCAAGAAAATCTATTTTCTGAGTTTTTTTTTTCAATGAATATATTTATTTTACAGAGAACACATTTTTTAAACTTATCCATAAAATGGAGCCAAATTGGACATGGAAACGAAAACTATTTCTTTGATGATTTGAGACCTTCTTCTGTTTCCATGGAAAGACTTGAAATGAACAAAATTACGCTGAACCACGAAATTCTATTAACCTTCCAAAACTTACCTTGGACCTCAACATATTCATACATCGTTGAAAATATTTATTCTTAACAATTCCAAAAATTAATGGAACCCTTAAATATAACAAAGCTGTCAAAACTCAAAAGTCATTTTTTTTTATTTGTTTTTCTGGATTTTTTTTATTCGGAATCAGTTTCTGATAACATGGTAGAATATATCCACTTTATTTTCTAATATTGAGGAACTTTAAAAAATTACCTACACAATTTATGTAAAATCAACAAATTCAGTCCACTTTGCAGCCAAGGGATCGCCAACATTCAACAGGCATAGTTTCCCCGGAGCAAATATTTTGAGCTTTGGAGGGTTAAATGAGGAGTTCATTACATACAAGTAGCACGAATCATAAAAAAAATTAAGCAAAATAATAAGGAAATTGGAACATTGGAGTTTAGTTAGATAATTTAAAGGTTAAAGGTTAAAAACTATCGTGAAGCGAAGTGGATAGATGTGATCTAAATTAATATCCGTGTTCCAAATTTACCCTCTGAATATTTTCGATGTTTTTTGTGTTTTTCAATTGTATGTCAAATTGTGTGGAAAATGATGAAATTGGTTTTTGCAGATGATTTATTTTGGTTTTGCTTTCAATTAGAAGGGTTAACACATATGATCAATTTGTGGAAAAGATCAGTAGAGCCATTTATTCAAACTTCATTAGCTTCTGATCTTAGGGAGCAGAACTATCTGAATTTTAGTTTGAATCATCTGAATCTGAATACATTGCCGTAAGAAAAAGATTGTATTTTCTACAAATAGCTGCAATAAAGTTTTACAAAGTTTTATACTTGGGAAACGGAGTCAAGAAATTAAGAAATGGCTACGATGGATGTGAATTCGAAATATTTCATTTACTTCGGAGCTAACACAGTATCAAGTGTTTTTCATGAATTCTTAAACTATCATAGGCATTTTTTTTAAATTAACTTATGCCGTATACACTGAGTTTTAACTGCAAAAGCTGTTTAAAAATAGTTGTTGATTTTATGGAAGAATTCATTGAATATTGTTATTGTTATTGTTATTATCTCGTGATTTTATGAAGATCAAAAATCTTCTTTTATTAGAAAAATAAACATAAAGCGAGAAGTTTTGCACCTAAGTAAAAGAAATGTTGTGAAAGGTAGACAAATCCAATGACAATAAATTATGGAAAATAATAATTACGAAAACTTTTCTTCCTCGCTTACATCCGAAGAAAAAGCCAAGAATCTTGAACCGTCGTCGTTTCAGCTCATTATAATTACATTATAAATTTCGTTAGCCCTCCTCTGCCCGGGAAAAGGTGTAAATTCCCACGCCTCTGTCGGTTGATTTTTATTTTTCTTCGGCCGCCTGACCTGACTCCCGAGGCGTATGGCGTGGCGTAGCGTAGCTTGAAAAATTGAATTCCATGCGGTTTTATACCGCGCCGCCATTCGAATGCATGTGCGTGTTTGTTTTGGGGCCTGTTTTTTTTATTTTGGTTTCGTCCAGTTCCCATTTTTTCTGAAGAACTTCCTCAGCAAACTTCAAGGCTCGGTAAGCCGGTAGTGCTGCCCCACAGTTTTCGGTTTCAGTTGGTTTGCTATAAGGCTTTTTTTCTGCCAGTCAGTCAGTCAGGCAGGTTGTGAGCTTGCTTGAATGAAAAATTGAAAACAACCTACCCGTATCAGTTTGGAACAAACCAGCAGCAGCAGCAGGTGCTTGGAACAAAGCCGGTGTGAGAAAATAAAAGTTCAACAAGATTACTTCAGTGCCCAAAATTTCGTGGCATGACTGAACGCGAAGCTAAAGTTCAATGGTTTCATAAATTAATTTATGCTTTCAATTTGCATAGCTTTTGGCATTGGAATCGCCCAAATGTGCAAATGCATGTCGAGTGGGTTGATTATTAAGATAAAGTTTAGCATGGGATCGTTGACATCCGAATTTGTTTGAGCACATTCTGCTGTGAAGAAATGTTGAAATTATTGACCAATATAATTAAAGACTTCATATAACATATTTTATAAGGTTATGCTCAACTTACGCGTTTTCTATTCCGTGATCGCTTTTACTTTAAAATAATTCAAAATATTTTTTTAAGGAATTCTCTTGACCTGAGAAATATTTAAAAGCTGCCCAAAAAGGGCAACAAAAAACGCTTTCATCGAAATGGCACGTTCCATGTGCTGCATTCTAAAACCATTACAAGGCAAACCCCTACATACAAATTCCAACCTACGCCTTAAAACATAATCTGAACACGTTTCTCCAGATAATTAAAAAATAAAAATAAATTCAATAAATAGTACTGCACTAGCAAACGATCATTAGTTGTTCTATTCCTGTCGATGGAAGAGGGCGTAAAAAAACCCTTCAGCGACCACATAGAGCAAATCGCACGGTGCATTAAAATCAGTCATGCAACGATAATAAAACTACTTCACACCTAATTTTACACTCAATTATCGTTGAATGTAAATTTCCCGAACAAAGATCAGCGCGCACAATCCCGGGGGTTTGAAGCGAAAATTGTGTGTAGCGCTACTTACAGTCATCATTATTCCGCTAGCTGTGGTAGCGTTCTTCGATGAGCTCTGAGCTCCCGACTAAAGTTCTGGTCAATGACTTTGTTAGGGAGATTTCTGGAGATTGTTTTCAAAAAGTCGCATTGGAATATTATTGTCGAATTTAGAAAACCGACCATATAAATTTTATAGATTGGCCCAAAAAGTGAACTGGGCAAAATATATCATTAATCATCAGACCTGATTTAGGGGTGCCTCAAAACGCTCAGAGTTTCAATTTTTTACCATCAAAAATGATCTATCCATCGATTTTTTATATTGATTCTAAATAACTCAAAAATGCATAAAACGTCGAGATCTGGTTTCGATTATAGTTGTTTTGTCATTCGAGACATATATCAACGTTGCAGTTGGCGGACAGTTATTGAAAAACTTATCCGGTGAAACTGTGTTCGATGTTTACTCTTGTAACAGACTTGTAAACTTAGCTATATCACGAACTTAAAGTCGAGATCTAGTGTTATCCCGAAAAAAACTTTTTGGCCACAAATCGATTTTCTGTGACTTGGCCGGTTTTCCGAAAAGCCGAAGCACCGCAAAATCGATTTTTTCCAAAAATATTTTCTCGAGATGATACCAGACCTCGAGATTCTAAGCATTTCTAAGTCATTTGGCATCAATTAAAATATAATTTTTTTCGATTTCCTTTGGTCCCCCCTTAAGTGTTTTTCGAAGTCCTAGAAACCCAAGAAAATCGATTTCAACAATAAAAATTTTCGTGCTCAATTTTTAACGGGTTGGTTTTTGGATTTTAGGCGAGTCTCCAAAATATATATGGGCGATTTTCAGAAATCGATCATGTACACTGGAAAATTTAATACTATCAGAGCTCACCCTGACCCTAATAATAGTATTTATGCTTTCCATTTTTTTTCGTTTTTAAGGTGAAACATGTTAACTATACAGAACGGTATTCTCATATCTTTCGGTAGTTGTATTCGTGACATAATCCAGGCAATTGCACTAGCACTTTTTCGTTTTTAGAAAAATACTCTAAAAACCTCAACCGTATTTGTCGGCTAGCTGAACGTATTTCACACTAAGATTTTTTGATGGTGTTTTTTCCTTTGCCGTTCGTTCACAACAGCAAATGTACCTGAGAAATGTATTGATCGTCCAAAAGGATAAATAAAAGGTAGGCATTTGAAAAAGAAATAGAAAGGACAATGAAGTTCCCGTATATTTATAAAAATATTTTAAGCAATCTAGAACATCTTAATAAAAAATTGATTCGAGTCAACCAAAGAACTAGCATCATTTTTTGAAACTATGACAACTAACGTTGAATCAAAATGACAAGAAAAGCTCAAATTACCGTTCTCAGACTTTCACTCATTTTGTCAAATGCGAGCAATGTTTTAGAAGATTCTCGTTAAAATTTTCGATGTTGAGTTTTCTAAATCGACGCTAGGATTTTCACTAAAATTCTTCACATCTTGCAGTTGCTCAAGAAGGGCCAACAGAAAAATTTTAGTGCAAGCAAAATTTGTCATAGTTATTAAAGGCCGGAATTGTGCCAAAGCAAAGACTTCCCCGCTCTTTCTTGAGTGTAGGTGGAAAGTTCATATATCGGCCCATGTGGCTAATACGCGCCACTCGTGTTTTTAAGAAACTGTAACATTTTAAGCTTGTGAAATACTACCAATTTGTTTTTAATGTTCTCATTCGCCATGACAAGTATGATTTTTTCCTTGAAATTTCCCTGATTCGTGACAATTTCACAATTCAGTTTTTTCTTCATCTCGATGTATGTTTCAAGACACTTTCAAGAAGGTGTCATTTAGCAAAGAAAAATTCATAAGAAAATATTTTATGATACATCGGTAGAGAATTATCTAAATTATGATTTGTTATTAAAAAATCACACTAAATTCGCTAAAATATGCTTTTTAAGGGTATGTTTTATCGCGGCTCTTGCGCTCGTTATAACGTGCCACCCATAAAATGCTGAAAAAGCTTTATTTTTTCAAAACGGCAAATTTCCATGGAAAGTCTACAAAAAGTGTAAAAATCACTTCTCAGAAATAATTCAGCCCAAATAAATTAACTTTGATTGTTTTCTAAATTTTATTAAGTCGATTTTGATTTTTCTTTCCAGTCAAAAAGTCTTTTAGTATTGGTGTGCTTTTGGTCTTCGGCTGTTTTCGGGTGTGTTCGGCTCACACAGTTTAGTTCTACAGTTTTTGATAAGGTTTAAAAAAATAAGCTGTTGAAGCAGTTAAGTGATTTTAAATAATGAAAAATTATTGGCATTTGTAGGAAACTTTTATTCAGCGAGTTCACTCGATTTTTACTCGAAATATTTACGAAATACATGGCAAATCGGTGATTATCTTAGATGGGGCATAATAGAGCATGTTCCCTACGTACAGATTCTGTAACGAATTCAAAATTCTTTACTTATCGAGGTAATTCTGTACACGTGGAAACCATGCAACGAATACGATGCGTGCCTGCATCTATGTTGCCACATATACAGATTTTTCTGCGATAATACAGATTTACACGTATAAAGCTTAGTTCTTTTAGAAATGGAACAGTTACAAGTGCGTGTATCTCAAAAACCATTCGTTTGATAAAAATACTTTCTATGAAGAAAATGAACGTAATTTTATAATAATTCATGAAAGAATTTGAAAAAAATATTGTTTTTTGAAAGAACTAATAATATTTTATTCTTGGTACTTCCCATCGGCCGGCGCACACTTTTTTCAGTCATGATATGGATCAGTTTTAAACTTATACTTCTCTAGGTGGCTGCAACTTCTTCCTTCAATTTCTGCTACTTTTCGGTCCAATACTTCTCTTTTAAAAGAAACTGAGGGCAATTAAGTGGATACAAGTATAATCGGTTAGTATAGATCGTAGGTTGCGAAGGGTACATACAAGAATACTCTTTGATGGCTTTAAGAAACAGCTAATATCAAAGTTTTCGTTTATAAATTGTTGTTACTTTCAGCTTATCGGAGAAAAGTTTTTGGACACTTCAGTGATCTACCCTTAGTTTTTCGCTTATTCAAAATAAAAAAAATGCTGGTACGAGACTTGATTTCCCTGATGACTCTTAGCCGTAGTTACCGTACCCAAGCAACATTTATGGTTTTATAACTGTCTGCTAGATAAAGTTTTGGTTTTATAAGGGGCTTAAGGAGTCCAATAAAACTATCGGTGCTACTTGGGGTAGTACTTCACTCCAACGCTTGATTTGAACTTTGTAGACATTGTTGACAGTGTCTGCATACTTTTCCACCATTCTCACACTGCAATTCTTTGAAAAATATACGGTTTTGTCAGCTATCAATTTAATAATGATGGATTTTGAAGGAAACTGTGCAAAATTATTTTTTTTCCTTTTTCTCTTGCATCCTAAATACCTCCAAAACGTGTAAATTTTAAATTTTGAAAAAAAAGTTCGATTAGTATTTTTCACAAGCAACAAAATGCTGTCAAAATTTTGAATGTCCAATTACTAGTAAACGAGCTATTGGCAAAAGAAAGTGCCCCATTCCTAAAATACGATGCCACGTTGTAGGGGAGGAGCGGGCTATATGCGCCTATTAAGCAGAACACTGATTTAATCAAATATCACATCGAATATGTGTACAAAAACTATATACACGTGTGCAGGCATCTGTTTTCTATACATTGGAGTCATTTTTATGTTGAAATTTTCTTCTGTTCCCAAGAAAATGATTTTATTCTAAGTGTTGTCTAAAATGCCGAACCTCAAACCGTGCGGGCTAAATGCACCTATTTATGTTTTGATCAAAATTTCTGTTTTTTGGGAAATATTTCCGTATAACTTCATTGAAACTGCTAGAAAGTAATAATTTCAGTACGACAAAGCTGAAGTTTTATAAAAATATATGTATATTATAATTTAATGGAATAAAACAAAAATTAGGGTTGCCATACTATGGAGGCAGTTCATCCATGAGAAAAACTTTATCAAATATGTTTTTAGATCTTCAATTATCTCTTAAGATGTTATTCAGAGCATAGATTTGCAGGTTCAATGATTAAAATCATTTATTTATTCTATTAAACCTGTTATTTTAGGATGGAGGCATTTTACAAACATGATGGGGGCATACAAAAACACTCTATTATTCCACTATTCCCCATTATTAAAACTCCACAAAAGCTGAAATATGTTTGATTTCTTAAGTTCATTTGAGTAAGAAACAAAAACCATCCTTGTTTTGGTTTTAAGCTTCTTTACGTATAATTTTTAAAAGTCGAAATATTACATCAAAATGTATCAAAACTTTGTTTAATTTTTTAAATTTTTTTGAGTTTGTAAATTCATGAAATTCTTTCTTACCTTATGTTCTAAGCGTATCACCCTCAAAATGCATTAGTCAGATAAGCTGTCTAGTCAGCCATTTCATCAAACAGCCGTAGGGTCATTTAACCCGATAAGCCCATTTAGGAAACCTTTCCCCTATTTGAATTTATCACCGTGAATGTTTGCTCTTGGATTTATCGACGTTTCGAATTACTCTAGCATTCGTTTTTCTTCAGTAGACACTAGAATCATATTTTCTTTAAACATTCAATCGTAATTTTAATTTTTATTTTGAACTTACAAATAACTGGCCATCGTCTTAACTACTTTGATTTTGGACAGTTTGTTATGTGTTTTCTTTACATTTGAAAACGACGTATTACAGGACACCACACTTAACGTTCTTATTAACGGAAAAGGATTTTAAATTAACTTTTTGTCAACCGGTTTCGGGCTCGATGTTGCCCATCTACACTGGATGTACCTGCATCATGTAGGGGAAAGGTTTCCTAAATGGGCCTATCGGGTTAAATGATCCTACGGCTGTTTGATGAAATGGCTGACTAGACAACTTATCTGACCAATGCATTTTGAGGGTGATACGCTTAGAACATAAGGTAAGAAAGAATTTTATGAATTTACAAACTCAAAAAAAATTAAAAAATCATACAAGGTTTTGATACATTTTGATGTAATATTTCGACTTTTGAAAATTATACGTACAGAAGCTTAAAACAAAAACTAGGATGGTTTTTGTTTCTTAATCAAATGAACTTTAGAAATTAAACATATTTTACCTTTTGTGGAGGTTTAATGTGATTTTATAGTGGAATAATAGAGTGTTTTTGTATGCCCCCATCATGTTTGTAAAATGCCAACATCCTAAAATAACAGGTTTAATAGAATAAATAAATGATTTTTATCACTTAACCTTCAAATCTAAGCCCTGAATAACATCTTAAGAGAGAATTGAAGATCTAAAAACATATTTGATAAAGTTTTTCTCATGGATGAACTGCCTCCATAGTATAGCAACCCTAACTTTTGTTTTATTCCATAAAATTATAATATTCATATATTTTTATAAAACTTCAGCTTTGTCGTACTGAAATTATTACTTTCTAGCAGTTTCAATGAAATTATTCGGAAATATTTCCCAAAAAACAGAAATTTTGTTCAAAACATAAATAGGCGCATTTAGCCCGCACGGTTTGAGGTTCGGTATTTTAGACAACACTTATAATAAAATCATTTTCTTGGAAACAGAAGAAAGTTTTAACATAAAAATTACTCCAATGTTTAGAAAACAGATGCCTGCACACGTGTATATAGTTTTTGTACACATATTCGATGTGATATTTGATTAAATCAGTGTTCTGCTTAATAGGCGCATATAGCCCGACCCTCCCCTAAATGGATAATCGATTAACGTGTAAGCCATATATTTTGAATCTGATAAACAAAAAGTGTGCTCCTATCTGTGGAATAATACATAAATTATCTTACTTCATACCAAAGCACGTTTTGCTAAAGCTTTACAATAGTTTTGTATAGACCCCGTTCGTTTTTGGCAACATTCGATTTTGGCAACATCCGATTTTGGCACATATGCCAAAATTGGTTTTCGCTATAACAGAACCAATATAATTTAAACAAACACCATAAATATCTTTACCTTCTTTAGTGTTGATAATATATAGCAACATTAACAAAAAATTAAAAAAAAATATTAAAGCACTCAAAAATGACGAAAAACATAAAAATTCCAAAAAACTCAAAAACAAATACAAACAGAAGAATAAAAATGACAAAAAATTTCTTAAAAAATTTGCAAAATGATATAAATAACAAATATGATAAAAATAACAAACATTCCAAATGAGTCTAAAACATGATAAATATAAAAAAATACTGAAAATTATCAAAAAATAATGAAAAATCAAGTTCATGATAATAAAAATGGATTATTAATAGTTAAAGAGTTGCCAAAAACGAAAAGGGCCTGTACTTACGCTATGGGTGCTTGGGGACATAGCAATGTAACAAACCTATCAACTCGAAAAGTTCAGCAGAATAGATGCAGTAAATAAAGCTACGAACTTCCTCACATGCATCCTACATTGGAATCGTATAAAATGCCTTAGAACAATATCCTACCGATCAGCTTTTTGAGAGATATTTGCAAACTTCATCCATAATGCACCGAAAAACAGACCGGGTGCATTGACAGATTTGTTGTTGAAAATGCATCAACAAGAGTCGATGAGAGAAGAATAGCTACAACAGGACCTATCTCCGGAGGTGTAACTAAAAATCTTCTCGGTGCTTTTAAGAGCATCTACCGAGAAACGAAAACGGAGCTCGACTATGATTCTCGGTAGAGAAATTGCACGTTTTCCACCCGAATGAAAATCGCCACCTGAAAAAAGTAATTTCAGGGCTTTTTGGTCAAGAATGCTTGGTCGCTCGCTCTACAAGCATGAACCCAACCCGTGTATATTTTGTTAAGGAAAAACTCTCTGATATGCGATGCAGTATTGGAGATGCCCCAAAATGGCCATGGCATGTGTCTGGAATTTAATTGCGGTTTAAAAGTCTGCAAGCCTCGTTACAATCATCTTAGGACTTAGGGTTGCCATCCGTCCCGCAAAAGCGGGACATGTCCCGCTTTTTTGTTGAATGTCCCGCCGTCCCGCTTTTTCCTCAAAATGTCCCGCTTTTTTCATGGAAAACTTTTACAAAATCCACTGACTCACACTGGAATAATCCAAACTTTATTCTCAATTTCAATTCATTAGTTCGACACAAAAAATCTTTCAAATACGTCTTTTTCTCAAAATAAGAATCACAATACATAATTGTTTTTCGAATACGTCTTTTTTCTCAGATTAAGCATTAATTTTTCAGATTTTACATAAGACTATACTCAGTAGCCCTAAAGTTACAATAAGATTCTAATTCAGTTAAACATTCTTGGAGCACGTTCAACCAATACAATTTAAAAAAAAACTTTGGTATGAAGAAAATATTGTTTGAGATGCTTCCAAATTATTAAAGTTCTCAATCTATTGACAGAATCTTAGTTAAGTTGCTTTTTATGCACCACCATTTTCGACTCAATTGTCCAATTATATAGTGATGGAAGTTTTCTTGAGTTTTCAAACTATTAAAACAAATACGAAAATGAAATACATCTGTTATTGCACAAAGGTTTTTAGGCGATGTTAAGTCCACCGTTTACACGTAGGATTTGAAATATTTCTCTCAAATAATGTGTCAATTTGCGAGAACCGTGTTAAAATAACCACGTTTATGGCGAAACCCGTGTAAATAAAAATCATGTAAAAAACTGAGCAAAATTAATCCACGTTCAAAAAAAAAATCTTGGTGTACTTTCTATGAATAACCTTGGCTGATGATATATGTACGTACAAGTTTGGCAATACAATTAAGCTTTTTTTAAGAGTTTCTTTAGTGTCCCGCTTTTTTCGGCTGTGTCCCGCTTTTTTGTCGTGAAATGTCCCGCTTTTTTTCTGAAAGTATCTGGCAAGCCTATCTTAGGTCGTAAAAGAAAATTTCGAGCTTTCCTTGTAATTTTCTATGTGATGTTACTACCCAGCAAACATGAAATCGTATCTGAAATGATAATTTAAATCGTTAACAATGGTGTTGCGAATCGCAATTCCAACTGCATGGTGAAAAGATCGTATAAAATGTCATCTGAAGTCAGTTTAAATCGGATATGATAAGAAGTCCGAAATTTTTGCAAATATTGAAATGATTTTGTTACCGCGCAAGCTTCAAGTGAGAAAATCATCGTCATGTTCTCTCTGCAACCAGCAGTGTATCAAGATGACTAAAATCAGATGGGAATTTAGTAATGTTCACCAATATGAGAACTGGAAAATATTGTCGCTGCAACAATTTGAAGGCAATGAGAGCAAAATCTGGCGCTCTCTTGTATTCTTCTGATAAGTACGAATAAGGTGTCGGATAGTGTGCCATTGGTGTAGTTTCGGTCGCTTAAGAAGAAATGAAATTTACGTATGTATATTGCCTCCACTTTTGTAGGTAAATGCTGTAAAAATTCTACCAAAATTTTTGCTGGGTATCAAGGTTCCAAAAAATGTTACTAGTTGTTTAGTTTTTTCGATTCTCTTAACTATTAAACTATTAAACGAATTTAAAATGTTCTTAAAAATAGTTTTCCTTAAATAAAGAGTAATACGGTAAAAATTTGGTCAAGGGAAAACGCGTGTGAATCGGTGAAATCGTTTATTTAAAAAATCAAATTAAATTTCTTTTTCAAGTTTAACTAGTAAAAAATTCAGGAAAAATATTCAGTTAGGCTTCCGCTTTTCAAAATCCGAATTGCCGGGCCTTACGCTTAACTTCTGCCATCAGATTTTGTACAGCCACCTTGTCCACCTTCTTCGCCGCAGAAAGCCAGTTTGCCTTGAACTGCTCGTCCTTAGCAGTTTTTTGGTCTTCTTTAGGTTCCGCTTGACAATAGCCCAGTATTTCTCAATTGTGGCCTTTTCACCGTAATGGTAAGATGTCAAATCCGGGAAAAACAGTACGGAAAAACCGTGTTTCTTCAGGAAAGGCAGCAGACGTTTATTCAAACACTCTTTCACGTAAATTTCTTGGTTGACAGTCCCGGAAGCTATGAAAATGCTGCTTTTCAAGCCACAGGTACATGCCTTGCCAAACCAGATATTTCTTCGCGAACTTTGACAGTTTCATGTGCTTGAAAATATTTGCTACCTTTCCCCTTCCTTTTGCCGTATAAAACTCCTGTCCCGGAAGCTGCTTGTAGTCGGCTTTGACGTAGATTTCGTCGTCCATTACCACGCAGTCAAATTTCGTCAGCATCGTCGTGTACAGCCTCCGGGATCGCGCTTTGACCGTCGTATTTTGTTTATCATCGCGATTTGGAGTCACTACCTTCTTGTAAGTCGATAGTCCGGCTCGTTTTTTGGCTCGATGCACGGTTGTAGACGATACACCCAGCTTATTTGCGGCATCTCGGAGAGAGAGGTTAGGGTTTCGCTTGAAACTACCGGCAACTCTCTTTGTCATCTCAGCGGCTTCCGGTTTTCGATTTCCCCCCAATCCAGACTTCCTGGCTGTCGACAAACGTTCCCCAAACACTTTAATTACATTTGTAACGGTTGATTTGGCAACTTTTAGCGATTTTGCCAGCTTTGAGTAGCTCGGATTTTCGCGATGCGCGAGCAAATTTTGATACGCTGCTCTTCTTCCTTGGACGGCATTTTAACAACTGAAGAGTGAATTCCAAAATCAAAATAGAAGCAACATTCTACACACACACACCTTCAAAATGAGGGGTGTTCAGGTTTTTTAGATGAAAAATGGAAAGAAATACGTCAAGTTGATATTGACCAAATTTTGACCGTATTACTCTTTAGATCGTGTCCAGTTTCTTAGGATTTTTTTGCTTTAGGAGCAATGAAGAGTTAGTCAGTTTAGTCAATTTTACTATTTACTTCAATCTCATAACATTGTTAATGTTTCCGCAACCTAGGAGAATGGAGCCAATAAGTAAACTTCGGCTAATTTGGCTATTTGAAACCCCGCCGCTAATCCGTTTCAAAGTTAGCTATTCTCAAAACCAACAATCGGTAATGATGACAAACGGTCTATAGGGGTAATAAAACGAGAGAACGACTACTCAAAAAACCCCCTCCGAGTCCGAGGGTGTTCGCCGTGTTGACATTTATTGCCGCTGCCAAAACACAAAGATGAGGTGAAACATTGAAGTAGTACTGTAGCTACTTACCCGAACTACTGTTAGAGGAGCTTTCAGTGACGATGGTGCAATTTAGCTGTCATCGCACCCGTAGTGTTGAAGTGCGTTCCGAAAACCGGGAAACTCCCCATTGACGGATGCTGTCTGCGAGCCGGAATGGGATCTTTAACCTTTTGCGGCGAAGCAACGCCGCCAGATGACTTGCCAAATAAGCGCTGTGAGTGAGTTCTTCAAAGAAGTTGCGAAATATACACATGTATCATCCGTTGTTTAACCGAACTGGGTGTTCAGAACAGATTCTTTCAATCTTATTTGTTGATATGGGTTATACGTTGATTTTGTTTCTTAATTGAAACTAAGCACTGAAATTTTTATTGATTTTAGCTAATTTTAATAGTTTAGATTTTCTTGAATGATTTAATTTGGATTGAAACAATTTATAAGGTGTCTAAAAAGATCTGTACTCAATATAATTTTTCCACCTCTATACTTTTCATTGATAGAGAAAAATACTCTAATAACAAAAATAAATTACGAAAATCTTTAGAAGGTTAAACACTTTAAAACCCAATTTCATAGGAGCTTTAAGTTTTCATCTTGATAAATGACGTTTCAGCCAGTTATACCGACAATTCACCTACAACACCTGGAGTGGAACTTGTGAAGCAAACAAGCACATAGGTAGTTGTAAAGTCATTAAGCACTCTTGTTGGAACCAGGAATCCGTTTTCGGCGGCTCGCTGACTTTAGTTGTTGTTCTCGAAACCGGCTCGAAAAAGCCAACGAACAACATCAACTACAAAAAACAGCAAAAAAAAAAGAATAATAAAATAAATCTGGTAACTGGTACAGTTTCACTTCATGGATACATCTACTCAGAGGTGCCGTTTTCTAGCGGTTCCCCAAAATGGTCTCACCACAAACATGTGCTGTTGCTGCTTCTGTGCGTTCATACTTACCTACTAGCCAGAGTCAAGCTACCAAAAACACATCAAATGGTTAACAGTTCGTTGAGTTTGACAGAACATGAATCAAGTCTCAGGGAAGGCGCAGAAGACGCAATCTAATGACTATACATGACAGAACTAGGCGTGTGTCGGCCATCATCCGGAATTGTGATTTATGACGTGCGGTTTCTGTCTGTGCTCAAGGTTACTTGTAAGAGGTTCACTGGCGTACCGATAGGCATGTTTGTTTCGGTGTATGGAGAGAAATTTTCCATGTGAGGTTTTACTCGAAAGAGAACTAACAAAACAGTCAAAAACTTTCACAAATCATATGAAAAAAAATTCGATATAAATTTATTCGATCGATCTAGCTATTAGGTATCGTAGCTCCGTTTGACCTTCAATCGAATTTAGGATTTGCCCTTACCCATTTTTTTACTATTTTACAAAATAACAACTATTATTCGAAAAATCAATTCAGTATTTTGTAATATAGCTTGAATGACTGTCAATGGCTAATTGCAACTTTTTTTTATTTTAAACTCAAAAATTCTTCAACTTCAAATCTTTTATTGGTATAAATATTAATTTGAATAACTAAGCAGTTGTTTTCAAAATAAAAACTTTTCACGTCATTGCGTCACATCATGTCACTTTTCGAAGTTGTCAGAATTTTTTGCAGTAACGATATTTTAACGAACAAAAAACTTGTGGTTTTTGGTTTCCTGCTTTGATGGGATTCTAAATATCTTTCGATCTACTTTGTGTTTGTAATTGATTGAGGTTAAATTTTTTTAAAGAATTTGCAAATCTTAAGAAACATCAGCGATTTTCCAAAAGTTACTTTAAAAAAATTGAGTTATGCAATTTTTCTGCATAATTTGTTCGATATCTCACACATACATTGAAATTTTGTGATAAAAAATACCATGTGCTAATTCTGATAAATCTCTAGACCATTTTTTGTCAAAACATTGCTCGAAAAGATCCACGCGTCTCCAAGATATTATGTTTTTTTAGAGTTGTTTTAAAACAACACTATGCATTAAAGGGTTAATAGAGTTCCCCTTTTTTAAATGTGAGTTTTGTTTGAGCTCAACCGATTGTAACTCGATTGCGCCGCATTAAAACAAACTCTTTCTTCAATCTATTTTTAAAAATTAATGTTCGTCTGTCTGTCTGCCTGTAATAAAACCGAAAAATACCCAGCAAACATGAAATCGTATCAGAATTGATAACTTAAGTCGCTTACAATGGTGTTGCGAATTGCAATCCCAACTGCATAGTGAAAAAATCGTATAAAATGTCGTCTGAAGTCAATTTAAATCGGATATCATAGAAACTCTGCCATGTTTGCAAATTTCGGAACGATTTTGCTCCCGCGCGGTCTTCAAGTGAGAAAATCATTTTCATGTTCTCTCTGCTAAAAATCAGATGGGAATTGAGTAATATGAGAGAACTGGAAAATATTGTCACAGGCAACGATTTGAAGGCCATGAGCGCAAAATCTTGCGCTCTCTTGCATTCTCCCTATAAGTACGAAAAATGTGGCGGATAACACCCAATTGGTGTAGTTTTAGCAGTTTTCGTCGCTTTAGAAATAAATTAAATTTATGTATGTAGGTATATTTCGTTCAAAAAAGATAAATGTTGTTTTATCTTTTAAATGATCATTCTATAATGTTTATGGAACGCAACAGCATAAAAACAGCATAAGTATATAGCTACAAAAATGTTCGCTGGGATACTAAACCCTTAGCCTATCAACGTTAAATTGAGTATTATAGAGTTTTTATGCCAGTTTTTATACTGGTTCAAATAAGATTTTGAATTTATTCAAAATTTATACATGGTTTTGAAAACCATATAACTCATATAAAAAAATATAGAAAATAAATATATATACATAATACAATAAGGCCGGAACCAATTTCAAATCCTTCTTTTGTCACTCGGAGTTGGAACATCGCGAGGGGGGGGACAATAAAAAATAATGCGAAAAACAAATAAATTGGAATAAATTGCACGAAAGCTTGTATGCAACCAAATTGCATACTATATTATTGCATAAAACCTATAAATCAAGAATTTTTTTATCGAAAAATTCATTAAAATCAAGAATACAAAATGTGAATTAACTTCCATCTTCCAAAATTATGTTCTTGGTCTTGTAATCTTTTGGATATTTGAATTTTTATTTGAAATTTACTTAAACTACTTCAAATTTTATTTATTCCCCCCTTCGGGATTTTGGAAATTTCGAAGGGGGGGGGGGTGACAAAAAAAGAAATTGATATTTGTTCAGATTCAAAGTTCTTTCACTCAATTATTATGCAGAATTGAAACTTACAATACAATACAAACGGTGATACAAAATTGAAAAATCAGTTTCAAATTCATAATAAGAAATTCATAATCACATTCAGATTCGCAAGTTCGATAAATTAAAGCCCAAAAGATCACAATTAAATTATATAGCTCTGAAAGGATTGAGAGCTCTGAAATAAATTTCACTTCTTTGTTTTTATTGAAAATTCTGACCTTGAATATGAACTCAGGAATCGTTTTTTTTTCTGTTCATTCAAAAAATCGTATTGAAATTCAGAAAAGATTTAAAATTGTAATTTTGAATTCAGATTCATAATTCAGATTCAGCATCAATTATTAAAATTTAGATTCAGCTTATAAATGAGGGTAAGTTTAATACGAACAGGACTGTAAATTAAATCACAAGAATAGTTGAGGAATTCAAATCGCAAGAGATCGCAGATATACAATTCTAATTTTTTATTACATTTAAAAAATTTATATATTACTCAAAATCATTTTTTATTCACAATTCAGCTGAAAATTAAGCATTCAAGTTGAATTTGAATTTATTTTGCATGTTTTGTTGAATAAATTAAAAAAAAAACTGATTTAAATAATTTTTCACAGAATTTTAGCTAAGCAATTGCTTTATCTAAACATTATTTTCGGGAAAAACAAACATGTTATTTCAACGTAATAAATCCGCAGTGAATTCCATATTTTCTTAGTGTATTGTTTAAAATTATTGATATTTAAATTTTTTTCAAGAATCAAATTTCAAACAAAAATCTTAAATACAGATCCAGGTTGCAAGTCTGATTCTAATGTTTAACCCTCATCCGCATTAGGGTGTCATTTTGACACCATTGCAAGTTTGAAGGCTTGTAACTTTTTTCAGAAGCTTCAAAATACAAAAATTTCTTCGGGGACCCTAAATGAATTCAAAAGTTCTTCAATATTGCATCTTTACTTTTTTTATGGACGAACCCTGGAAGCCTGGACAAAAAAACTCCCTTTTCCGACTTTGGGTGTCAATTTGACACCACAAAAGTAAAATCTATTTAAGTCGTTTGAATTATTATGAACTTCATATAACACTTATATCAATAGAAACCTTGTAATGTCAGTAAAATATATTTAAAACACTATATACAGCTAAAGTTACAAGTTTTCTCGTTATTCAGCATGAAAGAAAAAAAATCCGAAAAAACATGCCTCACGAAAACTGCTGTAGTTCATATGTTGCACGTCTAAAAAAAAATTTGCCTTATGCATATGAAAGCTGAAGTTAATGCCTACATCATGAAGACAAGAAATGTTTTTTTAATTTTTTTTTAATGAAATGGTCACAAAAAGTTCAAAAAAGTGGTCTAAAAATCCTACTTTTCATACGATTGCTAGTAAATGCTGTTTGAGCGATGGTAGAGTGTTTTAAAAAGTATGACTACAAACTTTATTGTTATTCTAACATTTTGCTGTCTTTAGATTTTCGATGCAACAAAAATTGAATTTACTGGAATTTTTCAAAGTTGGCTACTTTGCACGATTTTTTCACTAATTTAAATTTCATCTGTTTTTGTGGTCCTCCGTCAGGTTGTACCCGGATTTTCAGTGCTTTCTCGCCGTTTGAAGCAATCAAAACTATATCCATTGAAAAGGGAATTTAATCTACATTCTAGTGAGGTGCAACAATTTACGATGTGAGATTTCACAAAAATATGAAAATTATAAACGTAAAATCATTCCTGAATTTCTAGAACCACAAGCAGCGCGTCCAGCAAAACGTGTTTGTTTGCTCTCCGAGTAGGTACGGTGGGTGGTGATTTGGTCAGAGAGCGAAGCCGACAGACGAAATAATGATGCGTGTCGTGACTAGCAAACGAGAACTACTGTCAATAGAAAATTTCCAACCGAGAAACGTACAACACGCATCATTATTTCGTCTGTCGGCTTCGCTCTCTCCCGAATCACCACCCACCGTACCTACTCGGAGAGCAAACAAACACGTTTTGCTGGACGCGCTGCTTGTAGTTCTAGAAATTCAGGAATGATTTTACGTTTATAATTTTCATATTTTTGTGAAATCTCACAACGTGATTTGTTGCACCTCACTAGCATGTAGTTTAAATTTGCTTTCCAATGAATATACTTTTGATTGGTCCAAACAAAGTGAAAGCACTGAAAATCCGGGTACAACCTAACTGTGGACCACAAAAAGAGATGAAATTTCAATTTGTAAAAAAATTGCGCAAGGTAGTGAACTTTGAAAAATTCCAGTAATTTCAATTTTTGTTGCATCGAAAATCTAAAGACAGCAAAATGTTAGAATCTTAATAAAGTTTGTTATCATATTTTTTCTAAAACTCTAGCATCGCTCAAACAGTATTTACTAGCAATCGAATGAAAAGTAGGTTTTTTAGAACCACTTTTTTGAACTTTTTGTGACCATTTCATTAAAAAAAATTTAAAAAAACATTTCTTGTCTTCATGATGTAGGCATTAACTTCAGCTTTCATATGCATAAGGCAAATATTTTTTGGACGTGTAACATATGAACTACAGCAGTTTTCGTGAGGCAAGTTTTTTTCGGATTTTTTTTCTTTCATGCTGAATAACGAGAAAACTTGTAACTTTAGCTGTATATAATGTTCTAAACATTTTACTGACATTACAAGGTTTCTTTTGATGTAAGTTTTGTTTAAATCGGTTTAACACGCCCAAAGTTATAACGATTTGAGCTTGTGGTGTCGAATTGACACTCCTAGTGCTGATAAGGGTAATGAAATCTAATGCGGATGAGGGTTAAAGACATTATAGGTTTAAAATAAATCTTATTATATGCTCAAATCAAATGATGTAAATCTATCAGATTCTTGAGCAAATCAAAATAATTCTACCATCGATGAAAGTTAGTTCCTATTCAGTTACTAAAATATGAAGGCTTTACAAATGCAGCTAACCTAAGCTTGCCAGATTTTATCCCGGTTTGCGTGGATATTCGATAAAAATTTAAGAGAAGTGCGCTCTGGCCCGGATGCCCGATTTTTATTGGAAAAAGCCCGGATTTGCCCGGATTTTTTCACTTTATTGGCCAAAATTAAAGAAAAAAAAATTGTGTTGTAAATTGTTTGTTTATTTATGCGTCCAAAAAGTTTTATGAAAACAATCATCAAAGGTTTTTTAGAAGCCATAAACACAATTTCAATTCTGCTGTTAGGTTTTTATAATTTTTTAAATGGATGTAGATAAATTACTGGGTTTGATCAAATTTGCCCGGATATTGCACGAAATTTTAGTCAAATAGTTCGGATGTGGTTAAAAATTTTGGCAACCTTAAGCCAACTATTATAACAAATTCGGGACCTAATTTCAAAAGTTACTATTTAATTAAAAAACTAAAGCTTAATGTTAAAGAACTTAAAAGTGAGTAATCCAATAATACCCACTAAAAATTGATTTCAAAGATTCTCTTATCAATGCATCGTTTGAGCGGAAAAAGGCACCCCCCCCCCATGAGGCGGTTCTTCCCACGGCCTTGATTATTTTGCTTTTTTTCCAGGATACTATAAACGAATTCATGTGGCCCGTTTTTGTATTTGTGAGGCGCGTGTTTTTTCAGAGACGGCCAATTTCAGGAACACAGAAAGGGCCACAATTTAGAGCGGGGGTCAATATGAGGAGCTCTCAAATCAAAAATTTGAAAGAAGTTAACTCAAATAAATAACATTTTTCAATCAAGGTAAATTTTGCTTCATTCCAGGCGAAAAAGCAATCATAATTGTCGAAGAGCATTCAAATGTGCACATAACAGGAAGGCTACAATATTGTTAAAACTAGTCAACCATGCCTTAGGAGCCCAAGATCGGCTACATTTACCCTAATCATTCGAAGCACGTTCAAATAGAATTTGTTGAACAATCATTCTTCATTTGTTCATTTTGATGTCGGAAAAGTGATTTCTGCAGATTAGCTAGAACTGTTCTGGAACGATCGACGCTCATTGAACCACTCTAAAATAAAAAAAGGCCCACACCCAAAAAAATCTGCACGTAGCGGCCACGTGAAAAACTATATAATTTTTATCCAATTGATTTTCACGTAGATGCTACAAATTCATGCTCCATTGAACTCACTTCGAATTTCCGTGAATTTTTAATAAGTGCAACGCGTTGATTTTGTGAGACCTACTGGGAAACTTTTTTATATCGGAATGAAATTTATATCGTTTTTCCTTTGTAATTTTTGTTTCGTTTATTATGATTAAAATAAAACCAAAATTCATTATGAATAAATTTTATTTTCACCCACTTTCAACACTTACACTATACTACATTTCATAACACTTCAATTCTTGCAGCTACTGGTTGCAGTTTGGTTTTAGAATCCTGCAAAAATTGAAAAGTATGCTTTAATGGAAAATTAGTTATTCAAATGAAAAATAATTTACCTTTGTTGCGTTCATGACGTTCTGTTCAATCTTTTCCGGGCAGTCCAACCAGAAAACGAGCGATTGTCACCAAGTCCAACGAAAAAGAACTTGCATCCAGAGCCATTGTTATCAAATTCACAACAACTAACCCCGAGCAGACTTTGATGCCTTAATCGAAAGCAAATTGAGAGTATAATGAGGTGTCAACAGCAAAATGATAGCATTTTGTGCTGTAAAATTTTTGGAGATAGCAAAATTAAGCATCTTTAAGCTTTCATTAATCTAAATTTGAGAGCAAGCTGAAACCAAAATAAGCTTTGATAGTAAACTGTTAGCATAATTTGTTATAGAATTTGATTTGACAGCAAAATTTAACATCATTTAGGTTTGCCTCATTTTTATAGATTAAAACCAGCGATTCGAAACGAAACTATTTTTTGGTGGTTTAGGCCCAATCAGCCATTTAGTGTAGATAAGAAATAATCACATTTTTTTTGTAAATTTTTAAAGAAGTCAACATAAAAAAAAAACCTATAAAATCTTATCCTACTCCATTTAAAATGTTGATGGGTAAAAAAAGTCACCTCCGGTTTAAAATAGAAATGTTGAAATTCAAAGTTTTTTCTGTACCTCAAGGCAAAAGCCTTTTGAAGTAAAGAAATTACAAAAAAAAAATCTAAACCTTTTATAATATTAATACAAACCTACATAATAAAATTATATTTAAAATACCCCTTACCAGTTTTCTGTATTGACCATTTTAATGATGTGCCTTAAAAATAACTGTTGAAAAAAAAGCAAGAGTTGAGTTAACTTGTGTTTCGTTATATGATTCGAGTCAAAATGTGGGTCATTCAAAATCAAACTTTTGTCGCTTTTTTGAGTTACTGGTGAAACAGGACTTTTCATTTTCACCTGAGATGAACCGTTACCTTAAATTTGGATTTTTTGCAACGTAAACAAGGCGCGAAGGACCATAATATGGTAGAATTTATGAAGAATTGTTAAAAGATGAATTTTGCACCGGGTCCAACTGTTTAAAACCTCTTAAATTTGTTTTAATTATGGGATGGGATTATTAGTTTTTAACACTGTGTTAACACAGTTCAAAATTTTGGCTTTTAACTTTTCTCCATCGATTCCACCATGTTACAAAGCCAATATGTGTCGCTTTTTTGAGTGATTGACAAAATAAGATCCATACTTTTCATTTTCACCTGAGGTGTACCGCGACCTTTAGGAGGTATTCTCCCTATAAAGTCTTAAAATCTAACAAAGTGGTTGAAAGGTGATTATTTTTTAAATTCTCTGCGATAAGTATGTAGTTAAAGTTGAAAAACATCCGAATTGTCCACAAAAATAACGAAATGATTTTACTTGAATGTTAATTTTTTTACAATAAATGGTTTATGAAAAGCGAGCGTGTAGCAAAACGACGAATCAAAACAAAAGCATAATTTTTGTGTCAGCAAGCGATTACCGTACGTTCCGTTTGCCGTTCGTTGTGCGCAGAAACCGGCGGGAAAATCACCGAGAGAAAATTCTCACGTAAGAACTTGGCCATCAACACCGTCCGGAATGTTGCGGTATCTACAGAACGGTGGCTTTTGGCTCGTGAAATCGCGCTGGATTGTTGCAGTTCCAAAGTACCTATACAGCAGCTCTTGATTCTCAGGTAAGAATGGTGCATCAATATAATTTGAATACATGGACGTAACAACAGTCTAAAATGTTATTCGTCATTCAGCCAGCCACCCACAACACTTCATGCGACGATGTGAAAGCAGTCTGCATTCCATTGTTTTCCCTGAGAAGATGCGACCCTTCGGTACCTTTTTCCGGATTTGACGTTCCCATCGCAAGGAAGATGCTCAAATGATGAACGCCACTGGAGCTGTTTACATCGTAAGGTTCTGGACTGTCAATGATAAACTTGACCGGTATCACGTGCAAACGCAAGTCTCAGGTCGTCAATAGTGGAGATCTTTTATTTCGGACTTAGGATTCGGAGAATTACTATTGGCTTTATAATGTGAGGTAAGAGGAAAGTTACGATTAAGTTAATGTTAATGAACTAGCAGATTTCCATTATGAAGAGGCTGACACAATATGCTACTACTGCCGATACAAACAAGGTTTTATTTCCAAGCATAAAAGAAAAAAACAGACTGTGCGCATTGAAGAGTACCATTGCGTGGTATATTGCTGCTATTATGAATATCGTTTTCAGCATAAAATGTATATACTTCAAAGTAATATTCTAACCTAAAACAATTGAATGTCGTCTTCACTTTAATTGCCGCTTTTCATAAAAGTGTCCCATATGCACCGATACTGATACCACTGATCACACTGCACTAATATGACAGTTAGAAGAAATATTCGATAATTCTCTGGCTAACTTTTCCTATACCTACCGGTAGGTGGAAAATATTGGAATCAATATTGCGTTACCGCTGAACAAATATTCATCAAACAAAATCGAGTGTCCAGTCAGTATGGTCAATGGTATAAACAAACACTGACCTTACTAGTGACTGGACACAAGATTTCGTTTGTTGGATATTTTTTCAGCAGTACGCAATATCGATTCCAGGGTGCGCATCGATCGATTTGAAGAATGGCAATCCCAGTTAGAAAGTGCCACCCAACTTTTAAGGAAAATAGGCAATTTTGATGATAGAATCGGGCTAAACAGGTACATTTTGCTTACAGGGCATTTTTTCTCAATTTTTGCAGATTCGCAATACCGACGGTAGGTGGAAAAATTAGCCAGAAAATCATCGGATTTTTGTTCTAAGTGTCATGTCAGTGTGATCAGTGCTTTATCGTTAGTTCTCTCAAATATTTTATGCTTATTTTCACGAATCTTATTCACGTGAAAAATTTCTAAAATTACTAAGACATCACATAATTCAGATAATTTTCTATTTTTTCAATTTAACAGCTAAGTGTTTGCAAGAAAACATTAAACTTCTTTTGCTCGATTTTTGTTAAAATATGGATTGGAACGAGTTTGCGAGTAAGAGCAGTTTATATGAAGAAGCGAGATTCATTGTTTCGTTTTAAACTAAAACATTAATAAATTTGAGCAGTTTGGAATCAAAGTTCTGTTAGTGAAAAAAATGGTAAATTATAAGTTAAAATGCCAAACAAAATCTCCATATTTCAAGCTATTTTTTCATACTTTTTTTCACTGACCATTCTTTTATGTTCAAAGAGAACGGCAGCTTTCAAAAAAAATAAATAGAAAAAAGCGGACCATGATAACTTTTTAAATCATGTTTTCTCAAAACGAGCTAGTAAGCACGTATACCCCTTGGCTCTGGGGGCTTTGTTTGCATAACTGAAGGCGAAATTCATATATTTAGCACTTGAGCAGGACAAATATGCGATGGTAACAAACTAATGCATCCATTACATACTCTGAAGATTGATAATAATGAAAAATATTGTACAAAATTTTTAATTTTTTGTTTTTCCATCTATTTTTAAATTTAATTCTCCTATTAAATTATGAATGGAATACTTATTTATAATTTTTCCCGAACATATTTTCACAGCAAGTTTTCCTATCACGCCTTGGGTTTGACATAAAATTGTACACAGCAAAAAATGAGAGAAAAATATGTATGAGTCAATAGCATAGTAATGCTAAATTTTGCCCGTATGGAAGTCTTAACTATACCTCGTTTTGCTGTAGTTTAAAAAAAAAATTGAAAGCATATTAAGGTCGAAATTTGCTATCCAAATGATGCTCTAAATTGCCATCATTGTGCTCTCCAAGCTATCAGAAATCAAGGTGTAATTTTGGTCTCAGTTTTAGCAAAATTAGGCATCACTTTGCTAACCAAGTATGCAAATTTGTGCTCTCATTTTTGCTGTGTACCACCTTATGTCAAGCAAAATGAGAGCACATTTGGCTCTCAGGGCGTGATAGCAAAATTTGCTATAATTTTGCCATGAAAGTCTGCTCGGGACGTAATCAGCTGGCTTAAAATTCATTTTTCTAATAAGATTTCACAACCACACGCTTAAAAAAGTGAACAAAACGGATTTTAATCATCCAATTAGACATTACGTGAAATTCATGAATAATTTATGTGGAAGTGAAGTAGTTAATACCAGGGCTTCCTTCATACACTGTGCTTATTACAAGACCCACGTAGAACCGATGTTATGCAGTAAAATCCTAGTTTAAGTGAAAAATCTCGTACACATAATTTCTAAATTGTTCTGCGTAAATAAGCAACATAGCGATTAACGGCGTTAATGCGAGCCAAAAATCATCGCTTTTCCTCGGGCACGAAGAGGTTTTTCCGAATGATCGAGCCAACGTCGATACTTGATTGGCAGAGTCAGAGGCCGGAATGGCCATAGTCGGAAGCCCAGAACGGCCAGAGTTTTATTTGTTTGTCGGAAATTAATTGCAATTAGAAGTTCGGTAAAAATACAGTCTACTTAATTGTTTGTAATGTTTAGGAATGAGTGAGTTTTTATTCGGTAAAGAAAATCTATGGCACAGGGGCGATTCTGTTCAAGAACAAATGAAGGCAAATTCCCTTACAAACAATCGCTTAGAGTTCACCAGTTAGATTCAAAATTGGCATAGAACCTTCTGCTTACCATTGGAACAGCACCAGACAACCATTTGGTGGGTATTTCAAATTTGCAACACAAATATACGTACAAATATACGTGTAAACAAATCGTATATAATGCTGCAAAACCAGTCCTGATGTTTTTTGGAATATACTATGATAATTTACATCATCGTATAGATGATTGAGGTTGTTATCTTGTAGGTCTTCGCTCAATATGCGATTGGGAATATCTTTATGTACGACATTTTTCGGAACAAGATGGAAAGTTGGACGACTTATTTGGTCGTCCTCTGTGACTTGAGTCGCAGGGCTCTTATTTTTCGTCAGTTGAATAAAAATAAGATTATTTCAAAGAAATGCGTTTTTTGCTGTCAAATTGAAGTTTATATCGTACAATTTATTATTTGGCTAGTTGCTGAATTTTTTCAACGTTGATGTAGTTGTTGATGCAGCACTTGATGGTTCCTCGACGCTATCTGGAATATACGGATATATTTTGTTTATCGCCGCGATAGATTGTGAATTGAATAATCGACTTTTTTCGGCGAGTTATCGAATGATTAAAACTTTTTTACCAGTTGTCCATACGTTTCGAGCTACTACGGCATTCGCTCCTCTTCAGTGGACACTAAAATTATATTTTAAACTATAAATTTTAACTTAATTAACAATTTTAAAAAACTTACATTTTACTGGCCTCCGTCTATTCTTATTTGTTTTCGGTCAGTTTGTTTTGTGTTGCGTTTACAATTGTTTGTCAGTGTCTGTTTCAATTTCGAGATTACAGGGTCGTAAGCTGTTTTAAAGTTACACGAGTCCCTTTGTCTGTTTACTACATTATCATCACCTTTAATTTTAATGCAAAAAGTCTCAGCAGTTATTCTAGCATTATAGCCTGCTACTCTTTCTAATATTTTGGTTTTTTCAAAATCAAATAGGTGACCAGTTTCTATACTGTGTTGTGCTAGTCCTGTGCTCATTTGTTTTGTTGATACATTTGTTTTGTGTTGTTTTATTCGCTTTTCCAAAAATTGACTAGTTTCCCCTATGTATGACTTTTCACATTTTCCACATTTAATTTCGTATACAACATTGATATTTTTGTTTTTTGGGATTTTATCTTTGGTTTTTGTGAGAATCAGGTTTTTAATTTTATCCACAGGTTGAAAAGCAACATTTATGTCGAATTGCCAAAGATATCTAGATAGTTTTTCCACTAAACCTGCGCAATATGGAATGGTGACAAAGTTGTTCAGTGTTTTTCTAGTTATACTGAGACTATTATAAATTTTGTGAGTCCGCTCTTTAATTAAATTTGTAACAATAGTCATAGGATAGTTGTTTAGTTTAAGGATATTTCTAACTGTATTGAGCGTTTTTTTCTCTGTATTTTGTGTGTGTAAGTCTGATAGCCCTATCTACTATATCTGGAATATATAAATTCAAGGAGAATTTCTTCAAAGGCATTAAACCAAAAGCAAATCGTATATTTCTATAACTAAAATCTTTTGAATCGCAGAACACGTCATCGAGGATCCGAAAATAGACCAACATTTTGAAGCCTCCTTAAATACGATTCCAATCATTGATGTCTCATTATCATAAACGATATTATTGAACTTATTTTTATTCTTTTACGATTGCCAGCAATTTCGTTTTGCATTACATTATTACGAATCAATGCAGTTATATACGATTGTATAGCATATATCTCCAAGTGGTAGACCGTCTACGTTGATGTTGAGCGACATTAATTGAGGTCAATTCTTTGCGCAGGCAGCTCTCAACACACTGATGCCAATACTTTCCACCATTCCCCATACTGATTATGCTCAGATTTCTGGGTGTTCTCAAAATGGTGCGGGCATCGCTTGGAAGATTTAGATGAAAGTTAGAGTTCAGAATTCCTACAAGGGAGTTCAAAGCAGCGTGGGTAATATGAAATTTGGTAGAACAGTTTCGAATTTTATCAACTAGTCTTGTGCTGCCAGCTAAAAAAATTAGACTATAATTTAAGCATATAGGTGTATAACAACTGTATCTTACAATTTTCGGAAGCTACCTGATCCCTATCGGAAATTTCCTGTGATTTTTATTTTCATCGACAGATAGGATATTGGATACAGCATCGGCCTGGATATCGATTAGAGATTTTTCGCCGCCGCACTCAATGTGAACACTCTGGGAAGAACTTTTATTACCAGCAGATACCTAAGTACTTTTGTATCGCTGAAATAATCGACAGTAGGTACCACTCTTCCGACATTTTATATTTTTTCTTTTTAAAATATAATCTCTCATTCTAGCAATCTTGATTGACAAAAAAATGTACTTTCAGCTAAGATCTAACACCTGGTTGTTATGATATTATAAATCGTATTTCATGTTTAAAAAAAATCTTAATTTCGAATTATTTTATGCATAGCACGACAAAATCTGTCAATCATGGCTGATCATCGTTATAAAATCATGTAATGCACTTAAATACGATAAAGAATATGCATGAGCCTCACATTGTAGGTGCAGATATAAGCAAATGAGTTTAAATAACATTCTATATGATAAAATCTGTGAAATAAAATGTGAATTCTGGTTGTCTGGGAGCCCCCTATGTTTGAAATAGGAATATTTTCCTTTTTTGCAACATCATACTTTAGAGTCATATTGAATAAAGGCATATATAAAAATGCTTTTCAATAACAATTTAGCAAAAACGAACAATACCGGGCCGACTACTTGAAAAGCAGATTAAGCAATAAGATGCAGAATAAATCTTGTGTATTCTATTGAGTCCATTTAATGGGGATTATTCTGCGACGCGAGTGACGTGACTTACGAAATTTCATATAGTTTTGCTGGCTTAAATAGCCTTTCTAGCCTCGAAATATTCGTTCGGATGAGCTGTTTTGGTCTTCGGAGCTCATCCATACACAAATTTCTTTTCTGAAGCATTTTCTGGAGTCAGGACGAAGTAGTTAAATTTCGTAAGTCACTTCACTCGCGTCGCAGAATAAGCCCCAATCATTTTTCTGTGCGATAATGAAGTTCTAGGATGGTTTATTTTATTTTTTTTTCTTAGCGGCCCACCACACTCCCCCACACCAAAAAGCTCGATTTGAGCCCCCTGGTAATGGACGCTAACTTTTCTCAGCATGTCTGACAGCAAAACAAGAAAAAACTTAATATGTACTTGAAAACGCGAGCAAAGTTTTAATAATGCTGAGAACTTTCAAAGTGATTATTTAATGCGAGGAAATGTCATGAGGTAATATAACAATATTTGTTAAAAAATGAATCTCAGTGGAAGAATATTTCTGTTAAGAGACCCATTATTGATCTTATGAAAAAACTAAGATTTAAAAGAATTATTAATATTAAGTGTAACTTAGAATATAACTAAAACTACATAATTTAATTAAATTTATCGCTAAGAAATTAAAAAAAAAAGGACTGAAATAATTGGTTGGTTGATCATCGGTTTAGGTAATCTTTGTAGTACTGCATAAGTTTGGTCTTAAAAATATTTCTATTGGAACTGTTTTTAATTTCTTCAGGAAGGCTGTGGAATTTTGTTGGACCAATGAAGGAAATTCGACGTTGGCCTAAACTTGTTGAACTTGTACTCAGAGCGTAAAAACTTCACCGTCATCAGTCATAAAACTGTGACTGTGAAAAAATTAAAGCAGTCGCATTCATAACAGACGCCTTCAAATGAGTTACCAAGCAAACAATCTCGCCTCAACCTCTAGTCAAATGAAGCGTCGAAATAATCAAAGTCGCCTTCAGTCCGTCGTCGTCTTTTTGGCTGTGACGGGATATTGTTTAAAAAAAATCTAAGACGACGCCGAAAAGGACACGTTCATCATTAGTCATGCAATTAATGAACTGAAACCCGTTACCAGGTTTCGGTTCAGATAGACATGAAAAATTCTCAACTAAGCTTCCATTTTTGGAGATCAGTCCAGGGTAGTCAAGGCCCGGGATAAAATCGAACGAAACATTAACTTTCTCGATCGAGGAGAACTCCGTAGGGACTAAAAAGGACAAATCGACCTTGCAGCTGTACGATCCTTCATTTATTTTTGCTTTTTATTTAGTCTTTCAAAATGTTAGTAGTATTATTTAAATCTGAATTTCATTTGTCCTCGACACTGGCAATTGGTCCAACAAGCAATCCATATATTCGAAATTTTTCGAATCATACACAAATGCTTTCAACCGATGCCGTCATCTTGCTTGACGACCGTCGTTTGAAAAATAACATGCGCCACGCGAACAGAAATCCATGACGATAGTCAAGCTTTTCCAGTCCCTTAAAGCATAACTTGTAGTCAAATGAGATCTGAAACGTGATGGTGAAGAAAAATCAGCAACCACGTCAACTATGATGTTTGAAAAATTTATGCTCTGTGTACTGCGCATCAAATGGTGAAATTGACGAGTATTGTGATATCGCAAACCCGCATTGAAACTTAATTTTTGATTATTGTTTGAAGAGTTTAAATTATCAAAAACATTGGTTATAGTTTGAAGATCACAAAGTATGGAGAGGGGTAATATATTGTGAGAGCGATGAGAATAAATTAAATTGGTTGGATAGAGAAAAGGAAGATTGAATATGGTTTTCAGACAACGGTTTTGAAGGGTTTGTAGACGAGAAACAAGGGATAACGACGCTCTGCCCCAAACAGCTATTAAATAGTATAAACGGGAGTGTACAAAAGCAAAA
Organism: Uranotaenia lowii; assembly: GCF_029784155.1. Taxonomy (NCBI): domain Eukaryota; kingdom Metazoa; phylum Arthropoda; class Insecta; order Diptera; family Culicidae; genus Uranotaenia; species Uranotaenia lowii. The sequence goes on along the minus strand of NC_073692.1, from coordinate 285,113,571 downwards.
TAAAATTGAAGTTAAATGTGACGTGGAATAAAAGCTTTCACCCTCCATAAGACTCCGCTCAGGGATGAGATTTTTTTTTAGTTGATCAATGTGACAGACATGACATGATAGAGTTTCGACTAGAATTGTTCCTAGATATTTGAAGTTGGTAACCCTCTCTATAGTTGTATTGGATAGATTGAGATCGCAATTAAGTTCGATTTTTTTCCTCGGAGAGTGAAAAAACATGAACTTCGTTTTAGCAAGATTGAGGGTCAGGAGGTTAGCTGAAAAATATTTGTGAAGGAGTTTTAAGTCTTCTTCCATGTTGGTTATAACAGCATTTGGAAAGTTTTCAGGATAAAATAAGGTTGTATCATCAGCAAATAGACGAGGTATACCACGCAGCTGTAATTTGCTGAGATCATTGATGTATAGTAAAAACAATAAAGGTCCTATGTTGCTGCCTTGTGGGACACCAACTTTCAAGCTCTCTAGAGAGCTCTTTGCCTCACCTTAGATGACAAATTGTTTCCTGTTAGCCAAGTAGCTGCGTATAAGATTGTTGGCTAACCCTCTTCTGCCATAACACCCCAGTTTTTTTTAGTAACATAACATGATTAAGAGTGTCGAGGGCATTCTTAAGGTCTAGAAAGAGTCCTCGATTTTTTGGCATCTATTTTTTCAATCACAGAATCTAGCAATTCACAGATGGCTGTAAGCGTATTTGTTCCAGATTTAAAACCATATTGAAGATTGTAGAAAACGTTATTTTCGTTTAGAAAGCTGTTCATTCTGGTTATTAAGAGCTTTTCGAAAGCCTTACTAAAAACTGTTTGCATTCAAGTGAAAGATTCATATAAACCTTCCATGGAAAATGTCAAACCATTCAATTCCTGTTACGAAATGATTTTCTCTCAACATCGGTAAGCATTTCTTTTTATAGATACTTGCGTCATTATTTATTCCACAGGCAAAATGTTTCCACAAAAACTCGATTGATAGAAAAATCTAATAAATTTACCATACACTGAGCTCGTTATTGTTTATATTGTCACTTGCGCTGGCTAGAAACTATTGCACAGGGTAGGTAGTCTGTCGTTGTTATCCGGGTTTGGTCAAACGCAAATCAATGATATTTGGTTGAACGCAACTGTCTGTCCATCCATTCGATCAATCGACCGAACCTCTCCTGTTTTGATAAATTGCCGGTCAATTCGATTGAGCAGGAATGATTCGCGAGGGCACTGTCGTTGTTGGTTTTATTGATTTCGTCTTGTTTTGCTGAATGAATAAATGAATGAAATCGGGTGAATGCAACAACTTTCTCGCATCAATCGGCCGTGTGGCGAACAAGCCATCCGGCAGTAGGTGCAATTGCCTCATACACTACTCAATTCATTGATAAGCCATACGTCATTGCTCCCTCGGAACCTGATGGATTCGTTCGTTCAGCCGGTCCTCGGTCGGTCGCTCGGGTCAGTCAGCCTGTCTTCTGTAAGTACTTATGCAAATAGGTTTTGTCCAATCACCCTGCTCTGCTTCATGCTGTTTGCCTTGTTTGCCATTCGGCTTCGGGACAACCATTGAGGTGGGGAGAGTCCTTTCCAGCGTTCGACCGGTTAGCACACATGTAAAGACGCTTATCGAAACGCTGGCGATGGCGAAGATGCAGTTCAGTAGAGCCAACTAGCCGAACGTAGATGCTGCTAGATTCATAGGTTGTACCGTACCTCAAACCATCTGACTGACCGAGTGAGTCCTAGGCAGGGGGCAGATCATCAATCACATCTACACGTGATCAATCATTGAGGGTGCTGTGTTAATTTATTAGCAACCGTCATCATCACTCATAAATTTGCCTTCATGTGTGCAGGCTGGCTGGTCTTTTAATGCTATCGCAACATCGCCAATGCAGCCGAAGGTAATAATTGATAATTCCATAAAACGAGTGAGAACTTTTGATCACAGATAAACGAACGTAGCAGTTTATTGAAATGATCTAAGAAAGTTTCCTTTATAAATTTATAAATTATTGTTCCTTTAAAAGAAAAAAAATATTTTTTATGTAAACTTTAGTTATACAAACGTTATTTTAAATTCAGCATAAATCATGTTAAAGTTTTGAGCCAAAACAAAACTTTTTAGATCCCAGGGCCTATGAAATTCTGAAATGACTCCAAAACTAATCAAAATCGACTGTTAACACAAACGATATTCGCTATCAACAAAAATTTAAAAGAAATATAAAAATTCAATATTTTTCTTTCTCTCTGTTATTCATGTTTATTTTAAAACTTATATTTTGTCATATTTGGCATGGTTCCAGTTTAGCTCAGACAACCAATGTTATCAGATTAGCGGCAAACATTGACTTTCTTATAAACCGTAACCTTATTTCGCTGTATTACCGTGACATTGAAATGGATCAATTTGAAAGGATAATTTTGAAAAAAACGATCACTTAATCGATAATTTTGAATTTTTACCATCTTTCATTTGCAAACCGCCTTCCTATTATCGATATTGTTTGGAAATAAAAGTAAATTAATATGAAAATCAACTCATAAAGGGTGTTTGGATCAAGAAGTGGTTAACTTAAATTCGCCGTATTTTTCTAATCACCCTTATTGTGTAGGTATGTGAAAATAATGATGCTTCTATTTGGATTTTAACATAAGATCTTTAGTTATCCAAATGGCGTCCAAGCAAGAGAAGCTACGACTGAAAATTTTGTACTTGCGTCGTAAGAATCCAAACTACACATGTATACGCACGCTATATTAATAGCAAAACCGTTGAATGTGGCCAAATCAACCATCACCAAAGTAATATAAGTGTTCGGGGAACGTTTGTCAACAACTAAAAAGCCTAGATCTGGAGGAAATCGAAAGCCTGAAGCCTCAGTGAAGATCATAAAAGCGTAACAGTAAGCACAATCCCAACCTCTCCGTTCGAGATGTCGTAAATGAGTTTGGAATACCGTCTACAACCGTACATGAAACTAAAAAACTAAAAGACTCAAATCACAACGATTAGCAAAACCTTACGACAAAAATAGGATCTCAGAAGCTGTATACGACATTGTCGAAAAAGTTAGATTGTGTGGTAATGGACGACGAAACCTACGGTAGATTTCAGGCAGATTCATGGACAAGAGTATTATAAAGCAACCGGAAGGGGAAAGATGACAGAAATTTTCAAGCATATTAAGAAATATGGTGTTTAGCAAGGGGAACGACCCCCTTCAAGCATATAAAACTATCAAAGTTGGCCGAGAAATATCTCGTTTGACAAACTATCTGTACCTGTGGCTTGAAATGCGACATTTTCTTTGCATTTGAGACCGTCAACTAGGAAATATACGTGAAAGAGTGTCTTCAAAAGCGTTTGCTTCCTTTCCTGAAAAAAACATGACTGTGCTGTTTTGGCCGGATTTGGCATTCTGCCATTATGGAAAAAATACCATGGAGTGGTATGCCGCTAAAAACATTCAGGTTGCGCCCAAGAATAAGAACCCTTCCAACATATCAGAATTTTGCCCAATCGAAAAATTTATTTTAAACCGATTGCTTCTTAATTATCTAAAATTTTATTTAAAATAATTTCAACCAAAAATACCGATTTATATAATTAGTTGAAATTTTATTTATTTTCTTTAAATGTAGCAACGCACACCGGGTCAGCTAGCACCAATCTATAAAAATGAATTTCTATCTGTCCGTCTGTCTGTTCCCTATAGACGCGGAAACTGCTGAACCAATTTGCTTGAAACTTGGCAGAAGGGTTCTTTGAGGGCCAGGGAAGGTTCCTATAATAGTCTGAGACCCCCCACTCTCTGGAAAGGAGGAGGGGGCTTCTTAAACAAAAGAAACATTTTTCAATAACTCGAGAGCCGATCATGCAAATGGAACCAAATTTGCATGGGAATGTATTTGATTACGAGAAATGTTCCTAAAATAGTTTGGTACCCCCCTCTCTCTCTCTCGAATGGGAAAATAGAAAGCGGGGAGGGGGGCTCCCATACAATTTTTCGCACAATTCGAGAACTTATCAAGCAAACGGAACCTAGTTTGGCATGCGAGGGTATATGGGTAGGAAGAATATATTAAAGATGGTTTGAGACTTTTTCTTTTTTCCAGTGTGGAGATAGAGAATGGAGAGTGGCCTGCCGTACAATTTTTTTTTGCAAAATTCAAGAACTACTCTAGCAAATGGAACTGGATTAGACATGGGTGGGTATTTGGGTACGAGAAATTTGTCTATGATTGTTTGGAACTCCATCCCCTCCGATTAGGGAGAAACAAAGGGGAAAAGGGTTTCTTCCATACAATTCAATGCATTATTTAATCAAACAACTGAATCCAAATTTCACATAGAAAGGCATAAGTACGTCTCGGTGGTCGAGTGGTTAGCGTGGTAAGACGGTAATCGCTGGTCCACTGATGGCATGGGTTTGATTCCCATCTCGGTACTGGGTGTTAAATGTTAATCTTAAGTTGTCCACGTCATTTATTCAGTCTGTAAAGCCTAAATCGGCTAAGACGGTGTATGTCTTTCAAAGTCTACGAGTCAAGTTTGAGACCAATTTGTCCTTCCACTGGGGGGCATAAGAAACGGGGAGGGGGTCGCCCTTTTCTGCATTACTCGAGATCTAATCGAACAAAAATACCAAAATTATCATGGAAGTTTATTCGAGTACGAGAAATGTTTTTTTTATGTTTCGAGACCCCTCCCTCTCCTCAACGATAAGAGGGGAAGGAAGAGGAAGATTTTCATACGAGGGTATTTGAGAAGAATTTTTTTCTTTGATTTTTTAAAGCTTCTACTTCCTTTCAATGATTCCATAGAAAAGGGGAAGAAGAGCTCCCATAGAATATTTTTAATAACTCGAGTACTAATCTAGCAGATGGTAACAATTTTTGAAGAGTATTTGAATACAAGAAATATTTCTAAGGTGGTTCCCCTCACGGGATAGCGAAGAGAAGAGAGATGTTATACGTTTGTTTTGATAAGTTCAAGAGCTCATCAAATAAGTTTAACTAAATTTTATAGAGGAGAGAAATGATTCTATGGTTATTAAAAAAACCCTTTTTACCTACCAGTAGGGGATAAGAGAAGGGAAAAGGAGTTCCGCACATTTTTTTTTTATATAACTTAAGAACTTATTCAACAAATTCGAGTACGAAAACATTACTGTTTCTTAAAGGAAAGATACCAAACAGTGCAGAGGAATTGAGAAGGTTTTATCGCATAGTTTTAAAAACTTCTCAAGCTTAAAAACAAAATTGTATTTGAGAGTTTTAAAGTTGAGACCTCACTTTCTTCCGGGTGAGAAACATTTTATTTCGTAGACCACATTAATGTTTTTATTTTTTGGAATTTTATCTTTTGTTTTCGTGAAACTTACGTTTTTTATTTGAAATAAAATGTGGAAAGTTAAAAAAATCATACGTTGGGGAAACTAGCCAGTTTTTAGAAAAACGAAGCTAACAATATCAAACAAACGTATCAACGAAACAAATGAGCACTGGTTTAGCTCAACACAGCTTAGAAACTGGTCATATTTTTTAATTTAAAAAAAAAAACCAACATTTAAGAAAGAGTAGCAGGATACAACGCAAGAATAACTACAGAAACCTTTTACATAAAACTATGAGGGGACAACAATTTTGTGAACAGACAACGAGATTCATGTAATTTTAAAACAGCATACGATCCCGTCATTTCCAAATTAACACAGACACTGACACACAAATGTAAACGAAATACAAAACAAACTGAGACAGAACAAATTAGTATGGACGAAAGCCAGTAATTTGTAAGTTTGAAATCATAAAATGTCATTTTAGTAGGGGAGATTGGGGTATCGTGGGCCACTTTTAATATCTCAAATGTGTATTGATATGAAAACCTCGAACCAACTGTCATCGTCGTCGCTTTACGTGAGCATATATTTCTATACCCGATCAGAAGAGAAAAACTAAATTATATCAAGATGAGATATTTTGATATTCAATTTTTTCCTATCTGGATGAGTTATAATTTAGTACTCGTAGGATGTTAAAATATCTCAAATTATATCAAAAAATCTATACGATCATAGCTAAATTATATCAGATTTTGATATGCTCCTATCAAGATTATATCTCGTTCAGATAGCATAGTTTGATATTGGACAGAACAAATTATATCAAAATTATAACTTATCAAGATATGAGTGCTTCGAGAAAATTTTCTAGTGGAAGGTCAATAAACCACATTATTTGATAAAACCATGCCCCATTTTTGGTTTCCCAAAAATTTGATTCAATTTTATGAATCTGTTGAGCGAAACTCGTTAATGTAAGGTTTGAGCCGTTGACTTCGATGTCCGTGTTTTAGAAAAAGTTGAACGTATATCAAAATAAGATATAATCATTTTATTTTAGCACAATCCGAAAAAAAATCTTTATCAATGAATATGAGCTCAACCCCATTCAAGTTTGTCAATCAGAATAAGATATAATTCAGATTGGAGAAACTTAAAATCGAAAATTTGGAGTACTTAATTATAACTGAATCATATGTAAATATCTTGGTGAGATACGTTTGAGTTATTATTTTGATATGCTCTCCTGATCGGGTATGTTGTTGACTTGAATACGCATCATATGCTTCTTTTAGTTATCAAGCTAAAAAAAGGAAGAAAAATTTACTTTCATAATTAAAAATACACCCACTTATTGCATTGATGGGGAACTTAAAGTTAATAACAAAAATAAGCTCATACGCTTATGATCTTAGTTTTGTCTTGATCTTTCACGTGCAAAAGGAATTTTTGATAAAACATCAATAAGTCACACAAACGCAACCAATTTGCAAATCATAGCTTGTGGGGAATCGTGGGCCAAACATCTTAAACCACCTATATTTTTATGTTTTTATACACATTCTGAACTTAAAATACGTTTTCCCTATATGTAAAGTTTTCTTATGCCAAATGAAGAGTTATGAAAAATATTTTGTCCATCCTACATAAGAAATTTTCCCAAAACGTTCGCGAGCCATGTTTTGGAATCTATGTGATCATACACAGCTCTCTTTTTTATTTCATCATCTTAAATTGCTTTAAAATAAAGATATGAATTAGGAAATCACAGTTTTGGGTCAACTCGTATACTTTGCATGTAATTCGGTCAATTTGGATTTGGTGGCCCACGATTCCCCACCATTTTTCAAAATCCAAAAAATATTGCTTTTTTTTTAAACAGTCAAAATTTGGGGAAAATAACTGATTAAAAATAAAAAAAATACCTTGTGATACCTTGAAAATGTAGAAAACCATACCATTTTTTATTTTCATTTTATCTTCTAGAATAAAGAAGTTATGGAACAACGAAAAAAAGTGGCCCATGATTCCCCACTTTCCCATATAAAATTGTAAATGTGTCCACTGAAGAGGAGCGAATGCCAAAGTAGCTTGAGACCTCTGGACAACAGATAAAATAACGTTTTTAAATTGTAAAACTCGCCGAAAAACGTCGATAAAATTCAACAACAATACATCGCGGCGATTAACCAACATTCATTTAGTCATAATTCGAATTAAGATATCTTCAAAGAAACATGAAGTTTCACTGAGATCCTATAGTAATTAGTTTTGATCACTATAGGGGAGAATGAGGATACTTGATCCCTGGGAATACTTGATTCCTTAGCTATATCTCCAAACTGGAATGTCGTACAAAGATGAAATGTTCAAGAAAAATGTGCCAAATGAAACAAAACAGCAATGGTTGAAGCTCAAAAATTTTTAACAAAATAAGTTTTTGGGTTATTGAACTTTGTTTGAAAAATTTCACCAAATGTGACTTGAAGATCTTTTTTCATCATTTTAAAATGTTCCTAACATGGAAATATTATAACAAAAATATTTATTCCAATACATCAATCTTTCGAGTGTAAAATGAACTTCAAAATACAATTTTTTCAAAGCGATGGAAATCTCCCAACTTTTTTAAGAAAAAGTTTTCTAAAATGTTGATTATGGGTACAATTGATCCCTAATATTTGGGTACAAATGATCCCGGTATATTCTTCTTCTCAATGGATCGTGGTCATGGCGAATTACGAGATTACTTATATTTGTCCAATAGCTAATATTCATCCATCAATTATCTGAAGAAATGGGCTAAAATAATTGATTTTCTCTTGTTTATACAAAATTGCGCCCGTAAGTATACAATGTCATAAGGGTTGAGAATAAGCTATAGAATTTTTTTTTCTGACAATTATAGATTGTGAAATGAGAACAAACATGACCAAAATAGTCAATTAACATTCTATTTTGGGGTTTTGTTCATTTTTTTCCATGGATTAGGGCTTCCTGAATAAGGGATCAAGTCTCCCTTAACTTCAAAAATATCCCATTTTTTTACTCCCACGAAAATGCTTCTAGTCCGTCTACGGGTTCAAGTATCGTTCTAACTTTAGGAGCATAGAAACTTGAAGTTACACGCTGTCAGAAAATGTAAAAGAGTGCGAGTTGCTAAATTTTTCAAAAAAGATATGATGAAAATAAGAAAAGGGGATCAAGTATCCCCACTCTCTCCTACTTTAAACAAATAAGAAATAAATCATCTCATGAATAAATCTCCCAAAAAAGGAAAATGCAAAAAAGTAACAACCTATAATGAGCAATATATCTTATAATATTGAAAAATTATTTCTAGCTTAGCTGAACCGACTCCAAATAATTAATTGCTTTGTAGCTGGTTTCATGAAAGTGGTAAGGATTTCATAAACAATTTTTTCTTTCATTATGATTTAATGATAATGATTGAACCCAACACTACGTAAAATTTCACTTCCAGCATTTTACGTTCAATTTGTTTTAATTTGCTTCCCAATCTATTTGTTGGTATTCATTTCAACTAATTTGCTGGGCAATTCATGAACTTTCAATCATCTCCATTTCCAAAAAAAATGCTGTGCTCTCATCAATCAACGTGAAGCCGTTCCAATGCTCATTTCAAGCATTATTTGGCACCGTTTAATTAATTCCGATCGAATGATCACTGTTTACGCGTTCCAACAGCGAATCCGTTGTTGATGAATAATAATAGACAATTTCGCAGAGTAGGGTATTACTCTGATCCAAAACGAGAGGCGTCTCGTTTAAAAAATTATCACTTATTGAAATGATGGCCCGAAGTTGTTGCTGCTTCTGGTTTCTTTGCTCTCCTATCGACCTTTTCCGCGTGGAGTCCAAAATCGTCTTCGCGGTTTTTTTTGCTGCTTCCATTCCTCCATTCGAGAAGGGAAACACACTGATAGAGTTCGTCCGAGGAGCGAGTTCAAGAAAGTTGAACGGTCAGATCGCAGATCGTTGAACTTTGGAAAATGAAAGTGTTCCACGAATCGATGATGGCCTGAGATGGCCGCTGCTGCTGGTCTGGCTGGTGCAGATTTCATCGGATGCCCCTCGAAGTTTGAAGAGGTAATAATGGCCTACCGGTCAACCAGTTGCTAAACGGTGGACCGATTAAACTATTCATTACGGTCATTATTTCGTTAGGAAATCGTATCTCGTTTTGTAAGACGCTACTGAAGAAGTTATGTTTTCTCATGTTTCGGTTATCAATCACTGGATGATCGTAACAAGGTAGCGAAATTTCTTAAGCATGTTTAAATGGAGAAGTTTTGGAATTGAAAAGGGGCTATTAAATCTGTTCCGTAATGACATTTTCAATCTACGTATAATCTTGCTAACAATCAACTTTCCTGGTAAAAACAACTGAATTCTGCCAATTGAAGTCATATTTCCAGCATCCCTTCTCAAGTGGTTGCGAATATGCATTCGAATGTAAACTTTTCGGGCAAATGGATAGCACCATTTATTCGCATTGGTTTTGAATTTTGAGAATTGCGCAATTTATCGCAGTGTAAACACAAACAAACCAATTTTGCCGGCAATCAAGATAAAGCTCCCAGCAAATGCGCCTGCCTTCCATTTGGCCACTCGTCTCAAGAGGTGAAAGATTCTTCCCATTCGATCTCGAGTCAGTGTACCTATATGGATTGAAAGCGAAGCGTGTTGAAATAAATCTCGCATGACCATCAAAACATTACAAGGGTAAATTTGACCAAACATTTTTTTTATATTGAATACCAAGCTTCAAAATTCTTATTGATAATTTGGATAATTTATCCCAAAATAAAAGAAAATAAATTGAGAATCGAACCCAAAGCAACATTCTTATTTCGACTTACCAGTCCGATATCTTAACTAGTGTAAGGCTATGATCATTTAGTATCCGGGCACATTATTTTGGTGATAGCTGCGTTAATAGAGCAATGCAAATACTTTAGCAGCGTTGTGTTGGTTATGAAAAGGACTATCTTGCCTATTTTTGATAGATTTTTAAGTTAACGTGTGTATGAGATATTTACTATGCAAAAAGACATGATAAAAATAATTTTGCACAAATTTGCTCGTTTTGCGCATTTTGTGCCTCGAAAACTCTTCATTGTTGACTCGAAAGCTCATGAACTGTTGATTTTTTTCTGATTTTTCGTACCAAATGGTTATTAAGTATAAGGAGCCACTCTAGGATCCACACAAAGTTGCAATCAACTATCGGAGTGCAACTCTTGATCTTAAATATGGTGAAAAGTTTATGGTTATTTGGGATAACTGAATGAAGACTCCCTACATAATGCAAAAAATCCATTTCCGGCAGAGGCAAAAAGTTTTGCCTGACTAGTAGACACCAAGTAAATAACTAATAATGATCAGATCCAAAGATCGCAATCTGTGCATATGGTTTTTACGCAATATGACAGATGTGTTCTGATGGACAAAAAAAATTATGTTAAAACCAGATTTAAGAGATCAATTTCCTCGAGATACCAACTCATGAAAAGGTTCCAACCAGATTCCAATTGCTTTTTCCAGGTGAGTTTGTGTAAAATATCATGATTTTGCAAAGGTTTTGGTTCTGTGGTAAAAAAAATAAATCAAAACATGACTGAAAAAAGTGTGCAAAGATAAAAAAGAGATTTTATGAAAAAGTTAGAGTATTTCTTGAAATCATTGATAAATATTTTTTAAAAATATTTTTAGTTCAAATGTCATTTTAACACCTTCATTTCCTCCATAAAAAGTTTTAGGATCAAATGAATAGTTTTTAAAATACACACGTTTGTAACTGCCTGAATACTAAATGATCAAAGCCTTACCAACTGAGTCTGTTAGCAAACGAAGGTTTATTGTCATAGTAGACTGAGTCGATTTGGAATCATTTTTAAATTTCTTAAACACTGGGATCTAAAAAGCAATGTTTTGGTGTTCGAAACTCATCCATGATTTTTTGCAAAATTTTAAAGTAACGTTTACATCAGTAAATTTGAACTTTTAGGTTTGCCTGGGAAAATTGAATAAATATGTTGTAATGAAAAATCAACATCAATTTTACTTCTTCTGTTGAACGGAGCTCCTTAAAGTTTTTGTGCCAGCTTGTAAATTCTCTCAAGGAAATTTTCCGTTGAACAACATTGTCGGAAACTCTAACTTCGTATCTTATTAGGCAAAAAAGTTATCAGCTGTTGAACAAGGGTATATCTTTTGTCATTGAAAAACATTAAATTCAATTGAAATTACTGCTAGTGCCTCGCAAAGTATTGAATGAAAAGCAGTTGTGCATTACCTCGTAAGGTACCCAGCAGTGATGTTAATTGGATTTATAATTTGTCAATGCCAAAAAATTAACAGTTGATAACCTTTCTTGTAACTTATAACTTGATAAAAACTCTCTTGATAATTTTTTTGGTTTGTTTTATTTATTTATTTGTAAAAATATCAACGGATCACCTGTTGATCCTAATGATAGCTTAATAAAATAATGAGTTACAAACAAGTTAAAAACTACCTTAGTCTACACAGTCCTGGATACCATTAAAATTTTTCTTCGGAAAGTGGCTCTTGAAACGTTGAAATCGAAGTACTCGGCGAAGCGATTAAAAGTCCTAAAAATTCCTATAAGAGCGCTGTTGGCTCCGTAGTTGTTCAGCCGTATTGGAACATAGAGCTGCAGATTTTGGTTCCTTAGTCCTCGGGGTCGCACACTGAGGGGAATAGCTTCCAGCAACACGGGAGAGTCAATTCTCGACGCGAGGAGATCCGCTACGACTAAAACACGTGCAGCGTTTCGGCGGACATGAAGTGTGTCCAAATCAATTAGGCGGCAACGGCTTTCGTAACTAGGTAAACGAAACGGATCTAGCCAGTTCAAGTGTCTCAGGGCATACCGTATGAAGCGCCGCTGGATAGCCTCAATTCGTTCGGCTCCATTCTGGTAAAATGGGCACCAAACTGCCAATGCATATTCGAGAGTTGAGCGAACGGTGCTGCAATACAGGCTTTTTAGGCAGTACACATCTTTGAATTCCTTGGTTACGCGAAATAAGAAGGCAAGACTTCTAGATGCTTTATCAACGATGTAATTCGTATGAGTCTTAAACTCCAGCCGATGGTCTAGGATCACGCCCAGATCGTTGATGTGGTTCACCCGGGCGATGGTTTCGTTACTCCGCGTGTATAGAGTTCCGCTTGCGAGAAAATGAAATGACAGCACATTTACTCCGGTTCAGAGGCAGGCAGTTGGTGTCACACCAGTGAGCGGAGGTATTGAACTGCCTTTGTAAGAAATCGATGTCCTCTTGGCTGTTAATGGTGTGGAAAAGTTTGAGGTCATCAGCATACGCAAGTTTAGGTCCATCAAGGACAGTGAGTGCATCGTTAAAATAGATGACAAAAATTATCGGTCCCAAGTGGCTTCCCTGAGGCACGCCTGAACAAGCGGAGAATTGTCTTGAGAAAAAATTTCCTGTTTGAACTGATAATTTTCGTCCCGTTAAGTAGCTTCGAAACCAATCCAGTAAAGATCCACAGAATCCTAAGCGTTCGAGTTTAACGATTGCAATATCGTGATTTACTTTATCGAAAGCAGCAGACAAATCAGTATAGATGGCATCAGTTTGAGACTTCATGGCAAAGCTATCTTGCACGAACGATGTGAAAGTCAGCAAATTTGTAGTCGTGGATCGTTTTGGCAAAAATCCGTGTTGATCGTTGGAAAAGTATTGCTTCGTGGACGAAAAAATTGGATCCAGAACAACCAATTCAAACAGTTTTGCTATCGAACAGAGAGCTGAAATTCCGCGGTATTTGTTTATATCTTTCTTATCTCTTTTTTTGTGAACAGGGAACATGTAAGCTTCTTTCCAAAGCGAGGGAAAGATTGCGAAGTCCAGCGAAGCTCGAAAAATATGCCTTATGTGAGTCAATAGGTGTGGCATGAAACGTTTCAAGAAGATAGCTGGTATCCCGTCCGGACCCGTAGAAGATGAATTTTTAAGCTTAGCTGTCGCCTTCAAAATGGCTGCGTCATCGAATGTGATACCGTTTAAGGAAGAATCTAGAGGTGAAATATTTCTTACAGCCATATCCAGTTGCTCTGAGGAAATGGACCCCGTTGTGAAAACGCTTGAAAACTTCTCTGCAAAAAGATTACATATTTCAGGATCGGTGTTTGCTGAGTTGCCGTTCAAGAACATTTGAGACGGAAGTCCGGATTCTTTCCGCTGATTTTTTACGTACTTCCAGAATGATTTCGGATTGGTTTTAAAATTGCGTTGTAGCCGGTGAAGATAGTTCTGGTAGCAACGCCTGCTGCTTTTTTGTACGCTGTGTTTAGTTTGCGGTATTCTTCTTTTGTGCAGAGGGACTTGTGCTTGCTGTAGTATCGAAGAGCACGGTTTTTAGCCGTCTTCAATTGTCGCAGCTGGTTAGTGACCCAGGGAGCTCGAGGGTTGGAAGGTAAGCTACGTTTCGGAACATGACGATCGATTATGTAGTTCAGTATGTTTGAAAAAGTCGCAGCGGCAGCATTGGGGTTAGAGAGATCGAGCTCGTTCTCCCATTCGATGGAACCTAGGACTCGAGAGATAGCTTCGTAATCGGCGTTTTTGAAGTCCTGGTAGAATGAAGCAGTTTCCTCTAAGGGGGCGTTAATGTTAGTGACATCGAGTGAGACCACTAAAGCTGGATGATGAGAAACAACTTTGACGAGAGGAGCGGGAGCTAAATCAATTGTCGGATTCCTGAAGCCTTCGTTTATGAAGCAGAGGTCTAGCATACGGCCGTTTTCGTTTTCGAAGCTGTTCATCTGGCGAAGAGTCGCGGTGCTCAAAGAGACCAGGAAGATGTTGGTAGGAGCCGAGAAATAGGAGCGCATAGGATCTGGGAACAAAAAGGCACCGTGGGATGAGCACCATTTCAAGCCAGGCATGTTGAAATCACCGATGACAAGAATATCATCTACGGGAGAGCAGATTGAGCTCACTTTGGAGAGGCAGCGCGAGAAAGACTCAGCTACAACCAGATCACTTGAGCGATCAGGAGGCACGTACACTACGCATGAGTACAGTTTCCGGTCACCGAGATCAATGCGGGCCCAAAGAAGTTCCAAATCGTTCCAGGAACTGTCTTCGATCAGCTGAGCCGTGAGTCGGGACTTTACGGCAAGCAAAACTCCGCCACCAGTTGATTTTTTGCTGTTCAGGGGGCTTCGATCGCAACGGAAAACTACATAGTCTGGGCCGATAATTTGACTGGATAAGGTGCGGTCGTTGAGCCATGTTTCTGTAAAGGCGATAATTTCGTAGCAGGAGCTTGACGTGGCAAGGAGGTAGTCAAGCAGACAGGAATTCACTCCACCTACGTTCTGGTAGTAAACGTTGATAGGCTCAGATGTGTCGGGTGCAGAATAAGAACGAAGATCCCTAGAAATGCAAATTCCATCACGCGGAGAAGAACAGTTGATAACAGCGTACTTGCCTGAAAGTGCAGGCTGGAGAACCCCTTCACCACAGACGAACTCAGGGCCGGGACGACTGTTGTCGCTGGCAGGAAACAGCGCGACTGAGTCGAAGGGCTCAGGGGTCTCCGTAGCTCCTGATACGTTGCGTCCCGGTGGTGGAGGCCCAGTAGATATAGCGGAGTCAGGATGAGTTTGCGGGTTAGATCTGTGATAAATCGGAAACTGAATACGCGAGGAAGAAGTTCTCATCATAACGGGGTACTTGCCTGTGAGAGCGGTCTGGAGAACCCCCTCGCCTCCTTCGAACTCAGGGCCAGGACAACTGATGACGCAGGCGGGAAACAGCGCGACTGAGCCGAAGGGCTCAGGGGTGTTTTATAACATTATTTATATTGCAGAATCTTCAGAACAAAATTTCAAACAAAATTCATAAATTCTACAAAAGTTTTAGATATATGATTGAACCGTAAACTTAGTTTGTTACTTTCATTTTTTTTTAATATTGATACGTTTTCATCAATTCTCGAAAAAATTTTCAATAGTGCGCAATGATGAATACATGAAGGGAAACATAATGAAAAAATATTATTTTCACATATTTCGGTTATTTAGCAAAAATATTAATTGTTGCAAATTTGCAACAACATGAAACGGTTACACCTTTTTTTTCTTCACACTCGACAACTGGAAATAAATGTTTATTCCTAACTTCTTTTGCACTAATCATAGTTTTCGCACAGGAGCTTCGCAAATCTAGATTTCTGGACACCGAGAAAGTTGAGAATTTAGCTGGGAGTAGTTATGTATGTTGGTTATCCACCATGGGTGCACGGATTCACCGCAGTTTCTGCCTAAGTATGTGCTCACATGCATTCTTGGACCGACCCCATGGCGTCGTATGAACTGTTATGGAATGAAGTATTGTGTTGATGGATGTAGGTATATTTTGGAAGAACGAGTCAATCAGGTGGACTAGTTTACTTACAGGTATTCCGGCATCCATGTATATACCTGGCCAGCTGGCAGCTGGTTAAACATTCATATAATCAGTTATAAGAGGAAACACATCTTACCTATCGGCTTCTTATGGGATTCGAACCCAAAAGTTGTCTCGCCGATACCGGGAATCGAACCCAGCCTGGCACATCGGAACCAGACTCGCACCAGCTTATCCGCTAGACTACAAAGAATCTCGAGAAATTAGCTAGGAGTAGTTATGCGATAATATACCACCTACTGAGGAAATTATTCCTTACGTTTGCTTGAAGGTGCTAAATGGAAAGCTTCTTACCTATACAACTTTTCTGAACATAACCTTGAACTAATCAACACAAATCAATTCCGAAAACGTAGTTAAATTGGTTCTGATAAAGATTCTTAATCTTAAATCATACCATAACTATATGCCAGTTTTAATAAACAAACTTGAGTATTGAAGAGCAAAGTCTCAATTTAGTTTTGAAGGAATGATCCAATTACAAATTACATTATACTATTAAATATCATTTGTTGGCAAAATTAAAAGAACAATAAAGATTTCTTCGGAATGAGCATTAGAATTTGGAACATGATTTTAAAATAAGAATTCAAACTTGAAATCAGTTTAAGAATAAAAAAGAAATAATAATAAAACTAAATTCAATAACAATAACAGAGCTTCCAGGAAAAGGTTGAATAGTATAAATAAAGTGTATTTTTCGTCGATTGATTATAAGAAACGGCTCATACTTTAGTAAAAATTAATGAGCATTGTAATTTTCAATCAAATCATTCATTCATCTCTAAGAAAAAAAAAAGCAAAACAACATCTACTTCGAACCTCGGTTATCGAATGTTGGCAGATAGTAGGGGAGAGTGGGGAATCGTGGGCCATGGGGAAACGAGGGCCAGTTTTAATATCTCAGATGTGTGTTGAGATAAAAATCTCAAACCAACTGTCATCGCCGTCGCTTTGCGTGAGCAAATATTTCTGTATGTTGTTGGTTGAAATACGCATCATATGCTTCTTTAATTTATCAAGCTAAAAAAAGTTAGAAAAATTTACTTACATAATTAAAAAACCACCCGCTAATTTCATCGATGGGGAACCTGAAGTGCATAACAAAAATATGCTCATACGCTTATGATCTTAGTTTTGTCATGATCTTTCACGTGGAAAAGGAATTTTTGATGAAACATCAATAAGTCACACAAACGCAACCAATTTGCAAATCATAGCTTGTGAGGAATCGTGGGCCACACATCTTGAACCACCTTATTTTTATGTTTTTATACACATTCAGAACTTAAAATACGTTTTTCCTATCTGTAAAGTTTTCTTATGCCAAATGAAGAGTTTTGAAAAAAATATTTTGTCCATCCTATATAAGAAATTTTGCCAAAACGTTCGCGATCCAGGTTTTGGAATCTATGCGATCATACAAAGCTCCCTTTTTTATTTCATCATCTAAAATTGCTTTAAAATAAAGAAATGAATGAGAAAATCAAAGTTTCGGGTCAACTCATAAACTTTGCATGTTATTTGGTCAATTTGGATTTGGTGGCCCACGATTCCCCACCATTTTTCAAATTCCAAAAAAATATTGGTTTTATTAAACATGCAGAATTTGGGGAAAATAACTAATTAAAAATTGAATAAAAATACTTTATGATACCTTGAAAATGTAAAAAAACCATACCATTTTTTATTTTCAGTGTGTGTTAACATTTTTTATTTTCATTTTATCTGTTATAGTAAAGAAGTTATGGAACAACGAAAAAAGTGGCCCATAATTCCTTACTCTCCCATACTGAATTTTCAAGTGGAAAAATAAAAAAAATGCAATCGTTGTTTGTTATTATATTTTTAAACTCTCTGGATAAAGCCCCGTACTTGAACTTGAATCATGTTCAATAATACAGAACTTTTGAAAATTGGTGTATGCTTATTTTGCAAGTTATGAAGGCATCCGACAATTTTTTTTATTCAAAATATGCATTTGTTATACCAACGGGCCGTGGAAAAAAATCAAAATAGTGTGTTTTAAATACGCTGAATTACAAATCCCAAATAAGTTAATGATTCGGATCCGTCCTAGTTTAAAATTTGATAAATTTTGAACTTTTAAAAATATTTTCTAGTTTTGATGACGGTTAAGAGCAAAACTTTTATTTGTTTCACCTCGGGGGCCCTCTTTGTTCAGGGGGGGGGGGGGCAATTTTCTCCCCCCCCCCTCTTAATACGGCCTTAACATGATAATAAATCATTTATAACGAAAACACTTTCATCGGGAAACAAATACACTGTTTAACGTACAAGTTTCGAAAACACACTATGGAACCCATATAACTAGCTAGGGTACTACCGTTGCATGGTGTTGCAAATTTGCAACAGTTATTGAAAACCCATTATATCAGAGAAAAAACAACAAAAAATTCTCAAGTTTTGTTTATTATGTAAATTACTTTAGTGGGAATATGACAATATTTTTTTTGAGTCGAAAAAAAAATTCTCAATATGAATTACACAAGGCCAAAAATTTTAAAAATAAGGCTTTTTCCACATTCCATATTTTCCGATTCAAGTTGGTTTTTTTTGTACCTTTAAACACTGAAAGTAATTTTTTTTTTTAATTGAACGTGATCTTGAAGTTAGAAATATTATTCCCATCGAAAAAAAAATTGACTTTTTAGTTAAATGTGAAGTTTAGAACAGTTTTAATTAATTGTTGCAAATTTGTATCTTTATGAAACGAAGGGTTAAAATGGTTATGGTTGTGGTTGAAATGTAAGAAGTGTATTCGAAAACAAATGCATCACTTTGTTTTGTTAATTATTTTTGCATTGATGAATCAAAATTGATGAAATTTTCAGTAAAGCAAAATAATCTGTACGACACGGCTACGTGAAAAACTAATCTTTATCAAATCACCTATCACCTATAACTGATGAACTATATGATGATAGATGCTACATCAAATGTTTTTAGTATTGAAATGATATTTGCTTCTAATTCCTTTGAATTGAAGTCTGTTCAAATTATTGCGAACTAAACCGAATTTATTCGTAAATGATATTTATTTTCATTTTCTTTTAATAGGGTAAGTGAGCCTTAATTTGGCATGCTCCTTATCTTGGCCTGCCGAAATGCATTTTGGTGTTTTTGATGTCAAACATACGCCAAAAAATGAAAAAAAAATCAAACATAACAGAAAATCGCATATTGCAACATTCTGCATAGCATTTGTTCACAAATGAATTCAAATGACTACGAAATAAATTTATTTCACATGACAAACTGCAAATTAAATTATGATCTTCGGAAAAAATCCTAAATGAACCTACCTTGCTAGTGCATCTGCCAACTTCGGACTGATTTTGAAAACACACCTCTTCACGGAAAAATCACAAAAAATCACCGTTGGTTACAGCGAAACATGGCAAAAAATATAAAATTATTATTTACTCCAAACTACGTACATTTTTATCTAGAATTTAAGAAAATATAAACATTTTTTTGCCTAATCTTGGCATGCAATTCCACAAATAGAAGTATGTATGTATGTGTGAAAACGACATTAGCAGGTAGTCGGCAGCCGGCGGCCGTTCGTCGGCCGACGGTGCACAGTGGTCTGGAAATTGAAAAGCCGGTCAAAAGCAAATGAATGATTGAAATAAATTTAAAATATCATGAATGTGTTTTGGACTAAAATTAATTCATTTATCTCTCAAGTCGACTCAAGCCTATTTGGCATCTTAGTTGGAATTATAATGCTACAATTTGAGCTACTCTTTTATGGTAAATTTCGAGAACTTTTCTTCTCGATAAAATTTACCTTTCAATAAATTAATTTACCGGATCCGAATCCGAATTGATATCTTGGATCTCAATGTTAAAGTTACTTTATCCATACCCAAAAAAATCCAAATTTGGAAATCAGGTTTAACGTATTTTGATTTAATTTGATTTGCTGCATATGTGTCGCTTTGAAAGAAATTGTTATAAGGCTCAAATTATGACACTCAAATTATTATGTTTATTTAAAAAAAAATTATTGCACTGCAATGTTGGAATACTATGTTGTAACGAACTTGAATTTTTATTGTTTGCAGTTTCATGTGAAATCAAAAATAATATTTTGACCAAGTTTGTTCTTTATTATAGATCACTGTGCATCAGCAGGAGGTGATGACGTTTGTTCTCTGTTGGAAAGGAATATGCGAAAGAAGCGCTGCCGAGTTTGGGTGATGATTTTGCATGAGTGCGAGTGGGATGCAGCACGAATTTCAGCCAGCTTTTGAATTTGCTGTTCGTTTCCATTGCGTATAGTTTCCAAACGAATGAGTGAGATGCAATCTATTTCTATCAGACTGGCGAAAGTTTGTATTGTTTTGCTTTCCCGGTGTACGCGAACGATTGCTAGAAAATTCCTAAGGGCGACATTTTAAATATGTATGATTAAACGAATCTTTCGCTGACTTAAGCTTTAGCTTTAGCTTGCTTCTTGCCTCGATCATAATAGTTTTTAAAATGTCGGTCCTCCTTTTATGGGAGCGGAATAAAAAAATATGAACATTTACTATCTTATGTTACCCTGTTAACTTCACTGGAAACATATCTATCATGATTGCATGTTACAGATTTAGCAAACGATTTGTTTGCTTGATTAATGAACATATTTATGTTATGTTTATGCCATAGTTTGGAACTTATAATAGAAATTATGGATACACAAAAACTGAAATAAACTAGTAATGCTTTTTGACGAAAGATTATAATTTTACATGCAAATATCAATTATAAAAATTGATTGACATTTCGTACTTCCGACTTTTTGAAACCATACAGAACATTGATGTGCTTCCTTCCGGGATATTTTCAATGAATTCGTGGGGGCTGTTGTTGTATTAGTGAGGCAAGTTTTTCCTAGAGACGGCCAATTCAAGGAACTCATAAAGGACCAAAATTCGGCGCGGGGGTTACAATAAGGAGCATTTCGATCAAAAGTTTGATCAGGTTTATCTCAAATTATCAACCGTTTTCAAGCAAGGACATATTTTTACTGCATTTCAGGCTAGTAAGCAATCATATTTGTCGAAGGACTTTTGAAGGTACACATTACAGGTAGACTGCAATCATGGGAAATCTAGTCAACCATGCCTTAGGGGCCAAGATTGGGTACATTCACCCTAATCACTATCACTTTATCACTGCACAATACCACTACAGTTAAACTGCTGTAAAAACCTTAATTCCAGGAGCTCTTGCTAGCGTGTTAATTCGGGAAATGCGGGAAAATTAAAAAAAAATAATATAAGAAAAATTACTAAATCTTTAAAAAAACTTACCATTGTTAGGGCCCAGAGCAGAATTCATTTGTTTATCTTCTGGCACCAAACCCGGAATGCAAAAATGTCTGCATGATACCCAACTAATGCCAAACGGATTGTCCTAAGAAATTTTCCTACAAGTACACAAGTCCTGTTGACAATTCCTTTTTCTGATTAGAATTTACAACCACACGCTTATAAATAATATACGCAAAATGCATTCACGTAGAGTTTACGTGAAATTCATGCGCTAGTTACGTAAAAAAGGAGTTACTTCAGGGCTCAGGACACACGTAGAATCGATGTAATGCATCAAAATCTAAGTTTACGTGAAAAATACCGTTGAATGATTTTCAAAATTATTTTACGTGTACCTACTGATATATTCTTTGCATGTCAAAATTTTTGTGACGTTCTGTGGAGTGGTTTTTGAGATATCGTGCAATATAGAAAGTAATTGAATACATTTTTTGGGCTGGATCACGAAAAATTCAGGAAAGTCCAAGTTGGAGATTCAAATACAGCTGAAAAACAACTATTCAACTGAAATTCATATGGTAAATCGTTTAAGGAGTCCTAGAGGATCTTAAATTGTGCTTATTCATTCTTATTTTCACTATTCCTGAAGTGAAGATGTTTTGGTCCACGAAGGTAGGAAATATATGATGTTTTATCATGCGCAAATAAAAAAATTCGGTAGAGAAAGTTACAATTTTACAAAGTAGTACATCTAGTACATCTAGTTGACAAATAAACACGTCTTACTTCATTTCTGCAAGAAAGAAAAGCTGCTCGCCATAGAAATAAACAAAATACGGTGGTCACATCGTGCGCAAAATATTGGAACAGTTAGTTGGGAGATATTTTGAAAAATTATGTATGTTTAACGGGCACCTGACAGGTTTCCAGCCAGAAACTTTTAATTGACAAGTCTCGCCTGGATGTTCCGGAGATGAATAAAGAGAAAAAAAAATTAAAAAAATGATGTCTAGCTATTGAGGTAGCTGCCGATCTGTGAAAGCTGCAAATTAGTCAAGATATCAAAACTATTTACACAATGAATGGCTGAATTTACAAAAAAGGTTGCCTCCAAATGCGACCTTTTTTGCTGAATAACATTTCCATAGATCCTTCAAAGTTGAAACTTTGTTAACATTGGATCTGGAATGGTGCAATTAGGGGGAAGTGATCCTAAATGCGCATGTTGGGTAATATGCGCATACAGCCGATTGACGATCTGGCTGGAGATTCAACGTATCTAATCAGTGCAGTTTGAGGGTAATACACTATTGAAACATGGCATGAAGAAATTTGATTGTCATATAAATCCAAAAAAAATTAAAAATTCAAATAAGATTTTTGTCAGTTTTGTTATAATATATTGAACTTTAATTATCGTGCGTACAGATTCTGTGAACAAAAATTTTAATGGTTTTCCTTTCTTATTCATCTGTAAATCGGAAATTCAACAAATTGAAGCTTTTGGCAAAGTTGTAAATGATAAGATATTGGAATAAGAGACAGGTGATGAATGCCCATATCAAGGCAGATTAAATGCCTGTATCAAGAAAAATAGGTTAGTTTTATATTTTTTTTTTACTTTTTATCATTTCAACATTAAATCTAAGCTCGAATCACAATCTTACAGCGAAAAAAGTAGAACTTCATACTGATCCGATAAAAATACGATATGATCAAAATATTACCATGAAATATGGCCATATGGCATACCAAACTATGTTTCATGCAAAAGAACTAGTGATGTACAAAATTTCACCAAAATTTCAGCCTTGACGTGTGCTTAACATCCGTTTCTACCATTTTAAATTAAATTATATCAAAATATTGCAAGTGATTATGAAATATAGCTAAAAACATAAATATGCGCATTTAGCCCGCCAGTTTCGGTAATCGGCTATTTTGACTTCTTTTATTATAAAGTTATTTTCACAAAAACTGTAAGAGATTTTAACAGAAACATTGCTCTAACGCATATAAAACAGATGTCCGCTCATGTGTATATAGTTTTCAGACTCCTATCTATTGGAATATGGGAGAAAATGAGTGCTTTCCTTAATATGCGCATATAGCCCGGCTCTCCCCTACTCGAAAGGTTGAGTGATTGAACGTTAAATATGTTGTTAAAGTGTCGAAGGAGGACAGTCTGCTAAAATTGTGATAACTTCGATCAAAATAAAAATTTTAAGTGGGTAGTTTTGAAAATCAAGCTTCAGAAAACCAGAAAATTTTAGAATGAAGTATCAATTAAAGATGGCACCCATCGTGCCCAAAAATTAAAGGCAATGAACTTCTTCATTGAACCCTTTCTCAAAAACCACTTATAAGAACGTCAGGAATTAGTACATGTGAACATTACATTTACAGCTTCACTGTAAATTTCATAAATTTCAATTTATGCATTCAAAAGTTATCCACAAAACAATTTTTTTTTTTTCAAATACACTTCACAAGCTTTCTTTCTTACTTTCGATATGAAAAAAAAATGAAATTCAAAATTCATAGACAAAATTCCAACCATTGATGAACGCTTTAGGAGTGCTTCGGCGTTGGATAATAATAAACTGATGTAGCTCCCTACTCCCTAACTTTCAGCTACTCATTTCAGAGTGACGGTTACTCAGTTGTCACCAAAATCGCACTTACTCAGTTCTGACAAAATGGCCTTTACTGACTAACAGCCCTCTTCGCGACAACTGAGTCGGGGTTACTCAGAATGCGCGAATCATTCCGAAGCGAATATTGACCAGTGTTTCTTAGTGGATTGGTAAAATTTAATATAAAAAGATAGGAAAATGTGAGATTAGCTGATTTTAATGAAAAATTTAAAAATAATTAGCATCAACATGTATTTTTTCTGAATTTAAATTTACGTAATAGAATCACTTGATTATCAAATTCTTGCTAGCACTGTTTGTCGTCCCTATGGTTCATTCTGACATACTTAGTTAAGGTTGTGGTGGGGTCTGAAAATAAATAACGAATTTATAAATTTCTCGAATTTCGAGAACTTGAAGAATTTTTTTTATCAAATACCTTTTATTTTCCAATGCACCTCCAAGAATGGTTATTCTAATAATTTCCACCTGTGCACTCTGTAATAGCATCAAAATGGTATGAATATTGCCTATTGCTCATTAAAAACTAGTATTTACCCAATTAATTCAGTTTTTGACGTTGGTTTGTTTACTAAATTCGCGAAAGTTTTGTTCAAACTGAACGACCCCCCCTCCCGGATTTCGGATAATGTCTACAGTTTAGGATTCTTGATTTTTCGTTCGAATAATCAATGAAAATTGAAATGAAAAGCTTTGTTTGATATCGTCGTAAATTTGGTTTTACGTTTTATACGATTTGTGATTTTTAAAACTCATTTGCATTTTTTACATTTAATTATCTAATTTTTTTTCCAAATATGATAAAACTAATTAGAAATCATTCTGAGTATTTTTTTAATGTTCAGATTCGAAGTTCATGAACTTTTTTCTAATGCAAAATTCAATCACAAAGCTTCAAAATGGCGATGGAGATTCATCATTCAAAATTTTTATTTTTATCTACATTTGCAAGTCGGATAAGAAATATGTTATTCTTATACGACTTGCAAATGTTAAATTAAGAATAATCATTGAAAGCCGAAACATCAGAATAATAATCATGAATTCATGATTGAGGGCTCTGGAACTGATTTCAATTCTTGACTCATAATTCTAAATTCAGAATTCGTTTTCATGTTTATTCCAGAAAACGAATTCAAATTCCGAAACAGATTGAAAATTCAAATATTGAATACAGATTCAAAATTAAGATTCAAATTAAGCTCGTAAATGAGTTCCACAATCAAAATAAAATTATCAAGTTAACTTTTTTGGTAAGGATCTCAAATTGCAAGAGATTTCAGGCTTAAAATTTTAATTGTTAGTGCGCTTTTATTATCCATTTAATATCAGTTCGTTTGAACAATTCAGCTGAAAATGACAAAAGTTAAGTAGAATTTGAGTTCATTTTGCAAGTTTAGTCTTATAAAAAAAAAACATCCACATGAATTGATTTTCAATGAAAAGTAATAGAGTATTTCCTGAGACAGATTGTGGTAGGGTAACTTTTTGTTTTGTTTTGAAAAATGTATACACCAACTGTTCACTATTTTGATCTTTGATGACAAGCACTGTTCAATGCTTTATTTTAAAAACTTGTTATGAATTTATAATTAATTAAATAAAAAAGTTGTACTCTGCTTCTATCCACGCTTGCAAAACCACTACAATTGCATTGCCAATTTTTTTTTGTTACTATCTGGTCATTGAACATGCGTTATGTTGTTGTTATGTTTACCCTACCACGATATGCCGAAAAAAAGTAAAAACGAGAAATCAGCTGTTCTTCTGACAAGTGGGAAATTGCCTTATTGATGACAAAGACACAAGACAAAGAAATCGCAAGAAATTCCATATGTTTTGGAATATTGTTCAACATTTTAAATATTGATTTTTTTTTTCAAGAACCAAATTTCAAACTAAAATCTTTAACTAGGATCGAGTTAGCACAAATCCGATTTGAAACTGCAAAATTGAAATCTTTTACTTAACTTTTCAAAATTGATTTTATTTTTAGAAATTTTGTTTTTTTTTTTTTTTAATTGAAAGCTTTCTTTAAAAAGCTTATTGTAAGTACAAATCAAATAAGCAAAATTAGGCGGGCCAGGTAAAACGGTTTTACCTGGACTTGCCCGAAAATTTATTGAAAATATATTGATTTTGTTCGGATTTATTCACATTTTTTGGAAAAACAAACGAAAAATTAAAATTGCATCTTATTATTTTTTTATTGTGTCGCCCAAAAATGGAATTTTTTAAGATAGGTTTATAAACGATTTTTTTTTTGGGAGCCTGAAATTCGATTCAAAATCTGGTTATGCTTTTCGATGAAAAAATAATCATTCAAATGTTTTTTTGTTGAATAGTTCCTGATTTTTTTTATAAAATTTTCCTGGATATTGCCCGGATTATGGTTTGAAAATTTGAAAATAGATTTCTCAAATGCCGGATTTTAATAAAATAGACCGAATACGTGGGGGTGAACTCCTGGCAATCTTAAGCTAAGTTCAACAGATTTTGATGCAAATTTAAGGATTCCAACCTCGCTGAAAGTAAGTTTCCTATTCCTGTTACTTAAGGATTCTCTTTACAAATTCTAACCATCATTTAATAATGACCCGAGCAGACTTTTATGGCAAAATTATAGCAAATTTTGCTATCACGCCCTGAGAGCCAAAGTTGCTCTCATTTTGCTTGACATAAGGTGGTACACAGCAAAAATGAGAGCACAAATTTCCATACTTGGTTAGCAAAATGATACCAAATTTTGCTAAAACTGAGACCATAACTACACCTCATTTTCCGAGAGCTTGGAGAGCAAAATGATGCTTATTCAAGGCATCAAAAGAATTTCTTTGACAGCAAAATTAAGCATCAAAATGCTTTCAAAATATCCGAAAAATGAGGAAATTTAAACCACCTTTTTGCTATGTACTATCTTTTTACAAGCAAAATTAGAGCAAATTTGACCCTCAAACGAGTGTGATAGCAAAATTTGCAATAATTATGTCGAAAAACTATAAAACTCGAGGTACATTATGATAGTGTAAACCACGAAAACGGAAACACATAAAATGCTTGTGACAATTTCAACCATTGACTAAAAAAGAAAAACGCAAACTCTGCTTTTGCACCGGCTTGGTTGAATATAAATTCTAGAAATATTTGTTGCCTGTACTTCTACAGAACTCGTTTTTTTCATGTGCTACGTTAATTTTTAACAGAATGGACAAGACATTCGTGTATGAACTTGAAAACCATGTATCTAAGTGAAATGGAGAAGATTGTCATTTTCAACTAGGTGAAAAGGAAGTTTTTTCGTACCTGTATTCCTGTGATCCATCGTTCTCATTATTGCGAATATTTTATCGTTATTTGTGATGAAAATGTTCTCTACCTGAAGTCATCACTACCACCAGATTAGTCGTTCCATTTCGCTGTCTGAGACTATTTTTCCTTTGTTGTTCAACTGCTGACCTGCCAGCAACATAAATATATCCAAGATGTTTAATATTCCTCCGTAATGCAGCATCCACCAGATTCCACTATATAAATTCGCGTTTTTCGTTCGTTTTTTTTTTCTTCCTTTTCTCTTTGTAGGAAGACTGTCAAAACCGCTTGCTGTTAAACTTCATTCCAGGAACCTAAAAAGAACATAGCTGCTACCCATCCCCAGAAATGCTATCCCAGTTAGAAAGTGCCACCCGACTTTCGCAAAAAAACAGGCAATTCAGACGATAAAATCGTGCAAAACAGGTACATTTTTCCTACAGGGCGGAAAAATTATAGGTTCGCCACCTGCTGTCGATATTGCAAACCTGCTAAATTTGACGAAAAAAATTAGCCAGAAAATGATCGAATTTTTGTTCTAAGTGTCCTGTCAGTATGATCAGTGATGTTAATGTAAACGAACGTCAATCATATTTTACAATTTTGGTAAGCATACTTCAAAGAATGTTTTTAGGATAGTTCGAAATCAGGCTCGGTTGTGGTACGAAAGACTCGAGACAAGTCTTTGAGAAAAATCGGTACCAAACTCGATAACAAATGAACAGTTAACGTTTTTGTTAATTACGGTTCATGAACATTTATGGTAGGTAATGATAATCTTTCCCAATCAAAATAACTCATTCTTCGCTTTTTTTTTTAAATACGTGACTATTTTTTGTGAATGATCGGTGGAGTTTTTATGCTAATTGCGCCAACATTTTTCCAACGCATTCCTATAAAAAATGCGGTATTTTGTGAATATAAATGAGTTTATGCTTATATCGGCAGGCTATGAAAACTCATATTGATCCTAGTTTGCTCCACATAAAAAATTTATGAAACCCTGATGATACCTAATTTTGCTGTCCAGAAAAAGTAAACACCAAATGATGCTATCAGTTAGCTGTTGAAACCTCATTTTGATCTCAGTTTGCTTTCGATTTGGGCATCAAAGTCTGCTCGGGGATCTAAGGATGTATTTTGAAAAGATTGTATTCAACACGAAAAACTATTTATGTAAAAGAATTTAAAAATAGTATTCAAAAATAATTTTTTTAATTTTTAGTTATACGTTGTTGGATATAAAATGTGATTGATAAAAATAGATCACCAAACCAACCCCCCCCCTCCCCACCATAAGTCAGTGCTTCCTACGGCCCTGTAAAGATATCATAAATGGTAGTTTTCCTACAATTTTAATCTCAGTGATAGGAAAAATATGGAATTGTCCAAAATAAGAGTCTTTAACAAACAAAAATGGAGTTGCTCGGGTTTCTACCCGAAAATGCAAAAACTATAAACCAGAACCCAGTCATCAGAAAGCAATAAAAGAAAGAAGGCAAATGTTAAATTTGGTGTCTGAGGTAAGAGTTCACAGAAAAATAATTAAGAATTCTTATTCTCAATAATAATTTGCTTATTTTTAAAAAGATTAATTCAAATGTTAAACAGTTATAGGAAGGAGTATACGTGTTCACCAAATGTAAGCTTCGGACCGATCAAATTTCATTGTATAGGTTAAGGTAGTGCCACCTCTATCCCGGTCCTACTTCTCCTAATTAATGAAATGTTTCGGGGTGAAGTATGGTGTACGTTAATAAGTTTTCCTCGCAAAAATTCCATTTCTTTTTTCTCTTTCTTTTTTTTGTTGAAAAGAGCCAACATCTGTAAATTTTCTCCTAGCTTTTCTATCCATCTTGATCAATTTTCAATTCTGATATTCCTTCTCCAAGAATATAAATTTTCACCGATATGCAAAAAATAAATTTACATAAATCAATTAATGGTGGTTAACTCATCTAACAAAAAAAGAATAAAAAAAACCTTTGAAAATTATTTTAATTATGGTTCATATCACAAACTCTTGAATTAAAGCTAGGAAATTAACATTGAATCCATATCAATCAATACCAATCCTTTAAAATGACCATAAACGAAAAAAAAATCACTAGGTTTCATACAATTAATCAGAAACACAGTCTTGCAGTTAACACGTATCTTGAGAACAAATTTCAAGTTTAAGAATTACCATGAAAAACTCTGCCTGTGAAAAAAAGCATTTCAATAATAAAAATACAATATCAATGTTATTTTCTTAAATTTGGTAGTTTCTTCTAAAAGTTCAACAACAATTTATATTCACTGCTGTGTTAAAAAACAGCTACCATCACCCTTTTGTTATATCCGTTAAAGCCAATTTCAAAATAATTGATTTAAATGCTACTAAAAAAAAAACGGAATCCAAGAAAGTTCGATTTCGACCAAAAATTTGTTTTTTTAACTAATACCAGACGTCAAGAGTCTTTTGTTATTTTGAAACCAGTTGTTCATAAAAATAGATCAAACTTTTTTTAAACTAATTTCTTCAAATTTTTTTTTCGTGTATAAAACATGACAATCGTGTTGTTTCGAACTTCTAATTGCAAATCGCAATATAATTTTTCGAAATTTTTCCGTCAATTTAGATTTCCTTTTATTTCACCCATCAACTTGATCGACATGTACTGGTTCAGCACCAGATCGAATCTAACGTATTTTGGCTATCTTCTCGAACGTTCATGCATTTGATGTAAGTGGGTATGCAAAACAGAAGTTACTTGAATTGGTTTGAAAATCTACATACGGCAAGTTTGGATTTTGCGACTCACCTCTCCGTCTTCCCAATTCTTCTTCCTGTTACCGGCTTCGAAACTTATCACAAATGACGCTGAACTCGTCCCGGTTTCTTGCTTCTGGCTGGTCCAGTTCAGCTCAGTCAACCAGCCGATGTAGGGGTACTTTACTTTGGCAAATGGCATTTGCTTTGCTGTGGCCATCTGGTATCGATTGCCTTACAATTTCTCACTCCCTCGACTTGTTTTTCAAGTAGCAAGTTCTCTCGCTGTGCTGCTGATATTTTTCCGTCGTTTTGCTTCCATAATGATGCGCCAAAAGAATGCCACGCGCTTAAAGCAGTCTACAGTCTAGGAGGGTAGCTGAAATTCGCCAAAATACAGCCACCATCTATAGCCGGTAGTTTGTTGGTCAGTCAAATTCAGAAGAGAGAAAAAAACGGCGCGCATTTATTTTACGACTTGCGATAGACGAAAACATTTGCATGTTACCCTAGCCGGTGCCACTATTTGGGTGGTTTTTTTTCGCCGGCTCTCCAAATGAACATATTTGGCTTATCGAAATGAACGACTCCTTGGGGTGCTGCTGGATTTTTCCAGTCCAATTACCATTATTGGCTTTTACTGGTTCAATTGGCTCTAGCTGATAGCAACGGTTCAATAGTCTGGCCGGTTGAATTCTAGAGGTCATATGCGGAATAAATTAACACGGATCGACGTAAACAAATCGATCGAAATGATTATGAAATGCACGTGGTGATCAATAGTATTTTAACATGTACAAGGTAGGCTATTATTCCGCTCTATTTAAACGTTTTGGCCCTAAAAAATAGTAATGGAAAAAACTGGCAAATGTATGGAACTTTTCAGAATGTCACATTTTTCTACAAAATTATGAGAAAATATGCACTGATGCACTTTAATGTAAATAACAAAATTTGGCTTTCCGGCATAGCTATATGCAATGGACTTTTGGACAATTAAAAATCCCAATTTTGTGATATTTTTTCTTGTGTGACCTTTTTCTTGTGCGGTTTGAATAAAAATTGATTCAATTGACTAGTCATTACAAAAATATCAAGTCTTTTATATCATTTATCTTATCTTTAACATATCTTCAACCTAATTAAAAGAAAATATCACATTTCTTGCTTTCAACAAAGAGGGACGACGATGAAAATTTATTTTGAATGCTCTTTATTTGTGGTCTACATGCAATGTGGTGGAAAGAAGGTGATGAAGAAACACGCACACTAATACAGAACTCGTTATTCAAGAAGTAAAAAGGTAAACAAAGCCTACGTCACTTGCCAGGATGTTTAGGTATCCTAGGCGAGAATCGTAAACAGCAGTTGGCAATGATTTTTTTCTTTATAGTTTTCGCTGTTGGTTGTTTGTTTGGAAATGCAACTGACGTCACGAATTGTCATGGTTTCAATGTTTACAAAAAAAAAAACTTTTACTAACACCTAGCACGGGATTTCCATCGCCACCTGAGATGTGTATACAGGTTGGTCTACATGCAGAAATTCAATTCAAAATCAAGGCTAGTAAATTTCAGTCAATATCGTTCCATCCTGACCAACGTCTAGTAGTCAATGTTATCGAAAGAATATCTAAGTCGCAGTCTAAGACATACGGTCGTCTTTCTATTTTAATGTCTGGCTGTATTGGGAGGGATTTTATTTATTTATTTTATTTTATTGTTCACGGTCTACGATAACTCAATATCACACAGACTGATTTTCTCTTAATCTACGCTTAAAACTATCCTTACTTATATTAAAGTCGAAACATGAATACACTTGGTTAAAAAGCTTACAAGAAATATCAAAGGGGTTATAAAATTCATTTCGTCCGTAATTCATCATCCTTAATGGTTCGTAATTGCGCAAAGCGCGGGAGGGGACATGGAATGGTATCATTTCGATCAGGTTGGTACTGTCGATGTTTCCAGATAAGATATCAAAGATGAATACACGCCGGAGGAGTAATACACGAGATCCGATTGGTTCGATTTTCAAGATTCCGCATCGATCGTCGTAAGGCGGAAGCCGTTGTGGTTCGTTCCAGGGTAAGTTCGGCAGTGCATATCGCAGGAAACGTTTCTGGACAGATTCTAGCAGCTTCATACCGCCTATGGATGAAGGTGCCCAAATTTGGATATTATACTCCAAAACAGAACGGACCAGTGAACAGTAAAGTACTTTTAGAGTGGTGGTATCACTGAATCCTTTTGTGTGGCGTACGATGAATTCTAGCACTGTTTTAGCTTTAGCCACAGTCAAAGCTAGGTGATCCTTAAACGTGAGCGATTTGTCCAGAATCACGCCAAGATCCCTCATAGATTCAACCTTCTCAAGTACAAAATCACCCGCTAGGTAACTATGCGTTATCTCTGTTCTGCTCCTCGAGAAAGTCAAGATTTTACATTTTCCTAGATTCATCTCCATTGCATTCACTCGGCACCAAATCATAAGTTTATCGAGGTCTTGTTGAAGTGAAACACAGTCTTCATAATCTGTGATGGTGCGATACAACTTTAAATCGTCGGCGTAGAATATTATTTCCGAATTGATCAGTACGCAAAGGTCGTTCATGTAGAGATTAAATAGCAATGGGCCCAAGTGGCTTCCTTGGGGAACTCCAGAAGGAACGGCGAAAGTTGTGGATTTGATGTGACCCTGTCTGACGAATGCGGTTCTGTCTTGAAGGTATGACTCTAGCCACATGATCAGCCATTTGGGGAATCCGATAGTGTCAAGCTTATCGATAAGTAGTTTGTGCGGGAGCCGATCGAACGCTTTGGCGAAATCCACATAAATTGCGTCGACTTGTTTCTTATCGGATAGAAATCTACTAATGAACGGAACATATACCATCAAGTTAGTAAGTGTTGATCTCTTTTTACGGAAACCATGTTGGCATTCTGCGATGATATGCGATGAAACTGAACTCATTTTATTGAAGATTAACAATTCAAATACCTTTGCTAAGCAGTTCAGAATTGATATACCTCGATAGTTTTCAACAAGATGAATGTTACCAGATTTATGAATAGGTGAGATAGCTGCAGTTTTCCAGAGTATGGGTACAGTAGAAGTTTCCAATGACTTGTTAAACAGCATGCTCACTGGAAGTGCTAGGGATTCGCAGCATCTTTTGATGAATAGTGGCGGTAAGCCGTCCGGACCGGCTCCCTTTTGCTCATTGATATCAAGGAGTGCTTTCTTAACCTCGTTTGGAGAAACCCTGAATTCGGGAATACTTATATCAAACGAGTCAACCGAATTCAAATGCTGGTTGGAATTGTTTACTTCCTTGTGGCATACAAAAGTGGATTTAAAATAATCCGTACAAAGTTGAACTGCTTCTTGGGCGTTATTGGAAGTGCGATTCTGATAAGTAAGATTCAACGGAAACCCCAAATTACCTTTTTTATTTTTCACGTAATTCCAAAATGCAGATTTTAAGTTATAAGTTGCGCAACAGTTGAAAAAATGTAGTTGTTGGCTGTAAGAAGAAAAACGTCATAGCAAGCATGATGTCGTTCATTCAACTTGGTCATGAAGTCATGACATAAAGGGTGATACGGTCAAAATTTGGTCAAGGGAAAACGCGTGTAAATCGGTGAAATCGTTTATTTAAAAAATCAAATTAAATTTCTTTTTCAAGGTTAATTAGTATAAAATTTAGGAAAAATGTTCTGTTAGGCTTCCGCTTTTCCAAATCCGAATTCCTGGGCCTTACGCTTAACTCCTGCCATCAGATTTTGTACAGCCACCTTGTCCACCTTCTTCGCCGAAGAAAACCAGTTTGCCTTGAACTGCTGCTCGTCCTTACCACTTTTTTGGTCTTCTTTAGGTTCCGTTTGACAATAGCCCAGTATTTCTCAATTGGGCGGAGCTCGGGCGTGTTGGGAGGGTTCTTGTCCTTGGGAACCACCTGCACGTTGTTGGCGGCGTACCACTCCATGGCCTTTTTACCGTAATGGCAAGATGCCAAATCCGGCCAAAACAGTACGGAACAACCGTGTTTCTTCAAGAAAGGCAGCAGACTTTTATTCAAACACTCAATCACGTAAATTTCTTGGTTGACAGTCCCGGAAGCTATGAAAATGCTGCTTTTCAAGCCACAGGTACAGATGGCTTGCCAAACCAGATATTTCTTCGCGAACTTTGACAGTTTCATGTGCTTGAAAATATCTGCTACCTTTCCCCTTCCTTTTGCCGTATAAAACTCCTGTCCCGGAAGCTGCTGGTAGTCGGCTTTGGCGTAGGTTTCGTCGTCCATTACAATGCAGTCAAACTTCGTCAGCATCGTCGTGTACAGCCTCCGGGATCGCGCTTTGGCCGTCGTATTTCGTTTATCATCGCGATTTGGAGTCACTACCTTCTTGTAAGTCGATAGTCCGGCTCGTTTTTTGGCTGGATGCCAGGTTGTAGACGATACACCTAGCTTATTTGTGGCATTTCGGAGAGAGAGGTTAGGGTTTCGCTTGAAACTACCGGCAACTCTCTTTGTCGTCTCAGCGGCTTCCGGTTTTCGATTTCCCCCCGATCCAGACTTCCTGGCTGTCGACAAATGTTCCCCAAACACTTGAATTACATTTGTAACGGTTGATTTGGCAACTTTTAGCGATTTTGCCAGCTTTGCGTGCGAGTAGCTCGGATTTTCGCGATTTGCGAGCAAAAATTTGATACGCTACTATTCTTCCTTGGACGGCATTTTGACAGCTGAAGAGTGAGTTCCAAAATCAAAATAGGAGCAACATTCTACACACACACCTTCAAAATAACCCAGTGATTTTTGAAATGAATTTTCCGCTTCGCAGCGAAATAAATCCGGAGCGAAAATGCGAAATAGCAGTTGAAACAAAAATTGCAGCCGGAGTCGCCGAAGTGAACGCGACCTTCGAGTGAGTTCCTTGTGATTCATCCGAAAGCTCCGAGAGCGGAAGAAACGCCCCAGAGCACGATGCCCGAAGGGTGCATACGGTGCATACATAGGATGGGATTCGGATCCGAGCTGCGCTGTAACAGTTTTTCGTCGTTTTTTCTCTACTTTTCTGCAGAGCCCATTGAAAATAATTGTCATCGTTTGAATTTAATTATAAATAAATATGAAAAATTTTCAAAATGATGACGGTTAATTAAATTGAAAGTAAATCTTTTGAAAACTTTAACAGAGTGCATTTAAGTTATTTTTTAAAAGATTTAAGAAAAGATAGAAGATGATTGTATTTCAACGACACTCTATAGTTGCAATAAATTTATGTTTATAAAATAATGAAATTTCAAAAATGTTTTTCTAGGAACTTTGCAATAAAAAGTTCAACAGTAAACTTTGTTTGATTTGTCATTTTTATAATGTTTTCTACATTATTATACTTACAGATTTTCTCTGGATTTATCCTTTCTTATTATTGTATACGTTTATTGAAGAAGGAGTTTCGGATTTCAGCATTTTAAAAGCAAGTAGGAAAAAAGGAAGGAAAATTTAAAAGATTTTTTTTTAATTTATTTTTTATTTCAATGGTACAAAATGAAATACAATCAAAACATGAACATAACCATTGCCGGGACATAAAAAAGGTATTTCGAATTTGAAACGAACAAATTTTGCAGATTCGTTGTAGAATTATTTGGATTTATTCAAAAAGAAATTTTATTAACCTTCCAAAGCCGTTCGCTAAAAATCCGTTTCGGGGAAATTTGAACTGTAGTTTGATTTCGTTCTCCTGGCTGCAAATGTTAACCGATTTTGATGATATTATATTCATTGTCTAGGTAATTTATTCTAATTACTCAACATTTCAAAATAAAGTTGATAAATATTACCAGATTATCATAAACTGGTCCAGAAAGTAAAAAGACCGAAAAATCAATTTTATTTTTAAAATACTCATAACTTCTGACAGCTTTTCTGTATTTAACTGTTTTATTAATGTTTGAAATCGTCAAGAATCCATCTATCTGACATTGTTTAGATATGTTGGGGTCCAATGAAAGTGTAGACCGCTATGACTAATCTTCCGCTAGAAAAAAATCTTACTTTAAAAAAACGACATCCTATTTTGGCTTTGCTTAGCTGTATTTCATTTCCCAATGAACCGATTTTCAAAACTCAAATTTTAATTTTTTGGCGTTGATTTGATCATTATTTTCATAGAACATACTTGGTCTGTCAAAATTACCAGTTCATTAGTATATTGGAATGAAGATAAAGATGTTTGAAATGGGCGCTTCGGGTCATATTGACCCGAACGGCTTTGGAGGGTTAATGTTCAAATATATTCTATAAAAAATAATAGATTTTACAATTATGAAAATAATTCATGTGTATGTAAAATTCATCTGAAAATGGACAAAAACTTGAATAAAATATGAACACAAAAAAATAATATATACATCCCAACATTTATCAATAATGAAAATCGCAAAGAAAAGGTAAATCCAGCAATTTGACTGCATAAAATACATAAGGTTATTTCAGAAATCAAAATTTAGATTCAGATGGATCTCATATTCAATTTTCATAAAATTTAGATTCAGATTTCAGATTTAGATTCCAAATTCAGATGAATTTCAGATTCAATGTTCACACTTTAAACTTAGATTCAGATTTCAGATTTAGATTTGAGATTCAGTTTCAGATTTCATATTCAGATTTCAGACTAAGAAAGAAAGATTTATGAACAGAAATATAAATCAGTTCAGAGAATGCTGGAAACATTCTTAGTTCGAATTGTTTATTTTCAATCTATTTTGTGCTTGTTGGTGTTATTGTGCTTTTGCTAACTGGTTTGCTTTGATGAGATGCAGTTTGCCGCTTGGTGCTTTTATCTCACCCAGAGCTAAGTATTCTTTTAAAATTATTTTGTGCCACATATAGAACTTTTAAGTGTCGTAAATAAGGTAAGATGCAAAGCATGATTGAAAATGTGTTAATTTTTTTTTAAATTTTAAATAGCTTAACTCTATTATATGTATCAATGTTCCATATATACTTTCCCAAATGACATAAATTCATATTAAGGTATTTCCATATTCGGAATATTATATGAAGCGTTTGGTAGGGATCTCCACGCTTCATTCCTCCCCTGTATCCTGTATCTTTCGCGGTTTTCATCACATGGTTGGCCTGGCCGTAGTAGTATCTGCAATGCATAGGAATATGTAACAGATACTACGCTGAAAAGAAAAATGAAAGACGCAAGTCTTCCATTTTCCAGGATGCCTACATGTTTTGGCCATGTTGATGTAAGAAGAAGAAGAAGAAGATTTCAGACTAAGATTTCAGATTCAGATTTCAGATTCAGATTTCAGATCCAGATTTCAGATTCAGATTTTATTCGATTTTGGCAACATAAAATTCCGGGCGTGTTGCCAAAATAGAACGGGGTCTGTATTTTGAAATGTTTGATTATGTTAAATTTTTGGATTAAATAATCCAAATTACAGAATCAAAACATGTTATTTGAATAACATAATTCAAATTTTGATGAGGTTTTGCAAAATTGATCGTAGGAAAATAATTAAATTTTTTGTATTTCAATTTTTCATTGCATAATACTGCTGATTTTAAACGAATAGTTAATTTTTTTTCAGAATGTATTGGTTATTGGTTATTCAGACTATTAAATACAAAACTCTTCAAAACTCTTATTTCAGAATTAAATTTTAAATTCAAAACATGTTATTCAATTTACAATATAATAATTAAAGTTTTTGTTTACTTACATTCATTTTCCGAACCATTTTTTTTTTTCAAATACTTCACATTATCACAAATCACTTCATCACACATGTAAGTAAAGCTTATGAACACTGATACATGAAACAGTAGTCAATTCCACATATGCACGACGCTATAGAAAAAGTACCGCCACGTCCGCACAGCATCGAAGCACGGGTGAAACTGAATGTCTTCGCAAGCAATATCAACAACACCAGCCGCCACGCTACTGAACCAAGTGAACGGACCGTGAGCCAACACACTGAAATGCAATTGCGTACATTCGAAAGAAACAAGAAATTTTAAGCTGTGTGGGTGCGTGAAGTTGGACTTCTACAGAAAAAGATCGAAAATATTCTAAGTTGGGAATCTCAAAGCCGCTGCGCCTTCGGAAAACCACCCATTTATTCATTTGGAGGCGGAATCGATGAACGGGAATGAATTTTTTCTTGCCGGGGAGGGGTGTTCTGGTCTTTAAAATGCAAAATTGAAAGAAATACGTCAAGTAGATATTGACCAAATTTTGACCGTATCTCCCTTTAATAAAACTGTTGGTTTACATTTTGTTTCATACGATGTAATGAAAGCTCATGCGAGATTTCACGATTTTGATATTACATTTTTACTTTCATTTGAAATTTTCTAAAACTAACCAAGTTTTTCCCAATTTGAAACTAAACTTACAGGTTTTTGGACGTAGAAAAACGTTTTGAGATATTTTTACCTTAGACTTAGTTATTGATGTTTTTGTAGAAAATTTCATGTTCATCAAAGTTACCCCGTTTTACGGTACACTAATATTCTATACCTCTGAGACTCTGATCCATTGATACACTAACAAAAAGAGTTATAACTATCACTTACTCTGCTTGTCCAAAAAATATCCTAGCCGGATAAATAATTCATGTAGGTACATACCTACAAAAAGAATTGACCAACCGCTTACCACAAATCGTATCGGGTCAAAAATGCCGCAGCAAATAGTTCCTGCCAAACACCAGATCCGCTTCATGAATTAAATATCAATTTGGATGTTCTTGCCCCCGGATATTGCTTTACAGTGGACTTACAACATTAACCCAATAGACGTGGCAAGAGCTTCAGGTGCTTTCGGACATCGATGGCCGCGATGGTCTGGTTATGAACGTTGGAGAAAAACATTTGCCAAAATGAATGATCTACAAACCGAAACATATTCTGCTGTTCCATCGTCATGTTTACATTATGGCAAAAAAAAATAACGACATAATCGAAAGTGTATCGATATGAGAGACTTTAAGGAGGAACAAATGTGAGTGTTCCAATAAATACGAAATAAATACGTATGTTTAAAAAAAAAGTAGTTTTTACCAATCAAAACAACTTTTAAACTGTTTTGGTTAATTTCAAATTAAAACTTGTTAAAACACTTTTACAAAGGTATCTTTCGGTTTACGGGATGCATCATTCCTGTAAAGATGGCAAACTTTATCAGAACTCGTAGCTTTAAAGCTTTGTATGAGTTTATTTTGAAATGATTTTTGAATTGAGAAATTAATGTACCATCATTTCATGATTTTTTATTATCCTTTAAAAGTCATTTTAAACAGTTGGAAATTATGTTTACATCAAGAAAAAAAAATTGAAATAAAAAACGATTTTTTACTTTATTCATACATTAGTTGTTGCAAATTTGTTACTTTATGAAACAAAGGGTTAAGGCTTATGATCTGCACTTGTTTTGGTTGACGTTTTCTTGCCCACTTTGTTGAACAACTTTTCTAAAAAGCTTACATTTTTGCTTAGTCAAATGTCACTTTGCCCCTGAAGCCCCCCAATAAAGAGTCAAGTGGTTCTGCCTGACCTCACTTAGTTTTGCCAGTGGGAAACCTAAATTGCTCGAGATTTATTTATTTTTTCCCGGACCAATTGTTTTGCGCGGTAGTTGTTCTGCTTTTTTTCTGCATCCACTCTCTTGGCCTTTCGGGAACATCGGATCAATAAATTGAAATATTTATTGGACTGGTAAATATGTATGTTTGTCTGTCAGAGTTATTTTATTCCTTGCTGCACAGCCTTCGCGGAAGTTTATCTCGTTTGTTGGTCGGAAAACTTTTTGGAGTAGTTCTTTTTTTTGCGTGGGTTCTACCATCCATCATAATCTGAAATTGCAATCATTGAGAGTGCTTGTTCGATGAAGTTTTCGGTGCATGTGGTTTGTGAAGCTGTTATACTCAGCGGATGCAATTCATTCATTTGTGATGAGTTTTTGATAGCATTTTTGAAGGTGAAGTAGGTGTAGAGTCACGGAATGTTGATTATTATTTTAAAAATAAATTGCGATCTATTTCACAGATTATGTTTTTCTTTTTCATTTCAGGTAAACCTGCGTTTGCTTCATGTTTCGACTGAAAGAATGGTTAAGTATTATTTTTTATTCAATTGGTAATATTACTAAACATAACTGAAAAATAAAAAAGCTCAAAATTAAAAAATGGTGAATAAAAATCATTTAAGTCATTTTTTTTCGCTGCGTGTGAAGATTGTTTGTCGTTTCAACAATGACGGTGATGGAGTTGCAAGGTAAAATTCTATTTAAAAACAAAAAATCTATTTGACAAATGATATTTCAATAAATACGATTAACATAGTTTTCCTCCACATAACAGCGATGAATCAAGGGTCAGATGGAGGCTATATGGAGGATATATCAATATGCCAGACGGATATTGATTCATTTTTATTTTAATTTGTCAATTAATAACACAATAACGAACACACACAATTTTGATTTATACATAGCTTAAGAACCATTTAAAATCAAAATTGAATTAGAAACATGATATTTTCGGTTCTTTTTGAGACCAATTGCTGATTTCCAGCTCTTTAGGATTGCTGATTAATTTTGCTGATCATTTTGCTGGAAAATCAGCTCCACACAGGGGTAAAATAGAAAAAAAAAACGGCGATCAAAACTATTTTCTGCCGAAACGATGCATTTTAGACTTTTAGTGTCTTCAAGACAAGTAACCAAAATTACATGGGCTATAAATTAACCTTTTTGGAAAAATATTCAAACCACCTAGCAGTGAGATAAAAAAAAAACATTTTTTTAATATCCATTTAAGAGCTATAATGTCTGAGAAAAGTTTTGAGCTTGTACCAATTCTAGCAACTTTATACACACTCCAACACAATCATCATGATTGATAAGATTATTAAAAAATCCGCTTGCATACTGCGCTGCATAGAACGCAGGGTATTTGTTTATTCCACTGACTTAGTAAACAAACAAATCAACGTCAGTGTACACTGGAAAAATTTTCGGTAGGCCACCGCCCGTAATCAGTGGGCCACCGGGTCAAAACAAGTGAAACATTGACCGAATAAAAAAAACAAGTTGACGGCACAGACAGCACACTATGCCATAAAAACCTGTAATTTTTTAGATGTGTCACATCTACATACATCTACATGTTGATAGCCTCAACTCAGGGTAAGCAGCTATATTTGACAAATTGAACGGATACAATCAACAAAACCCCAAAAGCTTACAAAATGTACTGTGTTCATATAAAATCTGACCCCACAGCATGTGCAAACTACCGATCGACCAACAAACCGACGATATACTTAACTTAAGCTCCACAACAATGAATAAACACATTATTTCAAGTAGAACCAAACAACGATGTGATAATTTATAATAACCTATTTTTCCCTTATTCCAATATTTATTTATTATAAAAATTGTAGTTTCCCTGAAGATTTGCTTTGCTAATATAAAAATCGATATTTTCATAGATGTTTACATTAAAAAATAATGTGTTTAAATGTAAT
The DNA here is from genome assembly GCF_029784155.1 of Uranotaenia lowii. Classification (NCBI taxonomy): domain Eukaryota; kingdom Metazoa; phylum Arthropoda; class Insecta; order Diptera; family Culicidae; genus Uranotaenia; species Uranotaenia lowii. The sequence goes on along the minus strand of NC_073692.1, from coordinate 285,072,147 downwards.
ATTAATGATAGTCAGAAATACGAAGAACATGTTGATTTGTATAAAATATAAAATATCAGCTAATAAATGCTAAAAAATAATTCACCTAGTTTTCATGAAAGCAGCGATTAGAAGCTATACTTTTCATGTTGGTCGGTTTGCAGTTTCGGAAAGAACCAACAGCTGCTAGCGGTAGTTTCCTCGGACTTATGAATATTCAGGAAGTATTTCACATATTTATTTATCACATATTTTTGTAACCGGTATAAAATTGCTTTTCAGGTGAATATTGTTTTATTGCGGAAATCTTGCGTTAATATTCTCAAATTCAAGTGCAAAGTTGGATTAAAGTGTTAGCAAATCTGAGAAACTGTAAATTGACAAAAAGTTGTACCTTTGGAAATTGGTCAAAAACTGTGTTCCGTTACTTTTTTTTATTAGTTAAACACCAATATGGTTAATCCTTTTTACGGATTGCATTCCAAGGCACGGCGAGCCACCGCGTCCCCCAGTTTGCTACTCTGGGTCCATAGGTGCAATTGGTCGACTCTAGATATTATGTTCCCCTTCGCCATAAAGTCCACCTGGGTCCACCTCTGGTCATAATTCCCACCCGCTGCATTGAAGGCTGTACCCGAGATGGTAGACCAAGTCCATGCTTAAGAGCTCATCGGCTTACTCAATTTCAAGTCAAAACTGCAGCATATATATCCTGCGTCTTATCACGATTCGAGACACCTCTCCTCTGACGACTAGAGGTCCAGCCTTTACTCTTAACTCGAGGCTCGCTTAGTTTACAAAACTTGCACGAAACCACTGCAAGAGACCAATGACCTCTCCTCTGAAGACTTGGGATCTTGGCTCCACTTGGTTTGGCTTGAGGCCCGCTCCTCTTTGCTCGTCCGTGTGCCGAATCGAGAGCAGCTTATCCTGGACACGCGCCTGTTACAGCACACATCCTGGGATTTACGAAACTACTCGGATGATTACCGGCGAAGACGTCATCCTACACCGACTCGATTGACTCACCCGCCGACGACCTGAAGTCACTCTACCCGAGAGTATAGCGCGGCGTAAATACTCCTTTCCTACAAGTTTGACTGCGAAGAAGATAAAGTTTTATCCCCGCAGCTTCCGTCGTAAGGAGCGCTTTCTACTCATTTACTCCGCGCCGGTGGAGGTATCCTACACAACGTTCGCGACGTACCTAACAGCTCGGCATACGCAGAAGAGTCTTATCTTTGCATGCTTTACTGCTAGGATTGGACGCACACTAATCGAATGCCCCCCGCCGAAATATCCGCGTGGTTCGGTCTTCCTCCTTCCTTTGGTTAGCAACTTTAGGGCTGGTCACCCTAGGTTTTTTGCCCGCCTCTTGCCGAATCGAGAGCAGCTTATTCTGGGAAAGCGCCTGTCACAGCACACGTACGGGTCTTTTCCCTTACGGCTCAGATGAATCCCGACGGTGATGTCATCCTTCCGACTCGAGTGGCTCATCCGACGTTGACGTGAGACCACTCTACCTGAGAGTATTCCGCGATGTGAAACTCTTTCCACTACGAATTCGACTGCGGAGAAGGTCTTGTCTTATCCCCACAGCCTACGTCATAGAGGGCGCGTTCGACTCGGATACTCCTCGACGGTAACGGTGGAGGTATCCTACACACACACTCACGTGCGACGTACCAGGCAACTAGGCATACGCAGAAGGTAGAGTCTTTTCTTTGTATGCTTTACTGCCAGGTTCGGACGCACACTACTCAGATGCTCCCCGATGAAGGAATCATCCTACACCGGTCGCAGACTGGTGCTTGTTCCAACTCTTCTGCAGGGCAGTCATCCTCCGCACGATGTTTTTGGCTGTCGTGTCTGGTCCGCAGGCGGCAAGCGTGTTAGTGCGTACCCCTTCGAACCTCGAACAGTTGAACATTACGTGCTCTGGTGTCTCAACTGTGTCACTGCAGGTTGGGCAGAATGGCCAGCCCCGTGTCCCAACCGATGGTGGTACTGCTTGAAGCACCCGTGACCAATCAAGAAGTACATGTGTCATGCAGAAATCGACCTCTCTATGTCTCCGATCTATCCAAAATCCGACGTTGGGGATTAAGCGATGGGTCCACCGGCCACGTTCGTAGCTGTCCCACCGGTGCTGCCAGCTGGACATCGAGGCCTCTCTTGCATGTTTCCGCACATCGGGCATGTGCCTGTGCTCGTAGCAGAAGATATCTTCCTCTAATAGGACCGAGATAGGTATGACCCCCGCCACAACATCAGCAGCTACCGAGGACACCGTTCGGTATGCGCTAATTACTCGCAGGTTCATCAACCACTGCACACTGCAAAGCTTTTGCTTGTTACACCGTCTGCTCAAGGCTGCCTTCCAGACTATCGCTCTGTACCGCAAAATGGACGAGTTCGCACTCGCCAGGACCCCCCTTCTGCTGCAGCGGATCGCCAAGTTGTTCGACATGGCCCATGAGTGGGCTGCTGACGCCATTGCCGCTCTTGTACAGGCGTAGTCGAAGTGGGCCATAAAGCTCAGCCGGTCGTGAACATCACCCCCAGGTACTTGATCGCACGCTTGGATTTGATTGCGCACGGTCCAGCTGCAATCGTCCCTGATTGTGCAGGTTGCTGATCAGCACCATCTTGGTCTTGTGGTGAACCAGACGTAAGCTCTTGGAGCGCAATCAACATTCCAATCGCTACTGTGGCGAGCAGCTGGACCTCTTCGGTTATTGGGCTCGATACCAGGAGAACCACGTCGTCGGCGAATCCCACAAGTCTCACTCCCGTGGGGAGACGCAGTCTCAGCAGTTCGTCGTAAACGATGTTCCACAATACTGGGCCAAGCATCGATCCTTTTGTAACGCCTGCCGAGACATTCACTGTTTCCATTTCCTCATTGGTTATATACTATAGTTGGCGATTACGGAAGTAACACTCCACCCTCCTACAGATATATGCCGGAATCCTCATATGAATGAGCGACGACGCAATTGCTGCCCGACTGACGCTGTTGAAGGCGTTCTTCACGTCAAGGGTGACCACTGCGCAAGACCGGTCTTCTCTCCTCTGGCTTCGTCTGCCCTTTCGATGACACGTCGAATGGCATCCACCGTACTGCGGCATTTCCGAAAACCAAACTGTTCATCGGATAGACCGGTCACACCTGGGGTGTAGAGCTGTACCCTGCTCTGAACCATCTTCTCTAACACATTTCCAGCAGTATCCAGGAGACATATCGGGCGATAAGCTGATAGGTCACCTGCTGGATTACTCGGTTTTGGCAGGAGCTACAGCTTCCACACGTCTGGGAAGACCTTCCCATCCACGTATTGTTGCAGTGATGACCGGATCATTTCGGGATGTTCCATGAGCGCGGCCTTCGCTGCAACGTGAGGGATGCCATCCGGATCCGGAGCTTTGTTCAGCTGGAGGACTTAGCAATGTCCCATAGCTCCTCCAGCAAATTCTGCTCCTTTTCACGCGTATCCCAGTCATATCGGACCGTCGGCCGTGCTGTGGGAACAGCTCACATGCGCGTGCTAGTACCCTCGTCAAAAATATGTGAAACGCTTCACGATTTTGCGTGTCATCCTTGCGCAGGGGCCATGCTAATCATCTCTGTATCGTTCCATTTTTAGTATATGTTCAGCCGAAGCTTGAACTTTCGGCTTTAGGGTTTCGTAACTTGAAACCCCAAAGATGCCTACACCCAAAATAATTTAGAAATTATTTCTACGGTATTTTTCACGTAAACTAAGATTTTGTTGCATATTATCGATTCTACGTGATCTTGTTATAACTTCTCTCCTTCCTCATAGATGACACATGAAATTCACGTAAAGTGAAAGTGAATGAATTGAAATCCGTTTTGAGCTTTTTAAACGAGCTTGTAGCATGCTATTCTAATAAGAAAAAAAACGGCCCAGCCAATCATCAGTTTTTGTTTACTTCTTCCTCATATGGTGTTCTCGCTGTTTTTCCAAGTTCTGGTGTGTTCAATATCGATGTCGAAGAGGAAGAGGACAACCGCAAAAGGAAGACAGTGAGTAGAAAGATTTTTTTGTTTCCGATTTAATCTGAATTATTCATGATTTTTTTTATTTTTTAAAATTATTTGTAGATCTGTACAACGAAAATGGAAATCAATTTTGATCTGATAGATGGTCGTGATGACTTTATTAATCTTGCAGCGGCTGGAGGACCAAGGCATTCAGGGAAAGGCCATCAGAATAGGCTAAACTGGTGGTCCTCAAATACATCTACCGTTAAGTCAAGATTGCAGGATGCAAATTTATATCAATTTTAATTTTTGCTTTAACCTTACAGGCACAGCAACACCGTTGGTACGATAAGTAGCAGCAGCAACAAAAAAATATACAATGGCATCTTACAGTAACTGGTGGAAACATTTCACAATATAATAAAAGATTTTACGTTATTCTATGTTTGAATTATTATTAAAAATGCTTTTCAAAATAAAATAATAGTGTGAACAATCAAAACAAAAAATTAAACTGATTCAAACAACACCTCGATACTAAATTAATTTCATGTTGCTTTCGCCATCCGACCGAGTTGAAACTATCTTAAATTCACGTAAATTTTAGCTGACATTCATGAAGCACCAATTCTTATTAGGGGAACGTTTACATATTTTATTCATAGAAGCTACGTGAAAATCATTTGGATAAAAATTATATAGTTTTTCACGTAGCCGCTACGTGCAGATTATTTTGGGTGTAAATGTGTCAAATCACGCCAACTTTCCTATCCACTTTTCAAATTTTTTTTTACTATAATTAAAACAAATTCAACGGTTCATTTATTGAAAAGTACGATTGTACATTCTTTTTACATTTTTTTTTCTGGTCATGATCTTGAAAACTTTAAAACAAATACAGTAAGGTTTTTTTTTACACTGATATACGTACCGCGTAAAAAAAAACCGTGTAAAAAAAAAACCGTGTTAATTCCCGAAAACCGTGTAAAAAAAAACCGTGCTAATTCCCGAAAACCGTGTAAAAAAAACCGTGTTAATTCCCGAAAACCGTGTAAAAAAAGACCATTCGAATTCTGCAGCTCTGAAGTTCTGACACTTAAGACCTGAGACCTGAGACCTGAGACTTGAGACCTGGACTTGAGAATGTAGACTAGAGACATGAGACCTGAGACTTTAGACATGACACCTGAGACCTAAGTCCAGGGACCTGAGATTTGAGACATGAGACCTGAGACCTGAAGAATGAGACCAAAGACATGGGACATTAGACCTGAGACCTGAGACTAGAAACCTCAGACATAAAACACGAGACCTGAGACCTGTGACATGGGACATGAGACCTGAGACATGAGACCTGAGACTTAAGACATGAGACATGAGACCTGAGACATGAGACATGAGACATGAAGCTTGAGACATGAGATATGAGACTTGATACCTGAGACCTGAGACCTGAGACATGAGACATAAGACATGAGACCTGAGGTATGAGACAAAAGCCATGAAAGATTAGACCTGAGACATGAGGCTTTAGACCTGAGACAAGCTACTAGTGTTAGTACCGCGAAAAACTAGATTAGCTCCGATTTCAACTTGCAACCCCTCTAGTGAAAGGGTTTGACTTGTAGGTGACGAAAAATAGTGTCGCGAAATCGCTAGTATAAGCTACTAGTGTTAGTACCGCGAGAAATTAGTTAAGCTCCGATTTAGACTTGCGACCCCTCTAGTGAAAGGGTTTTACTTGTAGATGACGAAAAATAGTGTCGCGACTTTGCTAGTACAAGCTACTAGTGTTAGTACCGCGATAAATTAGTTTAGCTCTGATTTCAACTTTCTACCGGTCAAATGAAAGGGTTTGACTTGTAGATGACGAAAAATATTGTCGCGACTTCGCTAGTACAAGCTACTAGTGTTAGTACCGCGAGAAATAAGTTAAGCTCCGATTCAGACTTGCAACCCCTCTAGTGAAAGGATTTGACTTGTAGGTGACGAAAAATAGTGTCGCGAGCTCGCTAGTACAAGCTACTAGTGTTAGTACCGCGATAAATTAGGTCAGCTCAGATTTCAACTTTCGACCACTCTAGTGAAAGGGTTTGACTTGTAGATGACGAAAAATAGTGTCGCGACTTCGCTAGTACAAGCTACTAGTGTAAGTACCGCGAGAAATTAGTTTAGCCCTGATTTCAACTTTCGACCGGTCAAATGAAAGGGTTTGACTTGTAGATGACGAAAAATAGAGTCGCGAGTTCGCTAGTACAAGCTACTAGTGTTAGTACCGCGATAAATTAGTTTAGCTCCGATTTCAACTTTCGACCCCTCTAGTGAAAGGGTTTGACTTGTAGATGACGAAAAATAGTGTCGCGACTTCGCTAGTACAAGCTTCTAGGGTTAGTACCGGTAGAAATTAGTTTAGCTTCGATTTCAACTTTCGACCAGTCAAATGAAAGGGTTTGACTTGTAGATGACAAAAAATAGTGTCGCGAGTTCGCTAGTACAAGCAACTAGTGTTAATTCCGCGAAACATTAGTTTGGCTTTGCAGACTGAATAAATTACGTTGAAAACTTAAGATTAACATTGAACTCCAGTACCGAGATGGGAATCGAACCCATGCCATCAGCGGACCAGTGATTACCGTCTTACTACGCTAACCACTCGACCACCGAGACGTATCTCACAACTAACCTTGAGTTCTGTTTGCTTCAAACATTTTAACTTGATTGATCGAAAGTTGAAATCGTAAGTGAAACTTCTTTCTACCGGCAATAACACTAGTAGTTTGTTCTAGCGAACTCGCGACACTATTTTTGATCACCTACAAGTGAAGCCCTTTCACTTGACCGATCGAAATTTTAAATCGGAGCTTATCTAATTTCTACCGGTACTAACACTAGTAGCTTGTACTAGCGAAGTCGCGACACTATTTTTCGTCATCTACAAGTCAAACCCTTTCACTAGAGGGGTCGAAAGTTGAAATCGGAGCTAAACTAATTTATCGCGGTACTAACACTAGTTGCTTGTACTAGCGAACTCGTGACTCTATTTTTCGTCATCTACAAGTCAAACCCTTTCAATTGACCGGTCGAAAGTTGAAATCAGGGCTAAACTAATTTCTCGCGGTACTAACACTAGTAGCTTGTACTAGCGAACTCGTGACTCTATTTTTCGTCATCTACAAGTCAAACCCTTCCAATTGACCGGTTGAAAGTTGAAATCAGGGCTAAACTAATTCCTCGCGGTACTAACACTAGTAGCTTGTACTAGCGAAGTCGGGACACTATTTTTCGTCACCCACAAGTCAAACCCTTTCACTAGGGGGGTCGAAAGTCTAAATCAGAGCTTAACTTATTTCTCGCGGTACTCACACTAGTAGCTTGTACTAGCGAAGTCGCGACACTATTTTTCGTCATCTACAAGTAAAACCCTTTCACTAGAGGGGTCGAAAGTTGAAATCGGAGCTAAACTAATTTATCGCGGTACTAACACTAGTTGCTTGTACTAGCAAACTCGTGACTCTATTTTTCGTCATCTAAAAGTCAAAACCTTTCAATTGACCGGTCGAAAGTTGAAATCAGGGCTTAACTTATTTCTCGCGGTACTAACACTAGTAGCTTGTACTAGCGAAGTCGCGACACTATTTTTCGTCACCCACAAGTCAAACCCTTTCACTAGGGGGGTCGCAAGTCTAAATCAGAGCTTAACTTATTTCTCGCGGTACTAACACTAGTAGCTTGTACTAGCGAAGTCGCGACACTATTTTTCATCATCTACATTCAAACCATTTCATTCGACCGGTCGAAAGTTGAAATCGGAGCTAAACTAATTTCTCGCGGTACTAACACTAGTAGCTTGTACTAGCGAAGTCGCGACACTATTTTTCATCATCTACATTCAAACCATTTCATTCGACCGGTCGAAAGTTGAAATCGGAGCTAAACTAATTTCTCGCGGTACTAACACTAGTAGCTTGTACTAGCGAAGTCGCGACACTATTTTTCGTCACCCACAAGTCAAACCTTTTCACTAGAGGGGTCGCAAGTCTAAATCAGAGCTTAACTTATTTCTCGCGGTACTTACCCTAGTAGCTTGTACTAGTGAAGTCGCGACACTATTTTTCGTCACCCGCAAATAAAACCCTTTCACTAGAGGGGTCGCATGTTGAAATCGGAGCTAAACTAATTTATCGCGGTACTAATACTAGTAGCTTCTCTCCGGTCTCAGGTCCAAAGTCTCATGTCTCAAGTCTCAGGTCTCATGTTTCATGGCTCTTGTCTCATGTCTCAGGTCTCATGTCTTATGTCTTATGTCTCATGCCTCAAGTCTCATGTCCCATGTCTCAGGTCTAAAGTTGCATGTTTCATGGTTCTTGTCTCATTCCTCAGGTCTCAGGCTCAGGTCTCATGTCTCATGCTGAGGTCTCAAGTCTAATATCCCTTATCTCAGGTTCCAGTTCTCAGGTCTCATGTCTAATTTCTAATGTTTCATGTCTCAGGTATCATGTCTCATGTCTCTTGTCTCATGTCTCATGGCTCATGTCTCAGGTCTCAGGTCTCAGGTCTCAGGTCTCAAGTCTCAGGTCTCAGGTCTCAGGTCTCAGGTCCCAGGTCTCAGGTCCCAGGTCTCAGGTCTCATGTATCATGTTCTTAGTCTAAGAGATAAGATTTTCCCAACTTCAAAAATATTCTAAGTGTTTTCCTTTGAAAAGGACTTAGAATATTTTCTCTAAAAAACCGTGTTAATTCGCGAAAACCGTGTAAAAAAAAAACCGTGTTAATTCCCGAAAACCGTGTAAAAAAAGCCGTGTAAAAAAAACCGCGTAAAAAAAAACCGTGTAAAAAAAAACCTTGGTGTATATAGGTACCCTTGTACACAACGCATAGCATCTAGTTTCAGTTTTCTTGAACAATAAAGTGAAATTTTTTTAAGCATTTCGTTGCTGATCTACAGCCTTTTTTCCGAAGCAAGTTTTTTTTTGGATATTTTTCTTCTTAGACAATGATTAACGGAAGCTGAAGTGTTTTTGCTGCAAACTATCTGATAAACTTATTTGAATTACACTACAAGTTTTCTAAAACAATAAACTTTGTACAAATCGGTTGAGAAACCAGAGAGATTTAGTGGTTTAAGTCAAAAGTTGCAAAAGAACACTTCAGGAACTGTAACGGGTAAAAATTTCTGGGAAGGATGAGGATTAATCAACAATCAACATCTGAAAAATTCTAAATTGTTGAATCAGTCTAACTTGATGGCAGATTTTTTTTATCCGTGTGGGCACAATAATATTTCAAAGCAATAATGTACTTGTTATCAACTAACCTACGTTAGTTAACCATACGTAATGAATAATTTTACACTTAATAGCCTGTTAAATTAGGTTCAAGATCATTTCTTGCTTCCAGTATGGTGCCTCAAATGTCATAGCGATTGGCAAAAAAGACTCCAAACTGTAACCTACCCAATGGATATCTAACCATGATTGACTGCTGCAAGCTCCATCACCGGACTCGTTAGCCTGTGAGTATCCACCTGAGTGCATGTGTGCCGGAGTCAGGTGCTTACCGATGTCACCTCGCCGACTCGATATGTGTGCAACGTGGTCAGCCAAAGTTGATTGCATGTTGACTTTTCAGCAACTGCGCACGTGAGTCAAATAAAGATCTTTTTCTTTACTATCCATCGCTGTGGACGAAGGCAAAAAAAACCAGGCCGTGCATACAGGTATTCTCACCTGTCCTCTTGTCTCCATCGGATACGTCCAAGTTCCTTTCCCAACCTTTACAGCCATAAATTGTCTTCTGCCTTGGCCTTTGTTGTGCAAATATGTTTACTTTCGGCTACCGTCAGCTGGGTTGTTTTGGCTGGATAAAAATGTATAAAATATCAATTTTTAGCTTTCAAATTTGTGAAACCATTTCCTAGAATTAGGAAAACATAGAATAACACTTAACAGCCCATATGCAACAAAGTTTCGCAGCAACAACCTAAACATCCACATCTCAGCTGAAGTCGTTTCGCATCATATGAGCAGAAATGGAAAACAATTAAGACCTATAAAAACGAGAATTTTTACATGTTTATCGAAAGTGAAACGGAAGGGAATCTCATCTCGCCAATCGAAGCTCCTCGGAGTCAGGGAAGAAAAAATAAACAAACAAACATAACCTAGCTACAGAAAGCTTGTTGAAGATATATGTTTGTACCTTCCAACGTGTACACTATGCATTTCATTCGGTTGGTTCGTTTTGCTGGTCCATTTGTGGTTGACCACCAGTCCACCAGTCGTAGGCATCTGGCCAGGGCTCTCACTCTCGATTTTCTTCTGATTTAGTTACTCAGCACGGTTTGCCGGCCCAAACGCGAAAGGGGGCTTTCTCCGTGTAGTAATCAGGGAAAAATATGCGTGTAATATACCCCTTACGCTGGCAGAAAACGTGATGAGCGGTTTCGTGAACTTTATATCGTATGAAGACAATCAGTTAAACCGGATAAGAAATGGCAACTGGGCAGCTTGAGATAATAATGACAGCCATTTGGAAGATTGCGACATTGAGCTATTACACCGGGTGAAATTGAATGGCTGGATGGTTAAGCGATTCGTCTGTTTTAATCTCGAGACAGAGAATCTCTTAGCCAAAAAAAACTAGGCAAAATAAAATCACCCAAAATGATGGATTTGATTATTTAAAAAATAAATAAATTCTAAATATTTGTGCTCCAAACATAGAAACATTTAGAAGAAAAAAATCATCCATCTTGGAATGCTTGTTTAAAATAGAATGATATTTAATTAATTTTGTTACTAGCTGACTCGGTGTCAATAAATTGTGTGTAAATTTCATTTTCAATCTTCACAATGCATTGTAATGAGAGCTTTTATATCAAAGTTTTATTGAAGATTAGGTTTTCTGAAATGTTTATTTTTTTAAACTTGGTCTGAAATTGTTTTTCAATTATAGTTTTAAATTTGATATTAAGAACTCCTTCTTATTTTCCTTTGTCCCCTGCAATGTGAGGAAGGGCCACGAAATGCCATAAAAAAATTTTTCGTAACTAACTAACATCACATTTCACATACGGCTTCCTTTGCTTGATAAATTTTCGAACTATACATACATTCCTTCTTCCCTTTCCCCTCTGGAAGAAGGAGAGGTCATGAATCCTAACAAATCCTATCGTAAAATTTGTTTTTTAGCTGGAAAAGTTTAAAAAATATGCGATAAAACTTTCTCCTTACCCGACTCTTAACTGTATGAAATCTTAAATGTTGCTCTAACTGAAACTTAAGCTTGAAGTGGTGATTTGATTTTGAAAGCACCTCAATGCAGTTTTTGTGACTTACCAAATCCCGTTTTGAACACTTTTGTGCCTTTTATGTGACGTAAGTCCCGTACAACGTACGTATAAATCACTTTTGCAACTTTCAAGTTCATTAACTCTCCAAAGCTGTTCGGGCTAATATGACCCGAAGCGCACATTTCAAACATCTATGTCATCTTTCCAATATACTGAAGAACTGGGAATTTTGACAGACCAAGTATGTTCTATGAAAATAATGATCTAATTAACGACAAAAAATTAAAGTTTGAGTTTTGAAAATTGGTTCATTGGGAAATGAAGTACAGCTAAGCAAAGCCAAAATTGGATTTCGTTTTTTAAAAATAAGACTTTTTTTCTACCGGAAGATCTGAGATAACGATCTTAACTTTCATTGTACCCCAACATATCTATACATTATCGAATAAACGAATTCTAGACGATTTCAAACATCAGTGAAAAACGTAAATACAGCAAAGCTGCCAGAAGTTATGAGTATTTTAAAAATAAAATTGATTTTTCGGACTTTTTACTTTCTGAACCAGTTTCTGATAACATGGTTATACATATCGACTTGAATTTGAAATCTTGAGTAATGATAATCAAATAGCTACTCAATGAATATAATATGATCAAAATTGGTTAACATTTACAGCCAGGAGAACGCCATCACTACAACTCAAATTTCCCCGAAATGATGATTAATGAGTACATAAAGTTCACTAAAGGGCATTGGGACGTTGCTTTTCTTTGTCAGCTTATATATAACTTTCAATGCCTTCATTCAAGTAAATATGTGACTTTTGGTTGCTTGGGCGATTTCAAATCTGCTTCTAGTGAACGTTATAAGCTTAAATTTTTATAGATATACTTCCATCGCAATCATTTGGCACCAGAACATAAGTTTATCGAGTTCCTGCTGCAGTGACAAACAGTCTTAATATTGTGATATTGAGCGGTACATTTTTAGATCGTCGGCGTAGAGCAATTATTCAGAAACAATTATATCACAAAGATCGTTCATAAACAATTTGAACAGTACTGGACCCAAATGACTCCCTTGAGGAACTCCAGAAGGAACAGTGAAGTTTCGGGATTTGATGTGACCCTGTCGAACGAATGCAGTTCTGCCTTGGAGATACGATTCGAGCTATTTTACGATCCAAGTTGGGAATCAATTTTTTTTTAGTTTGTCGATTAGAAGCTTGTGGGGAAGCCGATCGAATGCCTTGGCAAAGTCTACATAGAGAGCATCTACTTGTTTTTTATTTGCGAAACAACCGCTCATCAATGATGTGTGACGAGACTGGCCTCGTTGCGTTGAAAATTAACATCTCATAAACCTTTGCGAGGCAATTTAGTAAAGATATATGATAATTTATTTATTTATTTATTTCTTCAATCATGTAACGTAAGATACAATCTTATAATTTTGTTACAATCTGAATTGTTATGTGCTTTCTTCACCTAATTTTGATTCCAAAACACTAACTTTACTCGTAATTATAATGTCGTTAATAATATGTAAGCGCCGCCAATAGACCCTTCTTGAATCCTGACTTAGACCCTGTAAGTTTCAACGAGATGTATAATACCGGATTTGTGGATGGGTGTAATTGCTGCAGTTTTCCAAAGTTTTGGGAAGGTTGTTGATTCCAAAGACTTATTAAAAGTCATGCTTACCGGAAGTGCGAGAGAGTTACAGCATTATTTGATGAACAGCGGAGGCCATCAAAAAATGCAAAAATGCAAACTATGTCAAAGCTTGTATTCAATATTTGGCTTGTACTATTTTCCACTTGTATGCAATGTTGAGCTGCCTCCTGCCTTGTACTGAAGCTTTCATGCATTTTTTGGGTACCAGCCAGGAGATTCGAACCTCCACCTGGCTAATTGAGAGGCGCGCATGCAACCACAGAATCATGCCTGGTGCATTGAAATAAGAGCTTCAAACTTCAAACAAAAGCTTTCGAAGCAGGCAAATTGAAGCAGAAAAAAACTGTTTATATTAAAGGGGATAATTTTTTTTTTTCGAAACGACATCAACGAACATTTTGATATCAAAGTTATATCTGAATAAGTTAATAATATCTCGTTGAAATGGGATTGAGTAAAGATTTTGATATGCTTTCCTGGTCGGGTTAATGATTGATTTGGTATAATTCACCGTCCCGAACTCGAATCTTGTCAAATTTTGTCTATCACCTTTAGCTTAGGAGATATTAAGATTCTGACTGGAATTGAGTTTTTAAAGAATATTTCATATCATCATAATATTTGTAATGACATAAACGATTTTTTTTAAAATCATATTTTTTAGTAGAGAATATTGGGTTTTAGATTTTTCTGCTATTTCTGATAACTATTCTGATGATCATTAGTGGTAAACACCTGTTACATGGCTTCCACATTATTGATGTATAAAATTAGTATTCGATTAATTAATTTTGAAGAAATGTTTAATTTCAAACTCTGAACTTGTTTGATTACAATTAAACCCATTCTAAAGAGGAGGTAGGGTTTTTGTATGTTAAATTTAGAGTTTCAATACCAGAGGTTGATTGAATTGCAAATCTTAATTTTCAAGTAAAAATAACTCTCAATTCGTGAGCGTCATAAAGTGTCGTAAAATGGAATGTCTAAAGCCTAGGATGATTTTAGACGAAATTCCGCCGGAGGCCAGCCAAATTTCTGACTTGCGTGTTAACTAACACCTATTTTTAAACACAAAGTAATTTCCTGTTACTACGGTGAAAATTTTGTTTGGAAAAATCTCCAAGGAGGGTTAAGCCCCATAAACCCCCCGTTCGCACGGCCTTGTAAGTTACGCTTTATTTTTTTAAATTTATGTATTTTAAACGGATACACAAACATATTGGATCTCAATGAAACAAGACATTCCCTCGAAGCAATTCGAATAACTCAAAAATAACTCGTACATTGACAAATGCTGAACCACAAACAATAAAAAATAGGCCTGCTTAATTTTCGGGAGGCTACAAAATCATGAACAATATTGAAGTGGTCAAAAGTCGTACTGATACATAACCAAGACGATGAGTTGGGAAACGAGAATACGTCGACCTCTACCTATAACGATGGCGTCAAGGGCCTTAACATGCATAAAAATAGCTTAAAAACTGCACTTTATGGCTTCGCTTAACTGTTCAGAGCAGACCACAAAAAAAAAAAACTATCACCTCACAAATCACCACGGAAAACTAATCGGTTAATCACCCCTTTTGGGGCATGACTAACCGCATCCCGAACCATGCGAGTCAACCCGTGAGCAGAAGAATGTCATTCGTCGGAGATCCAAAGGCAAATCCGAAACCGCAATCGCAGCCGGTGTGCCTTCCTCGAAAATCACCTTTCTTTCGTTGCCGCACACTCATTATCCCGTTGGAATCCCCAAATATCCACTCTCTTGAATCCGATAACAGAAATCTTCCACACCGCAACGCAGCCTTCAACACGGACCACCTCATCGCAATCCGAAGAAGAAAACCGGTTCACACCGAAAGTGAAAATGAAAGTGTGAAGAACGGAGAAGTCCAACGCATCTCGCTCGGTGCTGTCCAAAAACGGTCATTCTGCCCATTCCGAGTCAGTGGCAGCAGGCGTTTTATTGGCAGCAACCGCACAACTCGCACCGTTATAACCCTCTCCAAATGCTCTTGCTTGCTCCTCTAAAGCAGCGCACCGGCTTTTGTGCCGTGGTTGTTGAGAAGTTGCAAGCCGGTTTTCGGTGTTTGCGTACACATGTCACAGCAAAGAGCTTGGACGACGGCGGCTAGGCCGGAGTTCGGACGGGTTCCGTTGGGTTCTGCGTATGTGCGGGGGTGTTCACATAACACTGCAGACACGGCACGGCGAATGGAGAATTTATCTGAAAAAAATTCTTCAAATGATAGGAACATACTGTGCTTAAAACTTTTTTGCAATTCCGCACTAAAATATATTTTTTTTAAGCTTACTTGCATAAAGGCCTACTTTCATACCTGAAGTACAGTGTCGTAAAGTAATATTCTTTGATAATTTGTTCAACACAGTATCAAAAAGTGCTACTTTTCGACACTGATATGATAATGACGGAAAATCGGGCCCGTCCGGGGTATACGTGTTCACCACATGTAGACTTCGGACCAACCAAATTTCATTGTATAGGTTAAGGTAGTGCCACCTCTATCCCGGCACTAGGGTAAAGGACCTATTTTGGACCGCTTTGGGAAGTGACTATGTTATTTTCTGAAATAATAAAGTATATGTCACAATTTTTGACTGCTTTATCCGTTCATTATGAAGATCTATCGAAACATATCGTCGTTTGTTGCAAAGTAACAAGATTTAAGCCCACAAACTCGTTTCTCCGATAATAACTCTGGTCGGTATTTTGGACCACCAGGTTTCTTTTTTGGACCACCCTTTGGACCTATTTTGGACCACCCTTAAATTTAATAAGATTTTTTTTAAATTTTGCCATTATTACGACAGCGATTGATGCTCAATTATTCTAATAATTCAGTTAATCTATTCCTTTCTTATTATTGTAGTCAAGTTTTGTTTGTTGACGTTAATTCATTCATCTCGACGGAATTCGTTCTGCAGTGTTAAATACTAGCCAGTTGGCTTATCTTTAGGATCAATTTTTAGAACGCAAATCTTCTTCAGGTGACCCAATAATAAGTGAAGAATGTCTGACATCATGAACTCCGCGACATAAATTCATGCATTTTGACTTTCAAAACCTTAGTGGATTTCATTTGGCTTCAGTTCTGTAGAAGGCATAAATTCAAAAAAGATAAAAATGTGCGACAATTATGCGATCTTTTTAACCATCTAAATAAAAGCCAGAGTTTTTCTCCCAATCCATCCTTGAAACGGGGTTTACATTTCGTCTTTTCTACCTAACCAAGTATATTTTTTTCTCGATAATCAACCCTGTCTAGGTGTTACTTTTAGACCAAACTGTCAATAATTTTTAATGAAGCATAAAGTAACGACTTAATAAAAAATTGGTGCATGTCCAGTTTTTTCATGTTTTTAAGCTTCTTTGCTTTAGCTTTTGACTTTTGACTTTTGACTTTAGGCTCGTTACTTTTGACGTCTGCTATCAAACAGTTGCTTTTAATGAAGATTGTAAGATTAACGTGGTTTGAAGCAAAGTGCACAAAAAGTAAGATAAAAGAATGAATGATTGGCTTGGTTTTATGCCGATTGAATCGAACCCCGTCTAAAGGTAGGTTTGAGCTTTAGCGAGTTGATTAAATTAAATAAAGCCAAAATTCTAAACTAAATTTATAATAAGCAATTGAAAAAGTGTACATAATTCTTTTCATATCACCGTACAACGTTTTATTAAGTTCATGAACATTTAATAGCAATTTAATATTCAGGTTATGTTGGGTGGTCCAAAATAAGTCCCTAAGGAATTTAGTTGGACCTATTTTCGACATGGGTTAAATTTCGATTAAAACAAGTTTTTTGGTTCTTCGAGCTTGCAAACCAGTTATCAAGTGTTTTATCATAGCTGTGAACATGTTTGTAGTTGTTAAATTCATCACAGCTATGCAGAAAACCTCTTGAAAGTTGACTCCAATAATGGCACGTCCTCCTGAAGTGGGCTTGATTTGGCCCAACTGTGAAAAATCAAAACTTTATTCTCAATTTTATATCTCTAACCAGCTTATTTAAATTTTTAGAATCATAAGAAGGAGCTTTAACTATATTTGATCAAATTTTCATGTTTCTAATGATGTATGAGAGAAATATTAGAAAAAAAGCGGCAAGGTGGTCCAAAATATGTACCCGGTCCAAAATAAGTCCGTTACCCTACTTCTCCTAAATAATGAAATGTTGCGGGGTAAAGTATGGTGTACGTTAATAAGTTTCCTCGCAAAAATGCTCTTTCGCTCTTTTCAACATCTGTAAATTTTCTCCTCACTTCTCTATCCATCTTTATCAATTTCAGAACTACATTTCACCGATATGCCGAAAAATAAATTTACAAAATTAATCAACGGTGGTTAATTAATCTTAAAAATATATACATTTTCAAAATTAAAATAAAATTTTCCGTATATGTTAAAGATGAGAAAACAAGAAATCATCCTGAGTTTTTGTTTCATATTCAGATTCGAAGTACTTAGACTTAATTCTTATGCAGAATTCATTCATAACGAAGCTTTAAAATGGCGATATACAACTGAAAACTCAGAATCAGGTTCATTAAATGAAATCCATATTTTTTTTGAGATTCATAATTCGGATAAAAATGAATTCAGATTTAAATGATAGATTGATGAAATAAAACTCACTCATTCTCATATTTGATATTCGGATCTGAAATTAAGATTCAGAAATTCGATTTTTTTTAATTTAGGACATCGTATTATTCTTATTCTTATTCTTATTTTATTATTAATTCATCGAACATAAAAGTTTAAATGAATAGTAAAAACACGGTTAAACAATATTAAATAATCTGGACTGACGTATTCGACGAATAAAGCGACTTGTAGATTCTCCAAACTGGTGTAGGTGTTCAGCATCCTGGAACATACGCACCATCGCGCTTAGTGGCTCATTGAAGCCATACGAAGTTCGATGAGTTTGATTGAATAGTAACGAGCCAGATCGTAGGGTCCTTGATGGGGCACTCAAGTTTATCATTCCTAGCAAATTTGGCGATTGCACTTCTCCGTTGAAAATTTTTGAGATAAATGCTGCCTGTTGAGTCTTTCGGCGGCATCCAAGAGTTTCTAGACCCAGAAGCTGACATCGCTCAGGATAAGCGGGGAGATCTTCGGGGTGGCGCCAGGGAAGGTGTCTTAAGGCGACTCTGACAAATCGCTTTTGCACGCGCTCAATCCTCAAAATCCAACTTAGCTGGTAAGGGGCCCAAACAATTGAAGCATGTTCAATTAATGATCGGACGAGCGCACAGTACAGGGATTTTAGGCATAACGGATCTGTAAATTCACGCGCCACTTTGGTGATGAAGCCGAGTTGACGATTCGCTTTATTGATGACTGAAGAACGTTGACTGTTAAACGTGAGCTGTGCATCAAGGATGACTCCAAGGTCATCGACTTCTGATACTCTGTTTAAAAGCTGGTTGCCGATTTTATATTCGAAGATGAGTGGTGTTTTGTTTCGATGAAATGTGATGACGGAACATTTCGACACACTAATTGATAATTTGTTCAGTGTGCACCATTCGCCAAAGTGATTCAAGAGTGATTGCAAGCGAACGCAATCTTCGATATCTATAACAGGAACAAATATTTTAAGATCATCGGCATATCCAATTTTGGTTCCGTCTTCTAAGCTGATAATCAGATCATTAAAGAACAGAGCGAATAATAGGGGCCCCAAGTTGCTTCCTTGTGGGACGCCAGACCGATTCGTAAATGGAAAGGATACGCTTTCGCCGAGCTTGATTCTAATACAGCGGTTTGTTAAGAAGGATTTGAGCCAGATAACCATGTTGTTATGAATACCAAGCTTAGCCAGCTTAGCCAACAAAATCCCATGGTCGATAGTGTCGAATGCAGCTTTTATATCGGTATACACAGCATCAATTTGTTTTCTCTTTTCGATCTGGTTCATGCAGAATGATGTATATTCAAGCAGATTAGTACAAACTGATCTACCAGGCATGAACCCGTGCTGCTCACTGGCTATGTAATGCGATGATGCGCGTAGAAGAGCTTGGCTAACGACAATTTCAAAAAGTTTGGAACCAGCAGACAAACTGGTTATGCCTCTGTAATGTTTTACATTACGACGTTCGCCATTCTTAAAAACAGGAAACATATACGAACTTTTCCATTTGTCAGGAAACTTACGTTGTTGGAACGACTTATTGAAAATTCGAGTTAAAGGCAATGAAACAGCTTCGATGCAGCGAGAATAAATAACAGCCGGAATCCCATCCGGTCCAGGCGCGAAAGAAGTTTTCAATTTTCTAGCAGCAGAAGCGATGAGCTCTTCATTAACTGTGAAAGTATTAAAGTCTATCACATCTGCTGGGACGTGATTAGTCGCTTCGCTGCAATCGCTTTCGGGTGTGACGGAATCTAAAAATACAGACTTAAAATGTTCTGCAAACAAATTGCAGCAAGTGTCTGGAGTATTCCCAACAGCTTCATGATAAAAAACCGACGAAGGCACAGAGCTCGACTTGCGTTTTGAGTTGACGAAGGTCCAAAAACTACGAGGATTCCTTCGCAAACTAGATTGCACACGCAAAACATGGTTTTTATATAGCAAAGCATTGAGTCTTCGGTAGGCAGTGCTAGCTATTTTAAATTTTTGTTGCAAATCATCAGTTCGATTTTTCCTTAGTTTGCGTAGACTAGCATTCCTCTCACGGCGTAGATTTCGCAGCGTTGGTGTACTCCAAGCGGGGGAAAATTGTGGTTTGAACCTAGGAACGTTTGAATTTACCCAGTCGCTAATTATATCGCAAAAGGATACTGCCATGTCGTCAACCTGCGAGTTACTGAAAAGTACGTCCCATTCAATGCTGTTCAGGTATTCTGATAGTAGCAAAAAGTCAGTCTTTCGGAAATTTAGAGGTCTGCTATTATCTCTTGAAACGTTTGGCGGAGCAACTTCGGCGAGCAAATCAGCAGGCAGATCGAAAACAATGGGTGGGTGATGAACATCTACTGAAACCAAGGCATCAGGAGCAGCTTTCACGATGATTTCATCTTCACTAAAACCGAAAACTAAATCGAGCGTCCGTTCAAGATGATTCCTGATTGCGTTAAATTGAACCAAACCAAGCGAATTTGTTCCGTCAATCAAGGTGGCAGCAGCTACACTAAGAGGTGTTACATTCGACAGTTTGGCTCCCGTATCATTCGCTTCCCATATCAGTCGGGGTTGATTATAATCTCCACAAACTATTATAGACTCGCCTTGAGAAGCTCGGATGCACAGCTCACGTATGGATGCAACATGAGACTCAACAAAATGAGCGCAATTACTCCTGTTGGGTGGAATATAGACTGCACAAAACAGCATTTTTTTCCCGTTGATGTTAGCAGCCACACAAACTTGTTCCAGTTCATTACCATGCTCTGTCGGAATGAAACTACTGACATGACATTGTTTCACGGCAATTAAAACACCACCAAAGCTTTTTTTGTTGCTGTTGCACGAACTTCGATCGCATCGAAAAACACTGTATCCATTGCCAAATAGTTGAGTTGAATGGAAGGAATCTGTCAAGCCAGTTTCGGTCAAAACTATCACATCGTAGCTGCAATCAATGGCTTGCAAATAAAATTCCTCCGTTTTAGTGCGCAAACCACGAACATTTTGGTAGTAGCACCATGCTCTATTATTTTGAGGGGCACACGAGGCGATACTGGAATCCAGAGAAGCATGACTGGGAGAAATATATGAATTAGAATGGTACTTGCCTTGGCATGGCAATTGGAAGCCTCCCCCTGAGCCACCTGACCGAAAAACGGGACGACTTGAGGCAGGAGCGATCGGTACTTGGTGGTCAGAGTAGAGAGCTTCCGAATTGGCATGGGTGGTGCGTCCCGATGTCCAGTAGAAATTCGTCGAAAATTCGTCTCTCATTAAATTGATTCGGGATGAATCATCTCTAAGAATAAAAATTCAAAAAAAAAAGTATTGAATAGATGAAATCGGAAACAGATTCCATGTTCAAATTTTGAACTCCGATTCAAAATTTGGAAACAGAATCAATATTCTGAACTCAGATTCACTTCGTAAATGAGTTGCACAAACAAGATATGGAGTTCAAATCGCAAATTATTGCAGACTTATAACATATGTATATTGCAAATTCAATTTCTTAATTTCAAATATTAGATCAAAGCCAGGTTATATATACAATTCATCCAAAAATAACAAATATAAAATAGAACTTTAGCATATTTCAAAAGTTTTGTTAAATGAAAAAAGATTAGTAGGATTTTATTCATGGAATTGAAAATATTTTCAGATAAAGAAAAAAAAATGCACGAAATTCCATGTTTAGTTAGTGTATTGTTTAACATTACTTACTCCCTAGTGCAGTGATTTTCAAACTCTTTTCACTTACCGCAAAATTTGCTTGCAAAATTTGATATCCGAATAGATTTAAAGTTTATCCATGGCAAATAGCACAATTTATTATTGGAATCGATTAAAATAAAGAGGAACAAATAAGAACTGAAAATATCAATTCTCTCACCATAAAAAAATCTTTCAAATTATCTATCCAAAAAATCTATCGCTAAATCACAGATGACGCCATATCTACATATTTTATCGAAGATTTTTTCTGTTTAGTAGAATTTTAGAGGCAATACATTTGAAAAATTATCAAGCATTGCTATCTAGAATAAATCTTTTTGAGTATAATCCTAGATAATCTTCCTAAACAAGATCAACATGAGCGTATAAAAAACTGTGACAATTTAAAAAAAATCTTTCAGATACATTTTAAGAAAAAAATATCAAGATACTGGAACAAAAGTTTGCTTGCAGCTCTGTGAAATTAAACGTTGTTTCGTGATTTGTGAGTTACGACCTTGAGCTCTTCAAACGCTCCCCAAATTGAAAAATTGAGCTCACTGCCCCCTTGACAGCTCTCAACGCCTCCAAGGGGGCGGTAGGGACCACTTTGAAAACCACTGCTCTAGTTCCTTTAATAAAATTGTCATATAACTGCATAAATAAGTTTTTTTTACATGTTTTTTGCTAAATCAATTCAAAGATGTTGTTCTAGGATAAGGTTGCCAGATTGTCCGATTTTATCCGGGTTTGCCTAGATATTTAACACATAATTTTTGGAACAGTCTGGCCCGGTTGCCCGAATTTCATCGAAAATAGCCCGGATTTTGCTGGATCTATTCACTTTATTTGGCATATCAAACAAGAAAATTCAAATTGTATTGTTTTTTTTTTTATTTATGCCTCCAAAACAATATTTTATTTTGCAAGTTTTTAATAATCATGAGTGGTTCTTTTTTTTCTTGGTTTTTGTTAAGTAATTCCTGGGTTTTGACTAAATTTGCCCGGATATTACCTGGATTTTTGGTCGTCGATTTTAAAATAAAAAACCCGTATTTTGCCAGGTTGTCCGGCTGGGATACGTTCTGAAAAAATTCTGGCAACCTCATTCCAGCATGGCATTATTATAGCATTCGCTATAGCTAAGAGAAGCTTTAAAACCCGTAAAAACGAGAAAATTACCCATTAAATAAAAAATATCATTTTCGAAATATAGTTGCATATAATTTTTGGTTCTAAAAAAAAAATATATACTTAAATATGTAGCCTTACATGTAACAAGGATGCTGGATTGATTTTTTAAAAACAAATTTACCCGAACTTTGTTAAAAATGATGAATTAAAAAAGTTGCTTAAATATTTTGTTTATTGAGACTATACCGAATATCAAAACAGGTACAAGCATCTATGATTCAATCGAAATGTATTGAAAAAACTCAATTTATACGGTAGAATTTTTCTCTGATTATTAATTTCAATTGAGATCAACGAAGTTTGCAGCAAATTTAATGTTAAAGTGAGTAGTTGTTAGAATTTATTTTTACTAAATTAATGAAAAAACCAAAAACCAAGATTTAAAGAGTTGACCACACTTTTAATATGATTTTTTCAATTTTTTTATATCAATTATAATATTAAAACTCAAGCAAAAAGTTTAAAAATTATCAAAACTTTGGGCCCTAATTTGATCAGTATTTTTTTACCAAAATTGTACCGGTTCTAACAAAAGTTGAGTTGAAACTGATGTAATGGATCTCGGTTCATTATGATTTATACCTTATAATTTATGATACTACCTTATAATGTCGTCTGTGAACCAAAGTTGCCAAAAAAAAATATGTGTTTTTTGCAAGAAAACGAAATTCTGTGATAAAAAAACTTTGTGAAAGTTTTCTATAATACAAATGCATAAGTTTCATCGAAGAATCATAAAAAATTGAGTTCTTTTTAGATCAACTAAAAAGAACTCAAAAAGAACAAAATCTATAAAAATGAAAAAATTGACAAAAAATGACAAAAATGACAAAAATGACAAAAATGACAAAAATGACAAAAATGACAAAAATGACAAAAATGACAAAAATGACAAAAATGACAAAAATGACAAAAATGACAAAAATGACAAAAATGACAAAAATGACAAAAATGACAAAAATGACAAAAATGACAAAAATGACAAAAATGACAAAAATAACAAAAATGACAAAAATGACAAAAATTTCAAAAATTACAAAAATTACAAAAATTACAAAAATGACAAAAATGACAAAAATGACAAAAATGACAAAAATGACAAAAATGACAAAAATGACAAAAATGACAAAAATGAAAAAAATGACAAAAATGACAAAAATGACAAAAATGACAAAAATGACAAAAATGACAAAAATGACAAAAATGACAAAAATGACAAAAATGACAAAAATGACAAAAATGACAAAAATGACAAAAATGACAAAAATGACAAAAATGACAAAAATGAAAAAAATGAAAAAAATGACAAAAATGACAAAAATGACAAAAATGACAAAAATGACAAAAATGACAAAAATGACAAAAATGACAAAAATGACAAAAATGACAAAAATGACAAAAATGACAAAAATGACAAAAATGACAAAAATGACAAAAATGACAAAAATGACAAAAATGACAAAAATGACAAAAATGACAAAAATGACAAAAATGACAAAAATGACAAAAATGACAAAAATGACAAAAATGACAAAAATGACAAAAATTTCAAAAATGACAAAAATGACAAAAATGACAAAAATGACAAAAATGACAAAAATGACAAAAATGACAACAATTACAAAAATTTCTTAAATTACAAAAATTTTATAGGAAGAAAAAAAAAATTAAAAAAAATAAAATTTATTTAAAATTAATAATGAAAAAGGAAGTTTTTTTGTCGTTTATTAAATATAATTGTCAATCTCAATTTCTAAGGGATCATCCGCGAGGATGGAAATCCAGGAAAAAGGAAAACAACAACAACAATCATATTTTCTGGTTTTAAAGCATTTCAAGATTTTTTAAATTTAAATTCTATATTACAGTTTTTAGTCGGCACATTTTCTCAAAAATCTTTGTATTAGTCCAACGACGATGGAGGGCGACCACAACACACTCTTCAGACGGTTGCAGGATTACGTCTTCTGATTGGGGAATATTGTGCAAATATTGTATCCCCTCTTTCAAGCAAGTAAAGTGTGTAGATTGCGTATTGGCAAATATCCTCTCCGAAATGGTTTTCGATTTACCCGATCGTTCGATATGGGTTTGGAAAAGAAATCAATCAACAAGATACGGACACAAATATCTGTCGCTTCAGTTACTGGCAAATTTCTGCCTGAGTTCATCCGATATGTCAAGGTGGGTTGCATGAAATATGCTAATGTATGTAAATTATTTGATGTTACCGTAAGCAGCTTTTTCAAAGATTGGGTATACAACTTCGAACCGAAAAAAGAGGAGGAATATTCAGGACCACCAGTTATACATATACCATTCATTATTTCTAATTGATTTACAGAAATCATGGAAAAAACGCATCAAGAATTTTTGTTTTGTAAAACAAATTCAAGATTGATCATCTGTAAAATAAATTCAATAAACCGGTTAATCATCATTCAGCTGAGTTGATTTGAAGTCCACAGCTCTTAGGTATTCGCAGAAGCCGCAAGCGAAGATGAGTTTTATGACGTTGACCCGCAAAGTTCAGGGATCCCAGATTACGGAACGCTTCTAATTGGCAGGTTTAGTTGCAATCGGTCAGTCGTTTTTTTATTTGCACTTGTAGTTGTGGAAAGGGATATGTTTTTGTTTTCAACATTCTGCGAGAGTGCGTCGAACAATCGCAATCGTATGATTCATGGAAATTTGATGCGTTTGTTATTTAATTTCGATGGAAATAACAAAATAATGATTGACATTAATGAATCTCAAATAGATAACCAAAAGTTACGCATGAATTAATTCTTAATAATTAATAACGGATTTAACTTGATCAAATGTAGTAAGTTCATCAAAGTTAAATAGTCGATCATAGACAGATTGGACAGATTACCGTAAAATGAGCTGAATCGACAAATTTTAAGGACCATTTTCTTTGTGGAATTGAATTTCATAAACTTGATTTACCACAATTTGGAAAAATAGAAGAAGTCTCAATCTCTTGTAAAACAGCAAATTTTCATTTCACCGTTTCATCTTGGTATATACCACCGAATCCATACAAGTTGTCAAAAGAACATGCTAAGCAATTAGTTAACCTAATTCCTGAACCAAGATTTCTGTTCGGTGATTTTAATTCTCATGGAACTGCGTGGGGTGAATCCTACGATGACACCAGAGCTTTGACTATTTATGACTTATGTGATGAGGAAAACTTTACTATTCTGAACGATGGACATGTTACTCGAATAGGTGCTCCAGCTTCTAGAGATTCCGCTGTTGATTTAACGTTATGTTCTAATTCCTTGGCTCTTTCTAGTTCATGGAAAATAATAGAGGATTTGAACGGTAGCGATCATTTGCCCATTTTAACGACGTTTGTGAGCGATAAGACTGTAGAAGGATTTAATTTTCTTTATGATTTAACAAAAAATATTGACTGGTTGAAATATCAAAACTTTTTGTCGGATATAATAACTGAATATGAGAATTCAACTCAAAATATTTACAATTTTGAAGAAGTATATAATTTTTTGAACCAAAGTTTTCTTGATTGTGCTATAAAAGCGCAAAATAAACCATTCAATCCTAACATTACATCCAGACGAAGAGGACAGCCATGGTGGGATAGTGAAGCTTCGCAAAAGTATAACGAAAAAAAATACGCATTTAAAAAGTTCAGAAAAACTGGTGATATTGAGCATTTCAAATCATATCAACAGCTTGAATATGAATGTAGGAAAATGTTCCAAAACAAGAAAAAATCTTATTGGAAAGACAAAATCTCATCATTTTCTAGAACTACAGCATTGTCTTATCTTTGGCGTACTGCTAGGAATTTACGTAACAGCAATCAGAGTAACAATGAAACCTATTCTGAGGATTGGGTAGAAGAGTTTGCTATGAAAGTTTGTCCTGATTTTGTAAACAAACCAGCCGATGAATTCAAAAATGAAATTGTTTTTGAAGAATTATGTGCTCCATTTAAAATGAGAGAATTTTCTTCAGCTTTACTTTCAAGCTCAAACACTGCAGCAGGTTTGGATGGAATCAAATTTAAGCTTCTACAAAATATGCCAGGTTGTTGCAAAAAACTTTTACTTTATTTATTCAATAAATTTATTGAAATGAATATTGTTCCTGAAATATGGAGATTGGTTAAAGTTGTTCCGATATTAAAACCTGGAAAACCTCCCTGTGATCATCGCTCTTATCGACCTATCAGCTTATTACCTTGTCCTAGAAAATCCATGGAAAGGATTTTATTGAACAGACTTGAAAATTGGGCAGAAAAGAATAATATTATGTCTCAAACACAATTTGGTTCTAGGAAAAGCAAGAGCACTCAAGATTGTTTAGCTGAACTTACTATAGACACACAAACTAGTTTTGTTAAGAAAGAAGATGTACCTGCGGTATTTTTAGATATAACAGGAGCCTATGATTCTGTTAATATTGAGATTCTTTGCAAAAAGTTAGCAAGCCAAGGTGTTCCATCCAAATTAGTTGATTTCTTGCATAACCTGATGAAAAGAAAAGAAATGCATTTTTACATTAACAGTAAATTCAAATGTCAGAGGACAAGCTTTTTAGGCCTACCACAAGGATCAACATTGAGTCCATTTTTATATAATTTTTTTGTGAGTGATATAGATTCTTGTTTACATTCGGGGGTTAACATGATACAATTTGCTGATGATAGCGTCATATATAAACCTGGCAAGAACATCAAAGATTCTGAAGAAAAATTACAGCTTACGTTAAATAATCTGAGCAGTTGGGCAGACAACTTAGGTATTGAATTTTCAGCACAAAAATCAGAAATGATGATATTTTCTAGGAAAAAAAAATTCACTTAATATATCCTTAAATATAAAAGGAAGTCAATTTGAAAGGTCCTTTTCAGTGAAATATTTGGGTATATGGTTTGATACAAAACTGCTATGGCGTAAACATGTTGACTATGTAGTTAAAAAATGTCAAACGCGAATCAAATTTCTCAAAACAATAACGGGATCATGGTGGGGCGCGCATCTTCTTGATTTAATTACACTGTATAAAACTACGATTTTATCTATCTTACAGTATGGATGTTTTTGCTTTTCTAGTGCTGCTAACTGCCATTTACAAAAATTAGCTCGTATCCAATTTCGCTGTTTGAGAATAGCTCTAGGAAGCCTTATGTCCACTCATACCATGAGTTTAGAAGTAATCGCAGGAGTGATTCCACTCGAACTTAATTTTTTGGAGCTTAATCTTTGTCAGTTGTTTAGATTCCAGACCAGAAACATTAGATTAATCGACAAGTTAGACTTTTTATTTGAGTTAAATCCGGAGATAAAATTTTTTAACAACTATAAAGTTTTTATTACCATAGATACTTACAACAGTCCTGAGGAAAACATGTTTGATTTTTCAGTTGACGAAATACAATTTTCCCCTAAAATAGATTTGAGTTTCAAGAAAGAAGTTGATAAGTTTCCAATAGCCTCAAGGGTACACGCACTTAATCAAGTATTTCACAGTATTTTCGAAGGCTTCAATCCTGGTTGTTTTATATATACTGATGGATCTGTATCAGCTCAAGGTGCTGGTTTTGGAATGTATCATACGACTTCTTCACAAAGTTTCAAATAAATGACCCCTTGTTCAATAATTGTTGCTGAAATGATCGCTATTTATCACTCGTGTGAATACATTAAAAGTTTGCCTCCTTCCAGATACATTAAATGCTCAGATAGTATGAGTTCTCTGTCTTCTCTCATGTCAGGTCAATCAAATTCTACAACTTGTATTTTTTCATATAAAATTAAAAAAGCATTGTTAAATCTGAATAATTTAGGATATACAATATCATTGTTCTGGATCCCATCCCACTGTGCAATTTTGGGGAATGAAAAAGCTGATCATCTTGCTAAGCAGGGAGCAATTAGTGACTTGCTTTATTGTAGAGGTTTCCAACATTTTGAACTTTATTCCATTGCACATTCCATAGCATTGTCTATGTGGCAAAGTAAGTGGAGTAGTAGCGACTTAGGAAGATTTTGTTTCTCAATTTTACCTCAAGTCCAAAATAAATCATGGTTTCATAAGCAGTTTTTTGAAAGAAATTTCATAAAAATTTGCTCGCGGATTATCTGAAATCATTATCCACTAGCAGTTCATTTGTTTCGGATCAGACTGTCAAACACGAACATTTGTGATTGTGGTAAAGACTACGAAGATTTAGATTATGTTGTGTGGCACTGTTCAAAATATGAACGCTATAGAGGAGAATTGATAGATTCTCTGAATAGAATATCTAAGTCTTCTAATACATCAATTAGAGATATTCTGGGGCAAAGGGATATGCAAAAAATGAAGTTGATATTTGAATTTCTAAAGAGTGCTGGCTTGAAATTATGAAATAAATCAAGAACATTCAACGAATACCTGGAAACTGACGAAAAACCCACGGAATGTACATGAAGACGGAATACCCGGAACAAAAGGAATACCGTGGAACATCCTGGAACTACAAACGAAAAATAATAACTCAAAGTTAATCGGTTATATTTTGTAGAAATACTAAAAATTAGTTTGTAAAAAGTCTTCGGCTCAGAATGATCCTGAATCAAGAGCCTTTAATATATGTACATAGTTTGGTCAATAAAGGAAAAAAAAGGACCATTTTCTTTAATATTTCTGTCAAATGCATGCCTTTTAGCACCCGATTGTTTTAAGATGGTATATTTCGTGGACCTGAACCAAACTGATTCAAATGAAATAAAGGGAATTAAGGGTTTTCAACAAACAAATTTCAAACCGAATTTTTTTTTCACCTTCCGAATAGGATGAATAAGAACAGTTGGTTTTTTTAGAAATTCATTAACTTAAGAATAGAGTGTCCTACCCGGGATTTCCCAGGAGTTAGAAAAATTCGGGAATTCCCGAATCCCGGGAAACGCTAAAAAAAATCCCGGGAATTCCCGAAGCCAGTAAAATGTTCTAAATTACTACAAATTTACACGATCTAAATTGGAAAAATGAATCATATTGAGTAAGGAAAATGATAGTTCTACCACTGACCATACTGACTGGACACTCGATTTCGTTGGTTGGATAATTTTTCCAACAGTACGCAATATCGATTCCAGAATGCGCATCGATCGATTTGAGAAATGCTATCCCAGTTAGAAAGTGCCATCCTGCTTAAAATAAAAGCAATTTCTACGATAAAATCGGGCTGTTTCGGGTACTGATACAGTAGCAAAATCATCAGCAAAGAAATGACATATTGTTAAACAAACGGATGGTTATCTGAAAATATACGATGTTCGATTAATAACAGTCTAGCTAACTAACTTCTACGGATAGTGAGAAATCTTTCTAAATTATTTCAAATTTTTGCAGCTAGAATAAGACCGGTTTTTGGGTTAAAGTACTTTGTTTTTGGGTCTTTGGTTTGATTATTGAATTTTTGACGCATTAGAAAGTTTGAAATATTTTGCAATACTAGGTTCAACTTTAAATTTAATAATACGATATTGATAAGAATTCATAAGCAGTAGAGGATTAAGATCTCTATGTTGAAATCTACATTTTCAATTTTCCCGGAATCCCGGGAATTCCCGGGAAAAGGATCGTCAGATTGTCAGGAACGCTAATATGGCCGGGAAATGAACACTCTACTTAAGAACTGTACAACATTTAAAGTGCGCTTATTCCAACCTGCATCATTAAAACGCAAATAAGGCATAGTTTTTCGCGTTGCAGATATTTTTTGGGCTTTGGGCTTTGGGCTTTGGCTTCTTTGATATTTTGAGAAATTTTACTGATGAAGTCTAGCTCCAGGGGCAAAAAAAAATCTAATAAATTTTGGATTTTCAGCGACAGCTAAAAGTAATTTTTTTCAGTTTTACATTATTTTTCACAATCTTGGAGGATTCTTAGCGCATTTATGGGCATGTCCCGATTTACCCCAGGATTAGTTGGCCAAAGCATGTTTTTGTTAAAATTTGTCACCATTCTACTATGGGGCAGTTCCATACAATTAGGTGGCAAAAAGTATTATTTGGTGTTTTGGACTCTTTTGTAAATTTTGAAAATTTTGTATGAAACTGACTATTTGAACTTATTACTAGACTATTTTAACTTATTTAAGATAAGTTCATACAAAAATGGTTTTAAAACAACATAGAAAGTATGATGTATGGTGTTATTTTCGAACCTTCTTTTTATTTCTTTTGAAAGCTGTTGATTGGACTAATTGATAATTAGGTTAGATAAGGGCATAAAGAGCACCCGGGGCATAATAAGCACTCCACTTTTCTACAAAAGTAAGTATTTTCTGAAATAAATTTTCATGAGGATTAGTTCCGTACTTCCTATAGTATTAATTTTTCTGCAAAAAAGGAATCTCCTTATCATTTTTACACAAATATTTAAGAAAAACCTCCTCGGTTCTCAACTGACGAAAATATTATAATTTTTGAGCACTGGAAAATAAGCTTTTATGATCGTTGAATCATCTTAATCTTTAACGTACGCACTTCAACATGATGAACAAATTGTTCCTCAATTTTCACCATAATTAAATTTTTGGTTTTTCACTATAATCAATTTTAAAACACGTTTTTACTTTTACTTGTTGACTCGGGGGAAATATAGCACAATTAATCGGGGTATGATGAGCATTTTATGCCGTAGCATTTAGCAGCGAATTCAACTCGATGTAGTCAACTGAATGATGCCTAGCTTACATCTGACGATTTTGCCTATTGGTTAGATGTCGGAGAGGTAATCAGTAGGCTGGAGTTCGATTCCTGTTCGAGGAGATTTTTTTTTCATTTAACAATCATGATCAATTATTTTGATTGTTACATTTTATGACTAGTAACTTTTTGGCGGGTGATGCAAAGCACCAAAAACATAATGTATGAGTGTGTGTGAATTGCTTGTGTTCTACAAAAAGTCATACATTATTTTAGTATTGCTTCGTTTGATGGATCTACACCTCACCGTTTGGTGTGAAATGCATCAATCATGAATGGCAAATGAAAAAAACATCACCTCAAACAGGTATCGTACTCGAGCCTACTGATTACCTCTCCGACATCTAACCAACAGGCCAAATCGTCAGACGAAACGAGTCAAACTGTAGCTCTATTATTCAGTTGATTTCATCGAGTGAAATGCGCTGCTAGATTCCACGGCAGAAAACGCTCATTGTGCTTATACTGCCCCAGTGGGGGTTCTCATTATGCCTATACAGTGACTGATTTTCAGCTTTCGGCAAAATTTTTTAAAATGAATTTTTAAACGTTTTTATCTACGTTTTCAAGTATAATCCATTGAGAAAATAGACTTTTTTAGTGTCTGAACAAGAAACAATGATATAGGTCACATATTATAGCTTTTCTGTATGGTTAAATAAGCGTCTTCCTCAAGGTTGCCATTATGCCCTTATCCCCCCTATACCCGTAAAACGAAATCTGTTGAGTAAGTTTCTTAAAAATTATTATGAATGGATTTTTTGGAAGCCTAAAATACGAATTAAATTTTGTCGATGAGTTTTGAAAATTCTTTTTCAATTTTTTTTTTATGTTTGTTGAGTAGTTTCTGGGTTTTGACAAATTTGCCCGGATATTGCACGGATTTTTGATCGTCAGCTCTGAGATCAAGTGCCCGGATTTTTCCAGGTTTTTGTATAACATTGCCTGAATTTGTCCGGCCTGGATACGTGCTGAAAAAAATCTGACAACCTTAAACAACAACCTTAAATTGGAATCGATAAAACAATTTTACAAACACGAATAAGCATCCTAGCGATATCTTAAGAAGTTCTTAGCTAACAATGTCCTCAAATCCCCTCTAACACGATTTGATGCATTAGTCCCATCAATGGCTGCGGCGTTGATCAAACGGTATCTTTACTGAGCAGCGTGATTCCGCGGACCGTTGATAACGGTTTTCGCATCCTGCCCTGGCCAGGAATCGTTTTACCGAAGCGCACTTTTGCTGGCGCCCCTCTCCAAAGACGACCACCTCGATGTCCATCAATGCTTCTTAAGTAACGAAACTTGATTTCAGATCAGGTCAGTCAGCTTGCTTGCGATCCAGGGATATTATAAATAAATATTAAGCAAAAAGCCCTTCTTTCTTCTCCGTAGCCACGGCCAGCACTGGGAGGCTGCCCTAAAACAAGTTCACGCGTACTTATCACTGCCATTTATTCCTTCTGCTGCAGCTTCGCTACTTGATATTCACTGACACGATAGCTCTTGGATCAAAACAGCGGGTCTCGAATCAACAACTTTGCGGGACTGGTACAGAGTTGCCATGAAATCTATAACTTCAATTTTAAACATTGGCCAACGCATAAAACATTCATCAAACTTAAAACGTGACGAAATTCCAAACAGGTCCTTAGAAGATCACGAGATACTTCGAGCTAAAATAAAGAGTAGTTCTGGGAGGAGGGAGATATGTAGATTAGACCACTGCAACTTTGTATAGAAATCTCAATAATAAATTTTTTTAAACCGTCCAAACCTCAATAAGTACAACTCTTTTTTGTATGGAAATTTGTATGGGAAAACCTAATATTTCATTCGAAAATCACCAGAAATCTACTGAAAAGACAAACTTTATTTCCAATTTTTCTGAATGTCCCGGATGAACTATTATGTACTATTATGACAACAAGCAGCTTCCGGGACAGGAGTTTTATACGGCAAAAGCAAGAGGAAAGGTAGCAGATATTTTCAAGCACATGAAACTGTCAAAGTTCGCAAAGAAATATCTGGTTTGGAAAGCCATCTGTACCTGTGGCTTGAAAAGCAGCATTTTCATAGCTTCCGGGACTGTCAACCAAGAAATTTACGTGAAAGAGTGTTTGAATAAACGTCTGCTGCCTTTCCTGAAGAAACACGGTTGTTCCGTACTGTTTTGGCCAGATTTAGCATCTTGCAATTACGGTTAAAAGGCCATGGAGTGGTACGCCGCCAACAACGTGCAGGTGGTTCCCAAGAACAAGAACCCTCTCAACACGCCTGAGCTCCGCCCAATTGAGAAATACTGGGCTATTCTCAAGCGGAACCTAAAGAAGGCCAAAAAAAAACTGGTAAGGACGAGCAGCAGTTCAAGCGGCAATTCGGATTTGGAAAAGCGAAAGCCTAACTGAATATTTTTCCTAAATTTTATATTGATTAAACTTGAAAAAGAAATTTAATTTGTTTTTTTAAATAAACGATTTCACCGATTTACATGCGTTATCCCTTGACCAAATTTTGACCGTATCACCCTTTAGGTCCGAATAAGATGTCGCCTGATAACGCCTAATTGGTGTAGTTTTCGTTGCTTTAGAAAGAAATGAAATTTATGTATGTACTTGCTGATTTTTTTTAGATTTAGAATTTCTTAGATATCATGGACTGGATGGTTGAATTGAACACATTGATAACCAGCATATAACTTAAAAGTAAAAAATTGGCTAATAAAACATGATGGTATAAAACTGAAAAACCTTAGATTTAGTAACTAAATAGCTGCATCCGTGGGATTTGTTTCTAAGTTTTTCCAGATAATGCACGTACAATTTTCTAATCCCCCATTGAAACATCCCGACGGCTATCAATGCTTTGAAATTACAGCCTTCAACTTTTAACTCAGAATTCAATTCTTTCTCTATAAGAGATCCTGTTATCTTGTATTGTTACGGAAACTGAGAGAAGAAATAACCGAATTGGAACTTTGGCAACGACTTTTAGCATGAAAACACGGACTAGAATTGGAATTTGGAGTGTTTTGACCCTTGCCCAGCCAGGTAAGCTGACTCAACTTGCTAGAGAAGCTAGCCGCCTCAAGCTAGAGATATTGGGACTGAGCGAAGTCCGTTGGCCTAACACTGGAGAACACAAGACACAGTCCGGGCAAGTACTGCTTTACTCTGGCATACGTACGAGGAGAACACGCTACTCGGGAACGAGGAGTTGGTTTCCTATTAAGCCCGCAGGCCCATGCGGTACTCATAAGATGGGAACCGATCAACGAAAGAATAATCGTAGCCAGATTCAGAACCCGGGTTGGAAACCTTACAATGGTCCAGTGTTATGCGCCAACTGACGTTGCCGATTTGCAGGAGAAAGAGCAGTTTTACAGTCAATTGAACAGCGTGGTTGAGAGAATTCCGAAGGGTGACATTCAAATGCACTTAGGCGACTTCAACGCAAAGATTGGCTCCGATAATCAGGACTTTGAGCGCATCATGGGGCGCCATGGCTTAGGACAGATGAGCGAAAACGGAGAGCTGTTTGTAGAATTTTGTGGCAACAACAACATGGTGATCGGTGGATCGCTCTTCCCCCATCGACCAGCACATAAGGTCACTTGGGTATCCCGAGATGGCCTAACAGAAAATCAAATTGACCACATCTGCATCAGCCGAAAATGGAGAAGGAGCCTCCTTGATGTCCGCAACAAACGAAGCGCAGATATTGCATCTGACCATCACCTCGTCCTTGGCGAGATACGACTGAGAGTTGTCCGTGTCCAACGGCGCGAGGAGAAAGTCGGGTGTCGATACGACGTCCGCCGGTTGGAGAATCCAGAGGTGAACAGCTAGAATCCCGAGCCTCGGAGCTGTCGACAGACGGAACAGTCCAAGAACAGTGGTGTGGAATCAAGAATGCCTTTATCACGACGAGCCATGGTACTCTCGGTAAAGTTTGTGGAAGACGAAGTGAATGGATGTCGGATGAAACCTGGAGGATGATCGATGATCGGAGAAAGGCGAAAGTTGGAATTGAGCAGGCATGTACCGGGTCAGCCAAAGCAGCCGCCCGCTTACGATATGCGGAGCTTGAAAAGGCAGTTTTAAACGAGCTTGTAGACGAGACAAGAGAGCCTGGACAAACTCCCTAGCCGAAGAGGGAGAAAGAGCCGCCGCCATTGGAGATATCCGATTATTATATGATATTTCTCGCCGCCTTAGTGGTGCAAGGACTAATGCAAGAATGCCGCTGAAATACCGAGCAGGTCAGCTGTTGACAGATCGAACAGATCAGCTCAAGCGTTGGACTGAGCATTTTGATCAACTTTTCCGAGTTACAAATAGCAATGGCCAACAGAACCCGCAGCTCGAGGCGCCCACAGTAAGTCGCATTAATGGCGTCAACTCGGAAGCGCCCTCGCTGGCTGAAATAGAAGCGGCAATCAAGGACATGAAATCCAACAAAGCGCCTGGAAACGATTGCATTCCTGCTGAAATGCTCAAAGCCGACCCTGCCTTGTCAGCACAAATGTTGCACCGTCTTTTCGCTGACATTTGGGATACTGCAACATTCCCGGCCGACTGGATGCAGGGTATCCTCGTAAAGGTCCCAAAGAAAGGAGACCTAACAGAGTGCGGTAACTGGCGTGGCATAACTTTGATCTGTACAACCCTCAAAGTACTTTGCAAAGTGATCCTGAACAGGATCCAGGAGAAAATCGACGCTACACTCCGACGGCAACAAGCTGGATTCCGATCCGGACGATCATGTGTGGACCACATCACAACGCTACGAATCATACTGGAACGAATCAACGAATTCCAGGACTCTCTTCTGCTGGTGTTCGTTGATTTCGAAAAAGCATTTGACCGACTGAACCACGAAAACATCTGGGCTGCTCTTAGACGACGAGGGGTCCCAGAGAAACTAGTCCATCTCATCGAAGCACAATACGAGGCATTTTCGTGCAAGGTCTTGCACGACGGTGTCTTGTCCGAACCAATCCCGGTAACTGCTGGAGTGAGACAAGGATGTATTTTGTCACCGCTGCTTTTTCTCATCGTAATGGATGAGATCTTGACTGGATCGATTGACTGTAGACCAAACCGAGGATTGCCGTGGAATCCTTCAACCATGGAGCAACTGAACGACCTTGACCTGGCAGACGATATTGTTTTGCTCGCCCAACCACAACAAGACATGCAGAGCAAACTCGACGACCTCACCGAAAGCTCCAAGGCAGCAGGTCTCAAAATCAATGTCGGAAAGACCAAGTCGATGGAAATCAATACAGAAAATCGTTCCAATTTATGTTTATGTTTATTTATTTCGTCAACCGTAACGTAGACTACATAGTTTGATTTACATGTGAATTTCCTTAAGAATAGGTTTAAGCAGTGTCTGCTTTACAATTTCTACTTAAGAGTTTAGATTTCTTCGATTAAAATATTGTTTGAGTTTTTGCCGAGACATTGTAAAGTCAATGGTTTCGCAGTGTTGATTGTAAGAGGCCATCATGCGATTTATTGGCCCGTTTTTCGCGTAGTTTGTGCGATAGTGATTAATGAAAAATAAATTTCGATTTCGGAGTTGCCGAGAAGGTGCATAAAAGTTTAATTTTGATAGAATTTCTTTTGAGTCAATACGCTGCGAAACAATATCGTTTACAAATGAAACCATTGCATATTCACGGCGTTCTTTTAGTGTTTGTATGTCAATGAGCATGCAGCGCGCTTTATATGATGGAAGTGGAAATGATGTCCAACCTAATTTACGAAGAGCATATAGTAGAAATTGCTTTTGTACTGATTCTATTCTTTCTTCGTGTGAAATTGAATAAGGGGACCAAACAACGCTGCAATATTCCAGTAAAGACCTTACATAGGCAATATATAGTGTTTTTATTGTGTATGGGTCTTGAAAATTAAAGCAAAAGCGCTTAATAAAGCCCAGCATGTTATTTGCCCTATGGATGATAGTATTGTAATGGTCTGTGAAAGTAAGTTTAGAGTCTAAGATAATTCCTAAATCCCTAACTCGTTCACATTTGTCTACATTCTGATCTCCTAATGTAATTGTGATGTTTGGTGTTGTTCTTTTTCTGCTAAATGATATTAAATTGCATTTTTTTACATTGAGCTTCAGAAGGCTTTTTTTGCACCACTGGTAGAAAATGTGAATTTCATTCTGGAATATGCTGATGTCTTCTTCATTTCTTATTTCCAAATAGAGCTTCATGTCGTCGGCATAAATGAGCATTTTGAGATTTTTGAGAATAAAGGAAATGTCGTTTACATAAAGTATGAAAAGTAGAGGTCCTAAATGAGATCCTTGCGGAACTCCTGAAGTGACTTGAATAGGGAGCGATTTCTTTCCATTGAAATTTATTATTTGTTGGCGATTCGTCAGGTATGATTCAAGCCATTTCAGGAGTTTAGATTTTATTCCAATTTTTTGTAATTTGAAAAGAAGCATTGGTATGTCTATGCGATCAAATGCCTTACTAAAGTCGTGGTAGCTGGACAACAGGTTGAGACAGTGGAGTGCTTCCAGTATCTTGGTAGCCAGATTACGCCTGATGGTGGTACCAAGAAGGACATCGAAACCCGGATCAGAAAAGCCCGATTTGCGTTTGCGAGTCTCCGAAACATCTGGCGGTCACGCCAGATCTCTCTACGAACTAAGATCCGAATCTTCAACTCAAACGTCAAATCCGTATTGCTGTACGGGTGTGAAACTTGGTGCTTATATGCGGTGACGACGCGAAAACTGCAAGTTTTTGTGAATCAATGCCTGCGGAACATCATCCGCGCTAGGTGGCCTGGCAACTGGATCTCAAACGTTGAACTTCATCGCCGGTGTCATCAAAAGGCGCTAGAAATCGAGATTCGGGAACGTAAGTGGAGATGGATTGGGCACACGCTGCGAAGAGATGAAAACGAGATTTGCAGAGAGGCGCTTGACTGGAATTCAGATGGGCATCGAAGAAGAGGCAGGCCCAAAAGCTCGTGGCGGCGAAGTCTAGCCGCTGAAATCCGCACAGTTGACGAGAACCTTGGCTGGCAGCAAGTGAAGACGCTGGC
Organism: Uranotaenia lowii; assembly: GCF_029784155.1. Classification (NCBI taxonomy): domain Eukaryota; kingdom Metazoa; phylum Arthropoda; class Insecta; order Diptera; family Culicidae; genus Uranotaenia; species Uranotaenia lowii. The sequence continues at coordinate 285,033,792 of NC_073692.1, read as the reverse complement.
TCCGGATCGCCAGCAGTGGAGATCTTTTTTCTCAGCCCTATGCGCCGGTCAATCGGCGCTGGACCCTTAGGTAGGTAGGTATTGTTTGTTACTCCAAAAAACTAAAGTTGAATGTAATGTTTTCAACTTAATGCAAATGTTTTTCGATGTTCAAATTTCCTATCAGAAAAACACGAGTAACATTGTTGCTCTGTACCACAGATTGAGGTGAGATTCCCCTTTTTTTTTTTTTTTTTTTTGTAGCGGCCCACCACACTCCCCCACACCAAAAGGCTCAATTGAGCCCCCTGGTAATGGACGCTACTGTTCTCAGCATGTCTGGCAGCAATGAATAATAAAAGTTAACGCGAGCAAATTTTAATCATGCTGAGAACACAAAATTGTTTAATGTCGTGCGAGGAAATGTATTATTTAACTAAATTGACAACAATATGAATCTCAATGGAAAATAATTTCCTTTGAAGAGATTCATTATACTATATTTACTATTACACTAATTATATTTACTAATTTTATCAAGTTATGTTCAATAATTTAATAAGATAAAAATACAAACTACAATTTTTTAAAGAATAATAATATTAGAAATTAACGCTACAAATATGCAAAAGGTAAGCAAAACAAAGACTGGTTGATGATCGACTGTTTTAATGGTTCAATTTTTCTTTCAAAAGCTGTATCACTTTGGTTTTGAACATGGAACGATTGGTTATGTTTTTAATATCAGTTGGTAAGGTGTTGTATTTAGTAGGTCCAATAAACGAAATTCTTTTTTGCCCTAATGATGTTGTGGATCGGCTTCGTTGCAAGAAATCTGACTGGCGAGTGTTATGAGTTCGCAACCCCGTAGTAAAATGGAGGTTTTGAATATTTTCAGTTGAGTGTAGATTATCATAGATATATATAACAGTTTGCAAATCACAGAGTTCAGATATTGGAAGAACGTTATGCGTTCTTAAAGAGTATAGCTGAAAGGTAGGGAATAACAAAGGGAGTTTTAAGATGTTTTTCAAGCATCTATTCTGGAGCGTTTGAAGTTTCTGTAAGTGAGACAAAGAAGCTCTTCCCCATATCATAACAAGGTAGTTCAAATGAGAGTGAATAAACGCAAAATAAAATTTAAAGAGAACATGTTGGGGAACAAAATTTCTCAGTTTCCAAAGAACACCGCAAAGAGGAGTAATTTTTTTCCAGGTGTTCAATTTGACGATTCCATGAAAGAGTTTCATCTAAGTAAATTCCTAAGTATTTGAAACAACTAACTCTCTCAATCGTATTACCATTCATAGCTGGGTCATTAGTACGAGGCAGTTTTTTATGTGAAGAACGAAACAACATGTATTTGGTTTTTGTATAATTAAGTGAAAGTAGGTTTGAATTGAAATATTTTGAAAGCAGTTTTAGGTCGTCTTCAATGTGCTGAATTATAATATCAGGTGAAGTTTCTGAATAAAAAATTGCTGTATCATCGGCAAATAAACGTGCTGTGCCTTTAAGTTGAAGGTTACATAAATCATTTACATATAAGAGGAAAAGTAATGGCCCGATATTACTCCCTTGTGGTACACCGATATCAATATTTCTTAATTCGCTTCTTGTATTTTCAATAGCCACAAACTGCTTGCGATCTTCTAGGTAGCTACGAAGGATATTATTTGCTGTTCCTCTTATCCCGTATTTATGCAATTTGGACAATAATATGTCATGATTTAGAGTGTCGAAAGCTTTTTTGAGATCCAAAAACAATGCCCCAACAACATTTTTTGACTCTATTTTACATATGATAGATTCCACTAATTCTGAGATGGCAATTTGAGTGCTCGAGCCTGATCTAAATCCATATTGCAGTTTATAGAGTATATTGTTCTGATTTAGAAAGTCTACAATCCTATTAACAAGAAGCTTCTCGAACACTTTACTAAAAACGCTTAAGGTCGAGATAGGACGATAGTTATTGACGTCAAGCGAATCGCCAGCCTTAAAAACAGGGATAACTTTCGCAATTTTTAGACAGTTCGGGAAAACTCCTGACTCTAATATTTGGTTAAAATATTGTGTGAGTATGTACGAGAATGTTTCATGGTTGTTTTTTAGGACATTAACAGGGAAGCCATCTGGTCCATGACCCTTTTTATTTTTAAGTGAAAAAATAACTAATCGAACCTCGTTTACATTAGCGGGTCGTAAGAAGATTGTATTTTCTACCTGTGCGATATGAGACAAATGATCATTTTCAGTGTCTATTGGAATCTCTTTAGCCAGGTTCTTTCCAATTGTGGAAAAATGTTTGTTAAATTTCTCACAAATCTGTGTACTATTGGTTATAACACCTCTTTCATCTGAAAGGTTGATTGAGGAAGTCGTTTTAGATTTACCTAAGAGCGTATTTATGTTTTTCCAGAGCTTAGAATGCGGAGAATTATTTAATAAGCGCTCGTAATAGAGCCTTTTACATTCTTGTTTTTTTGCACTCACTTTTTTATTTAAATGAATTAACATCTCTTTCAAATTGTTATCATTAGGATGCTTTTTTGATCGTTTTAAATAATTATCTTTTATTTAGATGAGTGTCCACAGGTCAAATGTCATCCACGGACAGCAATTACCTTTAAGTTTTACCCTTTTATTAAGTGTACGAGTAGAAACTTTCACAAAGCGATTGTAAGTTGATGTGATTTCTTGTAGGCCTTCATCAACACTTTCTGGTAGTTGAATACTGTTTAAATAATTCACAAATAAGCTGTTTAGTTTAGCGTAGTCAACTATCTCTTTTCTTAGAATTGTTACATTTTTATCACCTAATAAATTGAAGGACGTGAGTATTTGTAGATGGTCACTAACATCAAAAAAGATTGTATCATTTTTCAATCGATCTAAGTCAATTTGCTTCGATATTACGTGATCTAGAATATTCCGAGTTGTTGGCCTAGTAGGAAATGTGTTTGTACAAGCGTATCCAAAAGATTCTAAGATAGATCTATATTTTGCTACGGTATTCAAATTAACCAGATTCACAGGAACGTTTAAATCACCTACAATAAAGCAGGAGTGATTATCAGCAACAGACGTTAGAAGAGATTCAATTTGATCACAAAACTTGTTAAACGAAAATGCAGGGGGTCTATATACGCCATGAACACAAATTACTTGACCACTTGTACAGATTTCGACACTTATTCGGTGAAAGCCATCAAAAGTTATATTTTCAGTAGTTTTAAAATTCAAATTTGTTTTTATATACATAGCTAGGCCTCCATATGGTTGATCACGGCAAGAGAAAATAGATGTATATCCCGGAATGTTGTAAATACAACAGTTATCTTTACCAAGCCAAGTTTCACAAATAACAATAACATCGATACAAACATTAAAATGATCAATAGTTTGTAATATGCAATCAAATTTATCTAAATTATTCATACTACGTACATTCCATTGCAAAATTCTAAAGGATCTTGAATCATTATTAAAACTACTTAAATTAAAATCTTCTACATTTTCGTGGTATCTATTAATTAAACTATCCATTGAATAAAATATATAAAAGTTTCAAACAGTTGTAGATTTAAGATCTTATTTTGATCGTGGATCAGCATTGTTCCTTTTTCGTTTGGGTGAAGGACTTTCATTTGGAATCGTAGATGTGTTATTTCCTTGCTGAGTGACATGCATGCTCATATAACGATTCATTTCGAGTTTAGTTTTAATTATATCAGGTTTTGAATTTTCTGTTTGTTTGACCAGAATGGCACCATTTCTTCCGGGCCAGATGTATTTGGCTCCAATTAAATCTTGATATTCGCGCAATTCAGTTAGAATTTCCATAGATAAGGGCGTCAATTCATCCCTTATTGTGACGTTAAGCGCTTTACCATCAACTACTAATAAAGGATCTATTGAAGAAGAGGCAAGTTTCCCAAAAAATTTTTTTTTACTAAAAATTTCTTCTTTTATGACTGTATCTTTTAATAAAACTTTGATCGGTGGACACTTTTCATTGGGTTTGTTCGAGGATATTAACCTAACAGCGTTTAAAATGGACTCAGTTTTAAGCTCGTAGCCAAAAGTGCCACATGTTTTGCGTACAAGTTCTTGTGTATTTTCTCCATTTTTGTATGGCATTCCGAAGATCATGAGGTTTTTAGAAACAGCTTCCCGGTTAAATCGGTCGAGGTTTACTTCTAATTTAAGGACCTGATTAGAAAGATTTGAATGTTTAGATTTGAGGTCAGTTACTTCTTTTTCAAGAGCATCGTTTCGGAGTTTTATGTCTTTGAAATCAGTCTGAATTTCATCGAATTTCGTGGACAAAAATTCCTGCGAAGCCTCTATCGCAGTAGTAACTGATCTCATATCTGTTTTGATTGAGGTCAATTCATGTGAAACCACATTATAAACGGTCGTTTCAATTTTAGTATGGATATTTTCGATAATAGTTTCATGATCTTTCCGTAAACTTATTATTTTGGCGTAAATACATGCACAGTTGGCATCGCAAAAGTATTGCTGCGCTTTCATTTTGCGAGCTGCACTGCCAATCAAATTTTTGCACCGAAGATGAACGCTCTTGAAACAATATGCACAAGTAAGTATTTTATCAAGATTATTTTCAGTATTATTACACTCTATACAGATAACTTCGTCATCACATTCCATGTTCGCCATCGCCATAATACAACGATTAAAAGCTAAAAGGAACTAACTCGTTTGATGAAACGCACAACTAAAGCTAGAAATTATTAAAATTAAGAAATAAGAGACTTATAAATTTATTTTTAATAAATGCACAACTAAAACTAGGATTATTTAAGAAAACAACACAATAAATATTAAAAAGGAAAGACTGTTATGAAAAGAGGAACAAAAATTTAATTAAAAAAACCCTAAGCTATCTTAAATTATATGTATGTACGGAGATGAGAACTATTTAATTAAAAGCGTTATTTAAAAGGGTTCAATGTCAAAATCGCAACTCAAATTAAATTTTAAGGACAAAGACAAACCTAAATAATGTGTGTGTACGAAATTAAAGATAATGTAATTTAAAGCGCTTGAAATAAAAAAAAAAAATTGATTACATAATATTAAACGCACAAAAAAAAAATCTAATAAAAATCTAATTTTAAAACAAAAGAAAAATCATTGCTTTCCAAAAAGAACAATTTTCAAGTTTATGTTGCACTGTGTACGACTATCAAGAATACAAGTGACGAGTCACCATTAAAACCAGCACACGCTAGTTCCAACAATGTGTGCTACTGACGGAAGCAACAATACTTTCGTACCTACTCATGTGCGCTGGCTGCGTTTGCCTAATCTTCACCGCTAGCGATCGAGATTGACTAACAAGCTAGCAAGTGTAAGAAACACAACCCTTTGAAGTGCGCTAATAACAGAGACACACACTTTCGCACTACTTGCAAGTGCCCCGAGGTTGGCCAAATACTACACCGCTCAGCGACGAGATTTACTAACAGCTGAGCAAATGATAGAACCACAAGAAGTTGAACAGCGGCAGTTTTTTTTACTCAGATAGACCGACAAACGGTGGACGCATGCAGATACGGTTGAGATATATGCTTGGTCAACGATTTGTTGCTGTGCAATATACTCTTGAGAATGTTAGTTGTGAAAAGTAATAAGAAAGAAAGTTCACTTTACTCACCAACCTAGAGGAGTGACTTTCAATACACAGCTCACTACACGAATGCTTGGGGTATGTTTTTTTTTACGTGTTACGGCACAAAGGAAAACTCAATTTTAACACATTTAGGACAATTTAAAGTAGAAAATCATAGTACGGTTTTGCACACTGAACACTAAATAACGCCACTTAAACTCATCACAGATTAAAAAATACGTATTTCTAGTAAATATTTCAATAAAACTGCGGGACAATAAAACAAGACGGTCGATCAAAAACCAGCGCTGCCAGAGTTTCAAGATTGTGTAAGTTCCGTGTAAGATTGTGCGTAAACAATCATAGCGTAAACAACATAAATATCTTCCAAGTATTTTGGTACTATTATTTTTGCTTTACCGAAGGAACAACAGACATATTGTGATATTTTTTTTAAAAAACATTATTCGTTGTAAAAAAGCACGTGATAAATAATCAAAAATTTAATAAAAATTTAACGCAAAATTTCATTCCAAGTTTACTTTCAACTATATTCCATTGTATTGTATCTAATCTTCGCGAAACTAATATGTTATATTTTCTAGCTGATTTTGGCTGCGGCCCTCTACGTCGTAGAAAATTTTTAATGTGGCCCGCACACCTAAACGAGTTGGACATGCCTGATCTAATGAATCGTTCTGCGAGATCGCAGAATGTATATTACCATTTCGTATCTACATAAGCTGGTTGGAGTCAAAGCAAAATGCAAATCATTCCAGGGTTTTCTTTTATATGTTCACTCAGCAACTATTCGAATCTCCGCCCTTCTCTATTATGCGATGCTTCGATTACCTCTATCCTTCTTGGAAATTCACTTATTTCTTCTATCTGGAATCAGTCGTGCAAACTTTTTTGTGGTATAAGTATTCTTGTTTGTTTATGTTTATTGAATGGATGGTCCAAATATTCATGTTAAAATGCTTATGTTGAAACCTGAAATTTTTGTATTCGATTATCTTACGCTTTGCATTTGTGTTTTTAAAACCTATTTTTATTGGTAATACTTTGCAACGATCAATGCGTATTATCTTTCGAGCCTATCCATATCCAACTAGCAACACTTTTCCACTGTTGTACGCGGGATGATTTACAACCTTGCGATCGGCATAACTGTAGCCGGTCGGGATGCAGCAATTCTGCAATTGATTTTTATATGCACTGGTTTCAGACATCTTTATAGTAACGACAGACTTTGTTTTCTCCGTTGTTGTTTTTTTTCTTTGCAGACGTTACGTCCTTTCCATCTCCAGCATGTCCATATATTTAGTCACCAGGAAGTAGCTACGCATCGCATCGCCCCAAGAGGGTATTCGCACATTCGACAGTTGCGCGACCTCTGGTTCTTTGAGGCCCCACCTGCCCTTGTATCCTGCCCGCCTACCGGACTTCACGACCCAAAAGCGCGCCGCTGAATAGGTTTTAGCCTTTTTGGGCCCACGGCGGCTCCTCATCCGGGGGTCAAGCGCGAATCAAGAATCGCTTCATCATCTTAAAGTTATCTGCTAGGCGGTGCCATCACCTATGTAAGGCGCAGTATCACGGCAACGGTTTCAAAGATCGGATCGAAGTTGCGCACGGCGGAGAACTTCCATTCTACGAGACAGAGACTGAGAACGGCTCCTCCAGGAAGTTTAGCAAGTCGACCGGAACTTTGTTGAAAATTTGGCAGTTAGAAAGGCCGAAATCTTCGCGAGACCCATCGGTGATCGGAAGTTGCGGCTGGACGTGCGCGTGTGAATTGGTTTTTTCAAGTTTTCTAGAGGAGAGCGCTTTTTTTCTTGCTCTGGAAGACCGGTTACTTTCGATTTCGCTTAAGGTGGCCTTTTTGGAAGAAAGGTGTTTCTCGAAGCATAGTGATTGGATTCCGTAGAGTTGGCATTTTTTCTTCTTGTTGTTTGCTGTTGGAGAGAGATTAATTGAGACCGAACAGTGGTTTTTGTGTTTTGTAATTTGCCGCCTACCAAATCGATAGGTTCCAGCTGAAGAAATAAAAAAAAATCGTGAGAGTGAAGCGAAACATCGGGCTGACAAATGATATGAAAAAAAAAAACCGAGAGATAACCTTGAAAATGTCAAACAACTATTGATTTCGCGTGACGGCATACCTAGAATTGGAAAACACCGCACTTGAGAAGAAACTTTGTCCATCCGGAGAGAAAACAAATCATTATTTTTCTTCTAGTTCATCCATTTTTTTTTTTGTAAATAATCCTGAGCAGTTTGTATTTAAGTAGTAGTGGAAGAGTTGAATAACTTGTGCGTATCAGTGTAATAAATGTTTACAAATGTTATCAATTAAGTGCTACAATCAACGTGTTTAAAAGGGGAAAATACCAGGGAAAGTGTGAATACAGCCGATTATTGTGAACCAGGAAACGGAATCACGCAGCACCGAACGCACAGAAGCATCGATCGTGGCGTAGTGATTGTATACGCGCGTTTGTTATTTTATGTGTGTTGCACCACCCATCATCTGCTTTGCGGCCGAAAAGAAGAAACAGCAACTTCAGAGTCGAATAAAAGCAGCCATTCATTGATTGTAAGTACGTACATTCATCCTTAGTTACCACCCAGAGTTGCAGAACACAATCTGCACATCACACGCCGAACCGATCGTAAACTATTACTATTAATTACTCACTGTCCTGGTGGTTGGTATAGAATTGCAGAACAAAACGCATCTTCGCGACTTCCTTCTTGGGTGTGAGTCGCCGTTTTCTCGCATTCACAGTAGGATGGTTCACAGATTCCCATATCGATTCATGGTTTTTTCATATGTCTGTTCCTAATAAAATTTTCCGGTTCCTTAGAGCCTTCAACTCTGCTATTTGATTGAAAAAAAATGACTGTTTTATTCAATTTATTCTATTGCTTTGCTTCATGAGCTGGTAAGATTATCGCTTTCCAATCTTTGAGGTCTTTTGCGCATTTCAGTGTTATGCTAACTGCCATTTGTTGATGAGAATTCTTTTGAAATGAACATATTATTTTGATATTTTTCACATGGACCTTACCATTAACACAAGGCTAAAGCATGGATCACGATGAATCTGGACGCACTGTTTATTATACCATAGCGCTCCTAGTTGTTGGATCTGGAATGTTTTGACAGTACTTTGTTCGGAAATGTTTCCACTATCAGTGCTGAAAATTTCATTGCGATTCGTTTTGTTCCAAAAAATTTACACGTGATGGAAGCCGCGAGACAAAAATAAATTTCGGATACCCATGTCAAAAACCGGTGATTGGGTTCAAAAATCGCTAAATCGTTCGAAATTGTCAAATCAACCGTGTGCAGCGTTCTCAAACGTTTCCGTGAGATGCATTCTATCAATCGGCAGGTTCATACCAAGCGTCATAGTGGAATTAAGGATCGGAAACTGCATTTGAAGGTGTTGAGAATGATCAAGGCAAACACAGGGTAGTCGGACTACGACATCGCCAAGAAATTCAACGCCGACCGGTGCACCGTTAGAAGGATTCGCCTGCGTGAAGGAATACGATCTTATCGGGCCAGTAAACAACCAAACCGGACATTAAAGCAGAATGTAGTAGCCAAACGACGTGCCCGGAAGTTATACAGCAAGATTCCAACGAAGTACGACGGATGCATCCTCATGGATGACGAAACGTACGTGAAGAGGGATTTTGGGCGGCTCCCTGGCCAAAAAAATTGCAGTGGTGCACTGCACTGGTCGGAGTGATGTCCCTGGCAAGTTCGAATTCGTGTTTGCCGATAAGTTTGCAAGGAAGTGTTTGATCTGGAAAGGTATTTGCAGCTGCGGACGAAAAACCCCGGTTTTTGTGAAAAACAAGACCATAGACTCCGAAATGTACAAAGAGAATTGCCTGAAAAACGATTTTTTTTCGTACATTTGTTTTTAGTTTTAGTTTTATTGATTAGATCCTAGGCTTCAGCCCTTTATCTTATTCTATAATATAAATGTCACTTTATAACTACAGTAATTGTTAATTTGTAAAAGAGCACTGCACAATTCTTCTTTTGATTTGTTCTCTGGACATGCTTAGTTGAATAATATCGACGTTTGTGTTGTAAAATGCCATCATTCGGTACATTGGTTCGTTTCTGGCGTAATTCTGGATGCGATTAGCTAGTTGAAACGGCCTTACGCTTCGTAAACTGCTTCGGCCTTCGTACGGAGATATACAAGATAATAAATACGGCGAGTAATATCTTCCACAGATTAAGTCCTTTAGAAACAGTGCATCGATCGATATTCTTCGGGTTTCCAGCGTGTCTAAACCTACCAGCATGCACAAGACTCGATACTCCGGCATTTCTTCTTCTTCTGAGCTCTCTCTAGTCTGTTGTTGTGTATGTTGTAGTACGGTCGCCACACAATGCCGGCATATTGAATGACGGAAAGTTAACTCCGCGTCCAACTCCACTCCTAAGTCTTTTACTGAGCTTTGCAGAGCAATGATGAAATCGTTTTCTAAGCGGTATTCATAAGTGATATTTCTTATTTTCCGAGAAAATGTTATCACGTTGCATTTCTAGGAATTGATCGTTATGCCGAATCTACTGCACACTCTGTGAATCTGTGCAAGGCGTTTTGCAGAGTTACTCAATCCTTCGGGTGACGAATAGGCAAAAACATTTTTAAATCATCGGCATAAACCAGCGCGAACACATCAGTCAGCACTTCAGGAAATTCGTTCATAACAGTGATGAAAAGAAGGGGTCCCAAGTGACTCCCTTGTGGAACACCACTGTTGACAGAGAAAGTACTAGATCTCACGTTCTCCAGTTTGACGTATTTATTGCGTTCTTTCGATCAGGTACGAACGAATCCATTGGAGACAGGATCCGGTTATTCCATTTTTGCATATTTTTTTTCCTTGTTGGGTACCTATCACTGCGACCAATTAGTTGATCTATTGTAATATGTCCCCTGTTTAATATATGCTAAGTCAAGGAAGATCACTTCTATATATTTAGATAGTGTCCCTATCTTGACATTTAGCATTTACCCAATCTGGTATAACCGCTCTTATGAAGCTGTTCACCTTTTTAGGACCAATTGAAAAAACTTCGGAGGGATCTAATATACCACAGCCGATCATTACAATCCGTTTCGGTATAAGAGAAGGACATTCGCAAAGAAGATGCTCTGACGATTCCTTCTCCATACTGCAGAAACGATACTCGTTAGAGTTGATTCTGCCAATTTTATTCATGTGATATCTGCATTCACAGTGACCTGTAACGAGCCCTGTAAACATTTTAAGGTCTTTCTTAGATAAGCTGAGAGCTTTTTCTGATTTTTTTTATACTTGGTTGGATAAATCTTTTAGCCTGTTTTACCCGCCCCAGCGACATTTACAATTTTTGAGCCATTTGTAAAGAAAGAAAGAGGCCCAGAGCGTAGCGTAGGACCACCTTCGTCCCATACTCTACTGCCAGGTTCTATCAAATTAAAAGAATGATTGAAAATATGTTTGCTAGCTTGAGCAACTTTGCAGAACAAGCTATGTGTCGTAACCGCTCCAGGATCATTGCTAAGGCCTCACAAATTGGCCACAAACAGACCCCCAACCTATCTCCGCAGCATACACTAACAAACTGACATTAAAAACGAAAAAGCAATTTCTACATTCGTGTGAAAGAGATGCAGTTTCCCTCTCTTTCAAGCAACTCCGTTCAAGAACGATCGTTTAACGCAGAGGACCAACCCCCTGGCAACTTGACAGTTTAGTCGAGTTTGCTGTGCCGTCTTCAAAATTGTAGATGTCGCACTAGTCGCGTTTGTTTACATGCATCCTGGGTCGTCCCTAGCAGCGGCAACGTTCATTTTCCATTGAAACCACTTGATTTTGTTTCGGCATCCTTGGATGCAATTCAACTGACGAAATACCATTTTAAAAGGGCACATAATCAAAAGTGATGCAAAAAAGAAAAATAAATAGTTTGTGATGATGAGTTTTATTTCAATCTATTTGTGTTCCATTCTCGGTTTCAACTTAATAAAATTTCTGTTTATAGCAAAGATTACAAAATGGCCATCTTTCATCCGAATTCGTTGTGTTTTTGTTACAAGGCGTCACCAGATAGAGTTATGAGTTTCTTTCGTTAAACATAACGCGGTTGGAAATAGTTCCGCTATTTCCTTAAGTTTATTACGGTAAAATTTTATCCAGCTGAATGTTATGAAATATTAGTTTAACAAATATGTTGAGATAGTAAACACTGAGAATGAAAGCGGAAACGAGTTGAGGTGATAGCTTTGCATTTGCACAAGTGACGTACAGATACAATTTCGGCAAGTTTAATTAAAAAAAAAAATAGTTCGTAGCATCAAATGTGAAGATTGCAGAAATGAACTTTTCAATAGTTTTATTGGTAGATTAGAAGTTAATGCCGATGTGTTAAAGGTGTGCAGAATAACCGAGTTGGAGGTAAAAATTGTAGAACAAAATCATCAAAGTATAAACTTAGCATACTATTATGACATCATAATGAATCGAACTCGACACGAGTTTCAAATGATGCACGGGATGTTTTAAGAGGATTAGCCGAACACATTTTGGATCAATATGCTTTAGTTAATCATCGAAACTTGTTGTTGAAATTATGTGTTGATTTTTATTAGGAGTTTCGGATGGAGTCCTTCGCTAAGCAACATAATGATTCTGAAGAATCTCTTCCAAAAAAACTAACAAAGTTAATTTTGTTTAGAACTGAACAAAATGTTGTTTTTAAAATTTACCATGCAATAAACCAATTACAAAGATTTTTGAATTGAAATTTGCTTGTGTATTTCATAAATAAAAGCCATTTGAAACGCTGACTTTTTTGACCATATTATCATGTTTTTCTTTAAACATCAACTCCTTTTCCGCTTAATAGGTGATTCTTAATCATTGTTTTTAAAAACTTTTTTTTTTCAATAAAAAAAAATTTTTTGAAACCTTAATTTGTCGAACATTTCATTATCCACCCTTTCGATATGTTTGTTGAGTGAAAATGAGATTTTGACAGAACCAGAGAACCAGAAAAATTGGCACACGCGATTATTATGGGAAACGTCAAGTTGCCAGGGGGTTGCAGAGGACTGAACCAGCTGTCAAATCGCATACAAAGGCACCGTACCAAATTTTTGGTACCAGAACGTCAGTGTGCTTCCCGAAATTAAACACTTCACCCCATAACAGACTCGAAATAGGGTAACATTTTGGTTGCCGAACGCATCTGTTGCTGTCATACTGCAGATTTAGAATCAATTTTAACAAGGATTATGCTGAAAACTCCGCATTTTGTGCCCAACCATAATTTATTAATGCTACCAAAGATCCCTTTGATTGACATTCCCGAGCCGCAGATATGATTTTAAAGATTATTAAAAAATTGCCTCTGGTTGAAATTTTTGCAACGAGGACGCCATGTTGCCCCTATACGTGTTTCACTCGTTTCATTTTTCTTCTTCCTGCGGGTTTCTTGACAGAAAACTTGGTACGGGAATTTTTGTTTTCTTCAGCCCCTTGGTTTAACGGCACCTCAAGGAATGAACGAAGCAATGACATTTTCGTTCAGTTGGCAGATTACACGATTAGCACCAAATAATAAATCTGAACTAAAAATACATCATCTGACATACTTATATTGAACTATGCAGCAAAATATCTCAGATAAATTTTTTTTTTAATTTTAATAACTTCTTCAAGATGTTTGTTGTCTACAATTTTCAAGGTTATTTCATAGATGTTACTCTCATCCACCACACTATGCATGTAAAGGGTGATACGGTCAAAATTTGGTCAATATCAACTTGACGTATTTTTTTTTCAATTTTGCTTTTAAAAATTTTCGAATTCACTCTTCAGTTGTCAAAAATCGCTAAAAGTTGCCAAATCAACTGTTTCAAATGTAATTAAAGTGTTTTTGGGAACGTTTGTCGACAGCCAAGAAGTCTGGATCCGGGGGGAAATCGAAAATCGGAAGCCGCTCAGACGACACAGAGAGTTGCCGGTACGTTCCAGCGAAACCCTAACCTCTCTCTCCGAGATGCCGCAAATAAGCTGGGTGTATCGTCTACAACCGTGCATCGAGCCAAAAAACGAACCGGACTATCGACTTACAAGAAGGTAGTGACTCCAAATCGCGATGATAAACAAAATACAACGGTCAAAGCGCGATCCCGGAGGCTATAAGCGACGATGCTGACGAAGTTTGACTGCGTGGTAATGGACGACGAAACCTACGTCAAAGCCGACAACAAGCAGCTTCCGGGACAGGAGTTTTATACGGCAAAAGGAAGGGGAAAGGTAGCAGATATTTTCAAGCACATGAAACTGTCAAAGTTCGCGAAGAAATATCTGGTTTGGCAAGCCATCTGTACCTATGGCTTGAAAAGCAGCATTTTCATAGCTTCCGGGACTGTCAACCAAGAAATTTACGTGAAAGAGTGTTTGAATAAACGTCTGCTGCCTTTCCTGAAGAAACACGGTTGTTCCGTACTGTTTTGGCCGGATTTAGCATCTTGCCATTACGGTAAAAAGGCCATGGAGTGGTACGCCGTCAACATCGTGCGGGTGGTTCCCAAGGACCAGAACCCTCCCAACACACCAGAGCTCCGCCCAATTGAGAAATACTGGGCTATTGTCAAGCGGAACCTAAAGAAGACCAAAAAACTGGTAAGGACGAGCAGCAGTTCAAGGCAAACTGGCTTTCTGCGGCGAAGAAGGTGGACAAGGTGGCTGTACAAAATCTGTTGGCAAGAGTTAAGCGTAAGGCCCGGCAAGTAAGATTTGGAAAAGCGGAAGTGTAACTGAAAACTTTTCCCGAATTTTACACTTATTAAACTTGAAAAAGAAATTTAATTTGATTTTTTAAATACACTATTTCACCGATTTACACGCTTTTCCCTTGACCAAATTTTGACCGTATCACCCTTTATTTCGCTTCTGTAAAAAGTTAAATTTCAGCTCCACCTTGTGGAGAAAGAAGGACTAATCAAAGTCCATCAATAGATAGCGCAAATATAACTAGTCGAGTCAGAAATAAAACAATGACTATACGAAAGATCTGAATGGAAACATCAAATGTTTAGTAACATATTCATCGTATTTTTGCTAACTTACCATGCTATGGCAAAAAAAAATTGTTATTGCTAAACCTATCAGATGCCGGCTGACCAGGAGCATCTTCTTGACGTCGACTTTAAATACTATGAGACGGTCGTTGGGGAAACAAGCGGCAAAACAAGTTGTGAGTTTCGAGATAGTGTGCATTAGAAATAGTTTTTTGAAAATATTGTAAAATTTTTTACTTTCTATCTATTTTAAAACAGTTTTTCTGAAGATGGTTCAGTAGGCCGAGTAGTTTCGTTTTACATAAATCACCGAAAAATATCAATCTAAGAAAACCATAGAAAAGTGCGGTGATCAAAACCAAACCAATTTGACTGCGCAGGCTGGTTTACAATGAAATCTTATATTTGTTAACCATGAAAAATTACAAGTTATACACAGTTTCGACAAATCCTACTGTTTCTAAGAAGTTTAGTGAACTTTTCATCTGAGAAAAAATAGAAAAGATTTTGGTCACAATAGAAATGAAGAATAGTATCACTCAAAGCCATAGGTTAGCAAATTTTAATAATGGCATGGGCCTTCTTACCCCGATGCACAGTGGGAATTTTCGAGCCAAAAAAGAAATCAGGCAAGGACGTCTCGCTTGAAAAAAACAACCAATCTGTATGTAAAAAAACACGAGAAATCGAATGGTCTACACCGCTTTTTGATCAAATGACTCTGAACGTCTCATTTCGCCCGATATTCCCTATTTTTAGGTGTAAATTTATAATTCCGATTGTAAAATTTTACCTTGCAACAGAAAAGTCATTAAAACCATATTTTTCATGTAAAAATGTCGATTGGTATACTCCAATTTTTGTTTTGACTACGACAAGTGGCTCATTTTGCCTCTTTTCCCCTAAACATGAGACATTTTTCAAAAAAATGCAGTCAAACAAAGTGATATCCTTCAATTTTTCATCATTTTTGTAGATTTATTTATCTTCTAGCTAATCGTGTCGCTTTTTGGCACTAGAATGAATGTAATCGGCTAAATATCCCAAACTTCCCCTAACTTTTTTAAATTTTTGCATAAATTTCACTGTAACAATCGAGCAATTCACATACCAAATACAAAATCCAAGTGATTTAGTGTAAAATTTGTCACTGTATCGAGTGGTGTACATCGCTTTGTGCTCTGCTGTCGAGAATAGTCGCAATTACCTCGATTTCCCCTAAAATCGAGCGTTATGTTAAAAAAAAAAATATTATAACAAATGACAATGCACAAAATGATCAAAACAGGTGTAAAATTCATTATTGAATCGAATGATGTGCACCGCTTAGCATGAAATTGACGAAAAGAGCACCCCGATTTCCCTTCAATTCATCCAATTTTTTTTTTTTAAAATACATTGTTACAAACGAGAATTTTATTCAACAGATTCAAAAACCATTGAATCGGGTGTAAAACTTATTGCTGAATCAAGTGATGTACACCGCTAAGCATGAAATTGGCGAGAAGAGCCTCAACCACCCCGATTTCCCTTAAATTCATGCAATTTCTTCGAAAAAAAATTGTAACAAACGAAAATGCAATTGATCAGATGAAAAAGCATTGATTCAGGTGAAAAATTCATTGTTGAATCAAATGAAGAACACTGCTTAGCACTGAGTTGACGAGGAAAGTTTCTCTTCGCCCAATTTTCCCTAAATTCATTCATAAATTTATTTTTGTAGAGAAATGAATCCAACTTAGATGAAATTTCAGGGACTAGATAAGAGAAAATCGATGTTAAAAAACATGCGAAAAAAAAATTCGCCTTGTCTCCCGGTGAGACTTGAACCCACATCTTGCGCCTCTCCGGGGCCCATGTATTAACATTCTACTACAGGAGACCAACCTGGCGTCAAGGAGACAAGGCGAATTTTTTTCGCATGTTTTTCAACATCGATTTTCTCTTATCTAGTCCCTGGAATTTCATCTAAGTTGGATTCATTTCTCTACAAAAAAAAGTTTCGCTGACTGAATGTTTGAGTCAAGACCCATCTCTGGGTCGCAATTTAAAAATATTCATTCATAAACTCATACAATATGAACCAAAAAATCTTAGTAACAAATGAGAAAGCATCAGAAAAGGGAACAAAAACATTAAAAACATGTGTAAACCTAACTGATGAATAAAATAATGGACATCGTTTTATTTTTGTTGATGAATGAAGTCCTAATTGCCTCAATTTCCCCTAAATATTTGCAAAATATTATAAAAAATCTTGTAACATTCGAGAATGCATCAGAAAGTGCACAGAAACAACTGAACTATGTGAAAAACTAACTGTTGAAAAGAATGATGTACACAGCTAATCGTTTGACGAAAATGCCTGGATCGCCACGTGTCCCCTAAATTTTAACGATATTTGGGTGAATTCATAATTGATAATAGTGACATTCAAACCAATCTCTTTTATTACAAGTAATTTTTTTATATTTCATGAATTTACGGGAAAGGGGATCGATTGAGGATCTTTTCATCAACTGAGCGCTGAACAGAACTCCTCATTGGCTATAATATATCAGGAAGCTTAGAAAGTTTAGCGGTTTACTAGGTTCTATTCATCGATCAGTTTGATGCATGATTTAATCAATTTTGTGCGATTTCTGACGCATTTTCAATTGTTGTAAAGTTTTTTCCAAGCATATGGCATGATTCTAGGGGAAATTGGGGCAATTGGGATTGCTCTCATTAACTGAGATTGAACAGTCAGTTTAACACTTGATTTAATTTTTTTTATAATCTTTGATGGTGCTTTCTCTTTTGGATATTTTAAATTATTTTGCATGAATTTATGAATAAATGTAGGGGAATTTGAAGGAAATGAGACCTATCTCGTAAACCTTATGCTAAGCGGTGTCGAACATTCAATTAAGCAATATGTTTAAAATTTGATTCAATCATTTTTGAGCATTTTCTGATGGTTTCTCGTTTGTAACCACTATTTTTTGGAACCTACATATCGCATTATTTTAGGGCAAGTTGAGGAAATTGATCTTCTCGTCAATTTAATGCTAAGCGGTGCACATCATTCTATTCAATAATGAATTTTACACCTGTTTTGATCATTTTTGTGCATTTTCTGATGCAATGTCATTTGTTATAATATTTTTTTTCCAACATATCGCTCGGTTTTAGGAAAAAACGGGATGATTGCGGCTATTCTCGTAAGCTGAGCACTAAGCGGTGTACACCACTGGATTTAGCGACAAATTTTACACTAAATCACTTGGTTTTTGCTTTTAATATGTGAATTGCTCGATTGTTACAGTGAAATTTATGCAAAAATTTAAAAAAGCTAGGGGAAGTTTGGGATATTTAGCCGTTTTTATTCATTCTAGTGCAAAAAAAACTACACGATTAGCTAGAAGATAAATAAATCTACAAAAATGATCATTCATGATGAAAAATGGTAGAATAACACTTTGTTTAACTGCATTTCTTTGAAAATTTTCTTATGTTTAGGGAAAAAGAGCGAAAATGAGCCACTTGTCATAGTCAAAACAAAAATTGGAGTAAATCAATCGATTCAGCCGACATTTTTATATGACAAAAGTAATCGGCACATTACAGAAAATGTCCATTTCTCATCTAAAATAGATTTAAAACAGTGTAAATGATTGAAACTAAATCATTTAATCAACATTTGTTCATTTTTGAGAACAATTGGTTGCATTCGTTAAGTTGCTTTTGAATTTTTGATTAAAAAAATTGTGCAGATCTTAATAGCTGTTTAGTTATTTAAATATGTTAAAATCAGTGAAACAGTATATAAACTAGTTTAGAGTTTAGATGAGCAATGAAAATAACAAAAAAATATAAAAAAATATTTTTAAAAAAATCACAAAAACTTCGATAAATCGCTAAAAATTAGACGTTATGGTAAGTAATCAAACAGAGAAATGTGAAAAACCGTACAAGTTTTTTTTATATAAAATGTTATGTCAGACTTCAAAAGTGGCTGAAAATCATTTCGAAAAAATATACTCGTTTATTTTGACTTATAAGGAAAGTTTTTAGACTTCAAACGTTTTTTTTTTATTCTAAAAATGTGCAATTTTACCACACTCTAAAGAACATTTAAAATTATTCTAAAAATTTTATAGTTAATATATGTTTGGACTGAACTTTTTGAATCATCCAGCTAGACCAGCTAAGCGTTTCGCAGTTTCTTGATATAAATCATTCATTGAAAACCGGAAATTGCCATCCGATCCTCATTAAATGCATCATTTGCGCCCGACATTGGTCTAAAAATTCTTGCCTCCTAGTAAATAACCGGCACATTCAACGAACGAATCTAAGACTTTTAAAGAATCCACTTGAAGGTTTACGATTTCCAGATGTCATTTTTATTATTACGCCTTTTTCCGCCACGAATTATGCCAATTTTTCTTGTGCTCTCTCGTCCAAACCCAAACAATCTCTTTTTACCCGTTGAATAACGGAGGAAAAATTTCGTTTCGTTTCCCATTGCGAAACATTCGAACGGCGCGGCGGCATGGAGCAATAAGGTCGCATGCTGGCCATAATTATGTCGTTTCTTTGATGTGCACCAAGAGTGGTTGTTGACTTTTGCCACGCGCAGATCTATCTTGATTCCCCATGTTTCAAGCCTAAGATCTTGTAATTAAGTCGTCTGCATCTCGGTCATATAATCAGGCTGATCGAGTCACACTTGAAACTTCTGGTTTTCTCAATAGCGTCAGTTGAGAAACATTTACCGATTAGTCTAACGCACTCTAACGAGGGTGATTGACCATCCGGCGATGTCGCTTAAGATGTGGTTTTTCATACCTTGCCGAAAGAGAATCAACCAAACGCGAACCTTCATGAGTCATTTCCCGAACTCCTTTATGGGTGGAATTCTTTGTTCGTAGCTTTGACATTTCGATTGAACAATCGGGGGATAAATAAAAGTTATTGATGTGACTAATCATGATCACCATCAGTGGTTCACTTATGGAGTTTGTGAATGCGTTATTAAGTTGTTTTTTTTTTCAAATTTTTGATTGATGTTACTTCAGTTTCCACTCAATGGCTTAACATAGAAATTTTCATAGACTCAAAGGACCTTTAAATCCAAGAATTTATTGTATGTTTATTTGAACACAACGTTAAATAATAATATTTCCATCCATTTATGTTGCTTATTAGAAGTAATTTCAATCAATTACTGAGAAAATGAATACTGTGTCAACCTTTTATCAGCCGTGGTGCACCCGCTTAATTGTGATTGCATAATTTACGAGAAGAACAGTAAACGCTCAAGACAGCTGATTTTTTAATGAAAGTTTTGCTTATCTTCTGCATACTCGATACTCGTTCCCGTCATGCAAGTCCAGCAGTTCCACTCAATCTCGATTGCAAGAAAAGTCAACAGAATCATCCCGGAAATGAATGCATTTCCATAAAACAACTGGAGCTACGGATTAATAAATCGGATGCAAATTTCCCTGTCCGGGACCCAACTTGACGAGATTACCTTGTGGGGGGAAATTGATTTTCATCGATGAAGGATGAACCATGAGTCAACATGCATTTTCTTGAAGCGGTTCACTTGTACCAGCTCAAATAATGTTCATAGGGTGGTCTGTCAATTTTGATAGATTTTTCAAATAATGAAATTTTATTTCATGTGAATTAGGTATTCAAGGTAATACACCAAGCTTATCAGGAGTGTTCCAAAGATTCTCTATTGATACAAATTTAATCTATACATTGAGTTTTTTTATATTAAACTGACGTTTAAAGCTTCTAACTTATACTTGAAAATATGAACGTTCATTTCCATAGAAGAGTATCTTATTTATTTAGTTTTAAAGCTTCCATTAACATTTCAAGAAAATTTATCGCAAGAATCGGGCCCAATCATATATGTTGTGTTCCCAAAGTTGAAAATTTTGTTTTTTTCAATTATTTTATTTTTTGTAGTCCAAGCTATACAAAACAAAAATAATTTCAAGAATGTGAAATATAAAAATAAAAAGATAACAATAACACATTAACATTCTTAGTTGCGGCAAGCGTTACCAGTCGAAGTGTTAAAAACAAATTCATGTTCGGACATTCCTTTTTTTTCGGATCCTCATCACTGTAAAAAAGATAATGAAAAACTGTTTGAGTGCGGCATTTTAAATTCTTTATTGATTTTCACTTCAGTTATTTAATGGACCATTCAAGTATTACGTTACGTGTTAAGGGGAAGGCGGTGTAGTAGCTTGTTGCGCTTCGTAGCAGGGTGGATTTGATTTAAATCAAAGTGATTTAAATCATGATTAAAATCACGATTTAAATCACTTGATTTTGATCAGTGATTTAAATCAAAGTTTCTTAGTGAATAAAAAAATACCTATAATTTCGTGAGTATGGATTTTTTTTCTATTTTTCCACGTTTCTAAGCATCAAAGCATCCCCTCGGGAATTACGAATTGATTTTTTTTCTTGCTCCTTGTGATATTCCGAAAGTTGTGATTGACGAGAAGCCTAATGCTTGTCTGCGTAGAAGAGGGTTGGAGTTTGGATAATGTCCACGTGGACATATTTCATAAATATTACTCAAATTAAATTCAATAAATATATTTTGATATGAAGTTGGTATTGGCATGCACAAAGTATTTTTTTAATTTCTTTCAATCAAACTGAAGTCAATTTTCTTTTCCTTTTTTTATAAAGTCATCTGATTTTCCATGTTTTTGCTTAAATTTCAATGCTCAACATTTTTAAAAGTTATGAATTAGAATTTATTCTATCTGTTTGAACTTGTGATTTCTCTGAACCAAGAAGGCTCTGAAAAAAAAGGCTGATTGAGTGCCAAATTCTTTTTCGTAGTCCGTCTATAATGGTGAATTTTGATAACATTTTCATTCAGTAAAGGAATTGTTCACTTGTTAATGAAATTAACCATTTTAATTTAAAAAGCTTTAAAATTTTTTATTCAAACAATAAAATTAGACGAGGACATGTTGCATTACAAAGGAGTAAGCTTACGAGAATTTAACAAAATTTTCCAACACAACCGTTAATCGTTTCGAGTCGTTAGATACAAAGTTTAATCGATGTGGAGCATTGGTCTTTGATGAATGTTGAAAATCATGAATCATGAATACACTTATACAGCCTTTATAAAGCTGAGTTTAACAACTCACTTCATCACATGATAGAAGTACCTTCAGTTGCTTAAATATTTTCCTCAAATGCAATGTATTGGATAAATCCTTTTCAAATAAAAAAAAATCCGATTTAAATCGAAAAAAACTGATGTTTTTGGTTTTTTTGAAAAAATAATTCATTTTTATCCACCCTGCTTCGTAGATTTTTGATTGAAAATCTTTTAAAAATATGTTACGTAGGGGGGGAGGGGGGGGGGGGCATTTGAAAATTATTGAAAATTTTGCTACGTTATATTTGAACGTTCTCTTATCCGCACGGAATTCCGTGGTTTTCTTGGGGTTTCTGCAATGATGCGGCTTCCATCAGTTTAAACTGCCTTATTTGAACAGTTTCGTCTGAATAATTTTAATGAAATGGCACAAGTTGAACATTTCCATCCAATTTTTTTTAAATCAAACAGATATAATTTTACACTATTTGTGATAAAAATTTTATTGATCACATGATTTTTGCATCATGGAATGTAAAATTAAAGTAAATGAATTGAATCTGTCCACTTTTTGAAATGTTACATAAATAACACCAAAAGGAAATGAAAATTACATCTTTTTTTAATTACGCATGGAAAAAAATAGATCATGGGTGTTTTCGATTCCGTATACAATAAGAATTTTTTTTTGCTATGTATTAACCTTCTTTCTCATAGCGATATCTCAGGAACAGTTGAAGCTAGATAAATGAAATTTTCTGACTATTCCTAAAATAAGGAGCTCTACAAATTCTCATTTTAAGATTTTTGAATAGGGTTATCAGAGTCACCAAGCAAAAAAAAAGACAATAAGCCGGTTAAATGCTTTTGAAAAATTCGAGTTCTTATATTATAGGTCTTCAAAAAACGACGTTAACGCCAAAAAGGCGTTTAAAATTAGTGTTTTTCGTCAAAGATAACTCATTTTGATAAAACCGTATTTAAAAACCCTTGATTGATATGAATTAAGATAGATTGAGAGCTCATCTTGAATGAATAAAAGTGCTTGGTATTACAGACCATTTAAAAAGATCATAAAAAGAATGATTTTATAACTATACTAGCAGACCCGGTAAACTTCGTCTTACCCTGTTAAATTTTGCGTCCATTTTCCATTTTTCTTCGCTGATTAACCTTTAAAATTTATTAAATATTGAGTTGTTAATCGTCTCGCTTTTGTGAACATGCTCTAGTTTTTTCTTTAAATTTACTCATTTCCGTTTACTTGAATTGTCCCGCTTAACTTTCATGAATACTTTTTATTAACTTTTCTTTCATTCAGATTTTTTTATATCAACGAATGGTCAGGCTTCAGATTCTTGTCGCAAAATGGTTTTATTTTTTCAGTTCGTTGTTATCGTCCAACTTGCATGCCTATTGCAAAAGAAATCACTTTATGTAACTTTTTTCATAAATAATTGTATGTTGATAATATGTATGTTTCATTTATTGTATACCATTTAGTTGATTTATTCAGCTTTGTTCGAAATAACATTAAGGTTTGAATCTAAATCAAAAGTTTCTCATTTATTATAATTTATTGCATATAAAACATTACGAAAATAAAATTTTGAATATTGGGACAATTTTTGGAGTACTTGGGAGCTAAAAGCGCTGCGCTTTCAGCTCCCAATTAGTTTTGGGACAGCTTTTCGTTCACCATCCTCACCCCTCGAAGTAGTTTGAATTAATATACATATTTTCTCCAAAATCATGTTCAAAAAGTTTTTCTAGATACCGAACTTATAGATATGACACATTTCAACTTGAAGTGTTCCCAAACAGCATTTGCCATGGCATAAAATCTGGCGATCTTGTATACTGCAATCTACTTTTTTATGTTAATTATTGAAAAAAAAAGCAAATTACATTCCTATGAACTTGAACCCAATGAATCAATGAAACGATTGGTATTAAAATTAGAAAAAAATATGTTTTTAATTGAAGATCGAAATGATGTTCTGATTTCAAAATTTCCTGAACATTGTTGGTGGGGTTCTGCGATTTGATTTAAGACTATGTAATATTTTCAAGGTTCAATAACATTTAATTGAAAAGCAGATTTAAAAAAACTAAATAGTTCGAAAAGAAATAATCTGTTCAGGCTACGATGGATTCATGAGTTCATATCATTTTCTGGAAAATTTCATGCTGAAATAACTCAAAACCTTAAAAAAATAAGTGTTTTTTTTGTAAATCGAAACTCTCAATAAAGGAACACCGGGTATGATAACAGTGAACCTGTAAACAGTTTTTCGGTAAATAATTTTAGAAAAAGTTGAGTTTGTTTAGTCAGATTGTTTATTTGGGCCCAACCATTTATAAATGAAGAAATAATTTATACATTTTATGTAAATTTTGAGCGTTTGCATTCGTTCTAGTGTACCTTTTAACTGAAAATTCTTCTTGGATTATTGATAACTTACACATATGGTTGCAAAAAATTCTTTGCATTCGGCCTTTAAATAAACATCAATCCTATTTAATCCTTCTTAAAGGACAGTACATGTGTCTGTTGATTTTCAACGGATTTTGTTGTTCTGTAAATTTAAAGGCGTTTGATTTATCTTCAGTTAAGCATATTTGTACATGTTCGAAAAATGTTTCTAGGCGTATTGGATTATTCAATCGTATGTAAATCTTCCACTTTCTTTTTTTCAAACGTCCGCAAAGAGTCATACCATTTTTTCATACGCATCAGTATCAAATTCATGTTTTTTAGACAACCATTGCTGATTCAGTTAACATGAAATAAAAACAGTTTTAATATTTAAAACCGTTTATATGGTTTTGATTAGATCGGTAAAATATCAATCTGGGTTACATCTAGGCTTCATTTATTCATATGTGCTGTACAAATAAGCTAGGAATCAAGAAGAAAAAAACCCATCTAGACTTCATATCGCCGCCACGTGCGTTGAAAGTATGCTTGGTTGAGAGATAGGCGCCCAAATATTCCCACTAATCAGTATGCTATGCCCTGGTTACTATCCTCTCACGACGTTTGTTCGCGACGCCTCGACCATAGAGACGAATAACAAACAGCCCGCCCGGCGCCCAAAGTAAAGAAAATCTCAAAAATAATGGATGTCATGACTTTTATTTGATTCAAAAAACTACAAATTTAATTTTTACGGACAATTGAGGTGACTTTTTGTTAATTTTATTCGATATAAACCGATTCGCATGGCTACAGAATATTCTAAAAATAATTTCATTCAAATCGTTTTGGTCATTTCGGAGGAGTAGTACTACAAACACCGTTACAAGAGAATTTTATATAATAGATTTTAATAAGGATCAAGGAATTTTGATAAAAAAATTGCCTTTCTCTTCAATTATGTTCAATTCCAACCGTTAGTGATAAGTAAATAATGAAAAAAAATAATAAGATACCGTAAACTGGGGGAACTTTCATCAGGGAAATCTTAAAATATCTGGTTTTTCGAAGGCTCACAAACAAACATCTCTTCTGATCAAATATAAGCTTTTAGGAGAAATCAAAGTTCAACTTTTTTCTTGGTTTAGGTTTAGTTTGAGTGTTATTTTTATGGACATTTGATGATAATTTTTGGATATTGTATGAAAACGGTAATTTTCCACGAAAAAGCCCGTTTATAAAAATTTGTCTTAAAACCCTACCAAATGATAAAGTTTGAAGATAAAAAAGAACATGGGTGCAGTGCGAGGACCAAGGCTAGGTAAAATTTCATTTGTCAGGCCAAAAAATATTGAAAAATGTATATAATTTTTGCCCCTAAATGTATGCAGCAACATTGTCCATCTTTTGAGTATATTTGTTTTTGAAAGAAAACGTTAAAACATTCAATTGAGTCCAAACAAAAAGTCACTGTTATCGATGTTTTGAGCCTTCTTAATTTGAAGATGTTAAGATACGTAAAAACCATAGTGATCAAAGTTACCCTGAAACTCGAAATCTGGTTTAGTAACAAACATTTAATTATAACCACAAATGTCGTTGGAATTTACTGCAATCAATGATGATGTTTAATTCTCCTTACCTAAGTTAGTGTTTTAAAGCTTTTAGGTATTACGAAAAAGCAACCCCTTCCTAAATATTCAAAAATTAATCAAAAAAGTGATCAAAGCTCCCCCAGTTTACGGTAACCAATTCTTACATAAAATCAAAGAATTTCAATAGGTATATTGAGGACCAAATCTGAGGTTTAACGACTTTTACATTACGCTTTTTGTTATTCTGAGCATGACTACTATCAAATGTTAAAATAAGTGTTTAAATAATATTATAAGAAATTAAATACGACACTTTAATTAACTCAAGAATTTGAAATCTGTACATTTAATTTATTTATTGATCTGCTTTCATCAAGAATCGACTCTCCCGCACTTTTGAAGATCTTCCACTTAGCGTCCGACCTCGTGGTTTGAGGAATCGGGATCTTCAGCTCTTCGTTCCTGTTAGACGAAACAATTACGGGGCCAACTCTGCAAAAATTGGCGTCATCAAGACTTTTAACCGCTTCTCAGAGCGTTTTGATTTTGACGTTTCGAAGGTTGTATTCCGAAGAAGAATTCTTAGTGTTCTAAGTTCAGTGTATATTTGTATTCGTAGTTAGTCGCTTAATTTTTAAATATCATGTGGATCAATATATGATCTGTTGATTTAACAATATTAAATAAATATTTTATGTTAAACGGCTCCGCGAATTTCTGGAATCCTTCGTTGTATGTTTTCTGCGTTTTAATAATATTTAATATTTTAATAATAATATTAAAATTTAGTTTTTTTTTTGTAGAGAAATGAATCCAACTGTGTTAGTTCAAATTTCAGGGACTAGACAAGATGAAAATTATTGTTGAAAAACATGCGAAAAAATTCGCCTTGTCTCCCGATAGAACTTGGACCGCACATCTCTGGGTCGCAGTTTAAAAATTAAAATTTAGTTTTTTTCAATTGGTTTGTATGATTTTATTGATTAAATATGTTTTTGGTCCAGTTTTAAAAATATAAACTAATTATTCATTTAAAAAAACAATTGTTTTCAAGAAGAAAATAAATGATTTTGAATTTTTTCTTATTTTTCCTTTCATGAAATATGACATCAGAAACCAACAAGTTTTTTTTTACTGTAAAGAAACTTTAAATCAGTTATTTGTCCCATCACCTTTAGCTGAAATAGAGAAATTTCATTATTTTCACCAGGATGGTCACCATTTTTGTTCAAATATTTTTTTTCTTTGTGATAAGATGGTGAACACGTACATGATTCCAAAACGGTAGAATGTATAAAAATCGGTTCAGTAGTTTTAAACATACAGAAAGAATCTGGGTCTATGTGACCCTAACCGGTTAATTGTCCTTTTTTATCCGTATAGAAAGGTTAAGCTCACGATATCTGAAATTTTGTCACATTATAGAGAAGACTCCCCCCTTTTCACGAAAAATAGAAAACTAGAAAATTTATAAAATTTTCACTTTAATTCTTACATTCCAAACTTCAAATGTGTGAAAACTTCTTCAATTTTTTTTTTTCAAATTTAATAATTTGACAAGATAGGCACAGTCGAACCAATTTCGAAGAAAATTTCAAAACCTAAAATAAAAAATGGTAGAAAAGGTCATGAAAGTAATTGTCATTACTGTAACAAATTTCCAAATCATAGTATGAAAAGTTTATATTTTTTTTTGTTTCGATTATAGTTGTTTTACCATCTTTATGGCATTCGCGACTTTAATAGTTGCAGTTGACGGATCGTTATCGAAAAACTATCCGGTACAACTGTGTTCGATATTTACTCTTGGGCTCGAACTCGTGGACATCGGCTCAGGAGACAACAGACTTGCCAACTGAGCTATATCACAAGCCCTTAAAAAAAGTTTATATGATTACTGAAGACTGAATGGAGATTTAAGTTCAATGAAGAAAGTTAGAGCTGTCTAACAATATGTTGTTACTCCCTTGAATACAAAAACTCTTTAAATTTATTTTTTAACTAGCTTCCATTGAATTCCAAAAATGTGACGAGGTAGCATATCATTTTGTTAAGAATAAAATAAACAACACCGAGTGTTTGATGATGTGCCAGTGTGTAGTACTCTGCCCAAATTACCATATATTTATAGCTTTATACCAGCATTCAAGTGCTGAATTGCACTATATCACTTCTTCAAGTGCACTTTTGCATTATAACAGCTTTTCAAAACTCTTTCAAAATTCAGCTGGCATTTTATCACAATGCTTTAGAAATGTAACATAGCTCTTAATAATAACGAATGATTTATTTTCTAAACACTAAATTGGCATCACAAAAGCTTGCTTTAATGCTTTTAAACACTACAGCGGCATTAGGACAATGCGCTTTATATTGGAATGATGCTGAATCGTTGCAAATTTAGGGCACCAGTTGCTAGAAATTTGATTCATATAAGGTTTTTTTCAAAGATGTAACGCGGACCTGATAAGTCCACAAGCAGAGTCACTAAAAATTTCCGAGCCATAGATGTCATGAGTTCGATTCCAAATCATCTTCAGCAGAAAATAATAAAAAAAAGTTATGTGAGAAAACCAACCCGAAAGATCCCCTTAATATGCATAAGCGAATATCAACAAAAGACATATTCAGCATCATGGCAGAAAAATGCAGCCAACCAAAAATCAAAAAGATATTATTTCCCACATGGTCGTACCTCATTTGAACTAAATAGCATCAATTAATGCTAATAGAGTGCTTTTATAGGGTTATACCAGTTTTTTTTTACTAAAGCAGCAGATACTTTCGCCAAACCTGGCTCACAGAGCTAATATAATGCACAGCATTAAGCACTATAGCTGGTGTTACAACAGAATTGGTGCCACTTTTCAGTACTTATGGTTACTTGGGTGTAACAAGGTTGCCTATAAAAAAAAAGCTGAGTTTTTGCAAAATAAAAATTTGACTTTCTGTGACATTAAGTAAAAAATCTGTCATGGTTTTCTGTGATGTTTTTATCCTATCAATTTCATTTCTATCTTATGAATAATTGGGTATTTTTTACATTTTATTTGAGAAAAAGCAGTCAATATTACCAACCTTACCATATTCTGCCAATCCAAAATAGGATATCTCAAATTTATACTGACATAAAATTATGGTTTAGCAAACACGTTTAAAATTTAAAAAAAAACTGTGGAATCTGAGATTTTTCTGAAATTCTGTGTTCTGAGACACAGATTCTGTGATTAAAATTTGCCCGACATTTTGTGAAATTTAGAGTTTTTTCTATGATACTGTGATAAAAGTACGTTTAAAATTCAAAAAATCGTTCTTAAATAACTATTAACACGAACATTTCAAAGTTTTTTTTTCAATTTATCAAACCTACGAACATGCTTGGCATCGCTCCTCAGATTTGCCCGTTCAGAGTAAGAGCGTGTATTTTTTTCGCTGTGCTCTTCCCAAGCAGAGAATCTTTAAAAAATGCTCCGTTTCCTCCAGAGCGACCAAGCGTCCACCCAAGTGTGGGCAAGAGAAGCAAACAAACTGATGAAGTGCGTTCTCGGTGCAGATAAATTCGTTCGCACTCGGGCGAAAGAGAAGCTTTACAGAAAACTCGGTTTGTCTTCATCGGTTGCGTCTGGATCGATGTTTGGAAGTGCGTCAGAATTTACAATGCAGAACATAAATCTAACGGAACTAAATTAATAACGCCAAAGGTTGTTAAGATAGAATGCTGGTGTTTTCGACAATATTGCTCTGTATAATAAAGCGCATATTTTGATATGAAATATAAAGTTTAGAAGTCCACCAATAGCGAGATATAAATCATAACTTTCTTGTTTAGCATTTTAGAGCTTAAGTTTCTTCTACAAAGTTATTTATCTCATCAAAATACACAACTTTGCTAAACATATCAAAGTTCTTCAATCTTAACCCAAGGACACGGTTGAATTAAAAAAAAATTGAAAAATGCTCTACATAAAGTTATTGTTATTATCGCGCTATTTTTGAATCTCTCGTCTTTAAATTTTATATCAAAATATGCGAATTAATAACTTTGCTCAAAACACCTATCTCTTCATTCCTGAGCTAGTTCCTCTAGATTGATGTTCTGCACTAGGACAAATGATTAGCTACGAAAGCTTTCTTCGGTCGAAAAATATCAAAAGCGTAGCGGTTAAGGAAGATAAATCCTAAATTTCACGATTTGTGAAAGTTTTGAAGTTTTATTATTGAAATTTGTCCCAGATCCCTGCGTAATGTTCACGGTTTGTTTAAAAGACAAAGATTTTTGGATAATTTTAGTAAGTGTTACTTTTCGAATTGCTGCTTTTGTAAATTAATGCTTCCCACGTACGATATTAAAAGTACATAAACCTAATTATGCAGCAATTTGCGGTTGCCGGGAATTTGTGAAAAAACTACTTGGATTTTGCCCAGTTTTATCCACATTATTTGGAAAATGAAACAAGATAATCAAATTCAGTTTAAAATTGTTTGTCAAAAATTGGGTTTGTGAAAGTTTATTTCATAAAAAATCAAACCAAAACTTTCCTTCGTATGCTTTATACATAAATTTGACACTGCAGATGTGTTGCGACAAAAAAATGTAGGTCGTTTTTCTTCACTAGATGAATGTCTGGAATTTCCTCAGATTTGGCCGGATATTGCTCGGTTTATGGAATGGAGAATTTCAGATTATTTACCCGGTTTTCACCATGTATTTCAAATTATTTGCCAGGAAATGCCCGGCCCGGTTACGTACAAAAATAGTTCATACATAAATCTACATTGGACCTCTTCAACTGATGCACTGTTCCGCACTGCATAACGGCTTTTTTTTAAGAAAACATTCCTGCATTGAAATCTTTCTGGCTGGATACACTGAGCTACACAGCAGCGTCGCTAGAGCACAATTTTCTAGCCAGCTCCTTCTCTTTTCTTTAGAGCGAGCGACGTCCACCCGACCGTCAGAGCAACCGCAATCGGGCGCACTCGGCAAAAAGATAAGTGAACGTTGATCGGCTGAGCAGTGCACTCGGAAACCGAAATGATAAAAGTGTGATTCGTTCTCTGCTCTGTTCTGTTTGCGAGGTGTTGGACAAGCATGCCTACGAATATCTAAATAAATTTATAATGTGCTTAAAACATTCCTTAACACGTTCGTCGCCACGGCACCCATATTCGGGTGACGGGTGTATTTCCTGGGGGGGGGGGGGGGGGGGGGGGGGGGGGGCGTCACATCAAAAAGCGTGTGACGCTCTCTCACTTGAGTTTACCGCTCAGCTTCGCCACACGTTTCTAATATGGGAGTTCTCCCTCTTTGCTTTCTCTCTCTGAATATTTCTTTGAGCCCGGCTAGTAAAACTACCAAAATGAGCGTGGCGACGAACGTGTTAAAATGGGAAGCTTGATGTCAGGAGATAGGAAATTTTATGGAAACACAGTAAATAATTTTGTTTTTTTTCTAGATTATTTTGAACAAAGCGTTATAAAACATTGAGTTTTGGTAATTTTTTTCAGCTACCGAACCAAAAAGTGTCCAAATCACAAATTAAATTTAAGAAAGAATCAATAAAACTTTCAATGATTATATTTTACATTTCTTCACTCAATTTAACACTCCATGCTGTCTGATAGAAATAAACATTGAATATATACTATCATTACAATGCTTTCTGTTAATTTATACAGTGTTGCCAGTTACTGTGACGGCTATGTATAGTTAATTTTTATCGTGCAACATGAAATTTTCTTCTCAAATTGAACTGGTTATCAAAATTTTATGCTGCAAATCTTCTTACCGGAATGTTTTGTTTTATTCAAAAATTTTGGAAAAAAAAACCAAATTTTGACCGAAAATTGTTAAGCTGAATGGATGTTAGGCCGAATTGTCATACGGTTGAAGGTATGTTAGGAAAGATTGTCTTCAGGCGGAATGAATTCTTCAGACAGTTAGATAAAATAACTAAATATGGATTTATTTGGTCAAAAACTCCAATGCTAATACATTATTTGCAGGTCCAATCGCCCTCAGCATTAATAATAGCTGTACCTACATCCTAGAGGCATACTTTGGATAGGATTTTGAGCATATTCCTCTGAAAATGAACTCCAAATTTTGTGAATCCAGCGGACAAGCTGCATCAAATTCCAGGGTCGATTCTTCGCGAAGCATGCAGAACGATGGTACCCTCTTTGTGAGAAAAAAAAAATACACCAGTAAACATTATCGATCGCAAGTAATTGTGACTAAGCTCTCATGTAAGGGGCCGTCCATAAATGATGTCACGCATTAGGGGGGAGGGGGATTCGATTTTTGTGACAATTTGTGACATGGGGGGAGGGGTGGTCAGCTTAAAAGTGACATCACATATTGTTTCAAAAAAAAGGCAAAACAATAACAAATAATTTTATCCTAATTTCAATAAAATTATACTACTTAAACTTTATGAGCGTAAGAAAGTTCAAAAGAACACTTCCACTGCAACACTCAGGAAAGTCCGCCCCACTAAAATTGTGGAAAAACGTGAACAGGAATGCTTGGCTATTCTAACCTGTGAAGGAATTGCGAATTGATTGAAGAAGTGGAAATAGATTTGAATGGTTTCTCAGACATCGTCGCTGATGCTGCAGCTACTGCCTCGACTTTCCCGGTCATTGATATGGAAAGTCATCAATATAATCTTTGGACTTATGATTGAAATGTATTTTAAGCAATGATTGAAGGCTTGTTAAAAGTTGGTAACCTTTTTTTCAATTCTTTGATAAAAACTGATAATTTAAAAAATACATTTTAATCAAATTTCTAAAGAGTTGAAAATTTTATCCCTTAGAGAGGGAAGGGGAGAGGGGGTTAATGAAAACGGGACGTAATACAAAGAGGGGGGTGACTGAAATTGTGGCAATATGTGACAAGGGGGAGAGAGGGGGTCTTTTTTTTAAAATTTTGCGTGACAACATTAATGGACGGCCCCTAACGGCCCCGGCCAGGTATTTGATTCGCACTCTTGCACCATTTCTTCTGAAATTCGACCTTTCATCCATTCGACTTAACAATTTCGGCCTAATAACTCATTGCACAATTGCGCAATTTGATCTAAAATTAACTCAGCCTAACATCTTTTCAGCCTATTGTCCTTTCGGCCTAGAATCCATTCGATCTACAGTCCATTCAACCAAACAGTCTTCGACCAGTCAACCTTCAGCCTGAAGACCCTGTCGGTCCATTGTCCTATTCGGCCGATCTAATGGATTTTTGGGCCTGATGACCTTTTCTGTTTTACTTCTGTGGCCTTCTGACTGAAAAAAATCAAAAATTGTATTTTTTATTACAACTGAAATGATCTTAGCGATGCAATTTTTTTTCGTTAAAAACATTCAATCATTTTATGAAAAAAAAGAGGAAAGGGAAAATTAAATAATAAGGGTCATTATCAAACATACACCTTTTTTCAGGTTAAGGTGCAAAATCCGGATAGATAAGAAAGGAATGCTTTTACAACAACAAAAAAGCATGGACGAGTGTTTCCCGGGGTGTTTCACTATTATTTAAACATGTGTCGTGAACAACTTGATAACCGGAGGTTTAGTGACGTGTTTCGCGCATCATTGCTTTGCGGTCGGCCATCAGTCGACGGGAACGCTCCTCGGGACGCCAAGCATGTAACCAACCATCTTCTGGTCGCTTATCCATCTATAAAAGGTAGGATGTTGTTGCCTCATCTGCCTCAGGTTTGTTGCCGGCTGTCACATGTGCGCCAATTACATATAATTGATTGCAAACACATACAATGAGGTGGGAAAGAGAAGAACCCTGCTGCCCATCAGAATGACATCTATTGGAGAGTGTGCTTGGGAAAACTGCTCCAGACTATGGCTCAATTATTTCTGGATAGAACTCGATATTGTTGTTAAAAGATCTATGGGATGTCTAGGCAAGAAAGAAGAGATGTCAATCAATCAAAGTTTCTAGAACTGGCGGCTGGCCGAGTTTTCAATCTGAACATCTTAAGCTCGTAGATTAGATGGTCAATTACGTCATGTCACTGTATAGTAAAAACATCTGACTATAAAAGTTTTTCATACGAAAAAAGGTGAACACAAGACCGCAGCGAGTTATGAATGGAAATTTAAAATGTATAAATTTATACACCTCCCATCACTTATGTTTGTTGTTTTTTTCTGTCGCAAAAAAGCAATAAAATTTATTAGCAAATAGCAAGAACATTTATTCAGTCCTGAATGAGCGCAACTAGTTCTAACTTTGTATGAGGAAACAAAATTTTAAATTGAAAAAGTATAAAAATTATAATATTTTTTTAACTTCTTTATTTGAAACGACTCATGCTTTTAGGCATTCAAGAGCCAAACTCGTCTCTTTGTTTACAGTTGTGTGCTTAAATCTAGTTAATCACATTTCGAACGGATGAGAGAATACACAGAATATAATTTAGATTTAAATATTTGTTGGTTCTTTTAGTACATTTCATGTGAAATGACCAAAAACTTTACTTGTACCCAAGAAAAGAATATATTCTTGACGATTTCAGAAATCAATGAAACATCTCAATCAAGCATAGCTGTCTGTAGTTATAGATATTTGAAAATAAAATAAAAATTTTGATTTATTATTCGGAATCGATTTATGATATGAAAATATTTTTTTTTTTTTATTTGTCGGCTAAAAGTTAGCTTGGGTTAGTTTGATTGACTACTCACATTAACCTGGAGTCCTCGAACCCGAAATGCATCACAAAAACTCCATACTGAAATTAAATCTAATTATGTTTTGATTATCATGTTCCAAGATGGGCTTGTGATATAGCTCAGTTGGAAAGTAAGTTGTCTCCTGAGCCGAATTCTGCGAGTTCGAGCCCAAGAGTAAACACATCAAACACATTTTTACCGGGTAAGTTCTTCAGTAACTGTCCGCCAACTGCAACGTTGATATGAAGTCCCACGAAACATTTTTGTAGGTATATTTTGCAACAACTTCTTAAACGTTTTATACGATTTTCAACACCACACTCGTGCATCCTGAAAGTATGCGAGAGGGCGTTAGTTTTGTTCTCAATGCATGCAAACCGTTGCCAGCGACAAATGTTTGCTGCTTCTCTCATTGGACAATTTTTCCAAATGAACCATTTGATCTTAAGCCAGCTGGTGCACTACTTATCGCAGAGAGAACAACATGGTTGTTTTATCACGCTACTCCCGCGCGGGAGAACAAATTTGCAAACATGTCGGACTTTTTATCATATCCAATTTATACCGACTTTAGCCATTTTTACGATAGTTTACTCATTTGGTAGGAATTGCGATTCGTATTTACATTGTTAATGATTTGAGCTATCAGCTATCTAATACGATTTTATGTCTGCCGGGCTCGTGAATGTCATAAAGATGTTCAAACGACTTTAATCCAACACACAAAAAAAATTGTTCCTAGATTCAGGTTACATACATTTCGAATTCCATGATCACAGGCGTGGCTAAGTAGAACGAGTTCCACATAGCCAATGGTTGCTTCTCTGTGATTGACCTAGAATATAAATATTGTTCAAAGGTTGAAAGAATGTTGTCTGGGATTGACAGCACAATGTCCAAAACTGATGCTCTCTCTTTGAGCATTATTAATGGTGCCGGCTACGTCCTAGTAGTCAAATGATAAATTTGAAAAGAGAAAGAGAGGGATGAGAGAATAATTTTGTACTTTAGGTCCAAAGTTACCTCTGCGTCCTAGCAAATAAATTAGTTGCTGGAATGTGGGAAAAGAATTCGATCAGGATACACTATTGGCTAGTGTAATGATGTCAAATTTTGTAATTACTCTCCCCTTTTTTTTCATATGAAACTCAAAAATTTGATGTATAATTGAAATTGATTAAAAATTGTCATTGGGTAACATAACTATTGTTTTTCATGTTTTATCATTTTGTATTTTTATACATATTTTTGCGCTCGACAAACTGTTGTAGAGTACCTGTAACCTGTATTTCTAGATATTTTTATACTGCAGAATTATATTATTTCCGAACATGAAAAGGTTGAAATCTAAGCAAAACTAATATGTTTTGCCGATTTGTAATTTGCTAGAATACACATAAACGTTGTATGATCGAACATTTCGTTAAAAAACGACGTAATCATTATTTAATTGAATTCTAAAATTATTTGGAAAAAGATTCCATCAGGAGCATCATTGAAAGCCACATGATTAAATTGCAAATCACTCAAGATGGAACTGCCCAAGTAACATAGATTAAGCTAACTAGCATTAGGATGTTTTATTATGGTTTAATTATGGCATTTTTTTGACAGCTCGTTTTAAGGCGGTTTAATTATGGTTATGCGAAATGCTTAGATTCTAGAATCGACCACATCCCAAGCAACCAAAAGTCCCATAAAATAGGTACAAAAACGCTCAATCAGCCCCATCATTGATATGAAGTACGTTCTATGCAGCTCTAAATTTAAGTTCTTATCGATACTTTCAAGTTCCAAAACAAGTCTTAATGATCTTCTTTTCAGCTTCCAGCGGTCCTTTTATTCAGCTTCTAAAAAATCGTAAAATTAGCAAAAAATCTCTCTCAATCTCAACTGCACCCTTGGCATCGGTTCATATCACCGTCTCTTGATTGTTTACTATGATCTGTACATGTTGCCGCCATGATGCCACGCACCGGATTCCAAACTCGACAAATTGCTCAATTGCTTATTTCCTACATTTCCTAAATTTATCGCATCAGAATGATCACTCAATTACTTAATTTTTTATACTCTTATCTAAGTTTATGGCATTTCGGCAAATTGAAATTCTAGTTAGAGAGCAATTAAGACAGAAATGAAAATTGATAGGTGGAAAGGTCAAAGCTAGAGCGCTTTGGGTAGAAGAAACGAATAGATGGTGAAAAATGTGAGCAGGGCATTGTGTTATCGACAGCTTTACTGCTTGTGTGATTCTTTACCCAGCAACAGCTGGTTGTTTGTAGCAAGTGACGAAGAAGCCACATTGCTACCCACAACCAGCTCAGATGGGTCGAACACATGAGGTTGCGTCCGACCGGGCAAAAAATCACACAAGCAGCGCTCACAAGTGCTGTTTTTATTGCTTAACCAATTCTATCGATGCGTGCTACTTGTTCAGGTACATCAGATGGTTGCTACTTATTGTTTTCGCATATTATCCATCCGATGCCTTACTTTGTCGCCAAGTGCCTCGTGTTGAATCGTATTGTTATTTGTTTTCCCATTTTCCCCCCTTCTTTAGCCAATTGATTTTGTTATCATATTTTGATCGCCGCTGGGATATATTCTTATCTAAGTTTATGGCATTTCGGCAAATTGAAATTCTAGTTAGAGAGCAATTAAGACAGAAATGAAAATTGATAGGTGGAAAGGTCAAAGCTAGAGCGCTTTGGGTAGAAGAAACGAAGAATATATCCCAGCGGCGATCAAAATATGATTACAAAATCAATTGGCTAAAGAAGGGGGGAAAATGGGAAAACAAATAACAATACGATTCAACACGAGGCACTTGGCGAAAAAGTAAGGCATCGGATGGATAATATGCGAAAACAATAAGTAGCAACCATCTGATGTACCTGAACAAGTAGCACGCATCGATAGAATTGGTTAAGCAATAAAAACAGCACTTGTGAGCGCTGCTTGTGTGATTTTTTGCCCGGTCGGACGCAACCTCATGTGTTCGACCCATCTGAGCTGGTTGTGGGTAGCAATGTGGCTTCTTCGTCACTTGCTACAAACAACCAGCTGTTGCTGGGTAAAGAATCACACAAGCAGTAAAGCTGTCGATAACACAATGCCCTGCTCACATTTTTCACCATCTATTCGTTTCTTCTACCCAAAGCGCTCTAGCTTTGACCTTTCCACCTATCAATTTTTTATTTATTTATTTATTAATTCATGTAACGTAAGATACACATCTTTTAAGTTGTTACAATTTGGTTGATTCTGTTGGATCTACTAATACTAATCGTTCCATTTCTGCTCCTAATTTTATCTATGTCGTTGTTACTCCATGTATTCTTCCAGCAAACATCTTTTGAACTCTGATTTCCTTGTAATTAACTTTAAACTTGTGGGAAGATTGTTCCAATTAACAATACCTCGAACGAAGAATGATTTCCCGTAATAAGAAGAACTATGCGGAGGAATTAAAATATTTCGAGTGCGTGAATTTCTTAGAGAAGAGAGCAATGTTTTTAGGTAAACTGGCTTTCCTGAGCTGAGAATTTTATGCATTATCATGCATGATCGATACTTGTAAAAGTTATCAAAAGAACAGCCAATGAGAAGTTTCTGTAGATGGGAAACTCGAGAAAACCGTGATAAATTGAAGGTATATCTTACACAGGAATTAAGGGCTACTCGTAGTTTACTTAAAGATCTTTCTGAAGCGTTCAAGTAGATAAAATCACTATAAATAAACAAAGGAAAAACATAAGCTTTGAATAATTTTAGTTTGGTATTAACATCTAGATGTCTGGTTGTTAGGTTTAGTCTTTTAACAGCACCATAAATTTTGCCGCATTGAGCGTTCACATGTCGATTCCAAGCGAGATCACGATCGAAAATAATACCAAGGTTTTCGGCGTAATCTACAAATTGAATAACGTCATCATTTAAAGTAAGTTGTGGATAGCTAGAGAATGATTGTTGTTTTCCGAAGAACATAGCTTTTGTTTTAGAGGGATTGATTGGTAAGAGATTTGAGTTAGACCATTCAGTTAGTTTAGTGAGATCATGGTTTATTTTACCAAAGAAGGCATTCAAGTTTGTAGTTCGCTTTTCACAAAGATATATCTGCACATCATCAGCGAAAAGGTGTATAGAGCAGTGCTGCAACGCAGAAGGTAGATCGTTTATAAAGAGCGAAAAAAACAGAGGTCCTAAAATTGATCCTTGAGGAACACCTGATTTGATGGGAGCAAACTCAGAATAGCAATCATTAAATAAAACGGTTTGTAAGCGGCCTTGCAAGTATGACTGGACCAATTCAACTGCAGGCCTCGAAAAATTATATTTGGAAATCAACTTGTTGATAAATATAGCATGCGAAACACGGTCAAAGGCTTTAGCGAAGTCTATCATTAACAGTA
This sequence comes from Uranotaenia lowii, assembly GCF_029784155.1. Classification (NCBI taxonomy): domain Eukaryota; kingdom Metazoa; phylum Arthropoda; class Insecta; order Diptera; family Culicidae; genus Uranotaenia; species Uranotaenia lowii. The sequence goes on along the minus strand of NC_073692.1, from coordinate 284,994,798 downwards.
CAGCAATTCCTTTCTTATCTAGAGCATAGGCAATATCGTTATGCACCTTCATAAGCGCAGTTTCTGTACTGTGCGAAGGGCGAAAACCCGATTGAAATTCGTATAATATATTGGCTTGATTCAAATACTCTGTTACTTGACACTTGATAATTTTTTCAAAGATTTTTGAAGTTGCGCTCAAGATACTTATTGGTCTCAAGTTCGATAAATCATGAGCTTTAGTTTTCTTAGGAATAGGAATAACTTTAGAAACTTTCCATTGATAAGGAAATTTTGAGGTTTTAATTATGGTGTTGAATATATGTTTAAGAGCAGGTAGAATGTGTGGTAACGTAATTTTAATTAGTTTAATTGGAATTTCATCCATTCCCAATGCATCAGATTTTATTGAATAAACTGCGTTAATAATTTCGCTGCTTTCAAAATCCTTGAATTTGAAGCCTAGTGGATTATAAGGATAATGAGATTCATCAACGTCGATACTAGTAAAGTTTGATGCAAAGTAGTTATTTATTTCTTCAGCTTCAAAGTTGGATACAGCTAAGTTTCCTGAAGATTTCGACAACCCAAACTTTTTTAAATTATTCCAAAATGTTCTGGCAGGCAGATCAAGATTTATACGATTCTTGTCCCGGATAGTTTTTGCTTTAGAAATTAATGAATTCGCTTTATTACGCAGAGTTTTGTACTTATTTTTATCGTCAGCTGACTTCGAACGTTTCCAAGTATTATATGCTAAGTTTCTATTGATTATTGCGTGGTTTATTTCATGATTGAACCATTCATTTTTTCGAACCTTTTTAAATTTCAGAGGAAAGATCGACTCTTGAATTTCTAACAATAATGTGTTAAAATGGTGAACAAGTATATCTGGATCATCTATGCTCATGAAAACGTTCCAATCTACTTCGTTAAGAATAGCATGGAGTGCATTTTGGTCAAAATTTCTGTAGTTTCGGAACCAATATCCATCTGTTTGAACAGTTTTAGGAAAAGATAATGATGAGAAAATTAGGTCATGGTGTGAAACACCCGGTAATGAAATCTGGCTAAATCGGATTACAGCATCGGGAGAATCGGATAAGAGCAAATCAAGTAAGGAATTTCCAGTATTGTGGAAATATGTAGGTTCTTCATTAATGCAGGAAAAGTTGGTGCTGTGCAGGAAATCCCTAAAGTTCAGGATTCTTCCATTTTGTTTAAAAAGGTCAGTATTGAAATCCCCGAAGAAGAAAGCGCTATTACAAGTAACGGCAAATTGTTGTGCATGAGCTAGAAGCAAGTCAGAGCAATCTTTTTCAGGAGGGTTGTAGTAAAGGCCGAATAGAAGTTTGCGATCATTTATAAAAAATTCAGTGAGTATAAACTCAGTGCAATTTACTTCATCATTATCGGATTTCAAAAGAATTCTACACTTGAGGTTGTTTCTGAAATAAATGCAAACACCACCTCCGCGCCTGTTGCGATCGTTTCTAACCAAATTGAAACCCTCTATCGTTATTACAGCATCACTAACTGTTTCACTAAGCCATGTCTCAGTCATGAAAATTATGTCTAGTTTGGTGTTTATGAATAAATTTTTAAGTTCAATGAATTTGGAAAATTGGCGAGCGCAAAGGCTCTGAACATTAATGTGGCTAACATTCAGCATATCGTTACATAGAACGCTGTTAATAACAGCAATGGGTATATCATTGCTCGTCGAGGCATTACTATTAGGAACATTATCCATTAGGAAGAAGCAAGGTTAAGGAATCAAAGTTCAAAAAGAAGGCGCTAAGAAGAAACATGTTTGGAACGACAATCAACTCAGTACAATTCATTATAATCAAATGCTACTAGGATTATCAGTTTTTTGAAAGATGGAACGAAATTATCGTAATCAATTTTTTGCAAAATATAAATACTAATTGATGCTAATAGCCGAATTATGCACCGGTGTCATATGTTTGACCAACTGTTGAAAGTATTGAACAGGCATACAGTACCTTGGCGTAATCAGCGGGCGTTTTCTAGTATTCATCAGCGATGTGGGCAGCTCGACAACCTATGACTCCATCCAGGGCCCAAAGCAACACGAATACGGCGGAGTACTATTTTGTTAATTCCAATCTGTCGACCAGAATCAATCAGCAACAACGATAGCCATACATCCCCCAGAGTAACGTCGTTTGTCTTCAACGGTTGGGCGAAAATAAACAGCAGCTAGGAGGTGGGAAGATCAGCTAGTGAGCGGCACTCAAATGGATCTCATAGACCGTCGTCTTAGTTGTTGCATGCCACTCAGCTTCGGTTCGATCTCAAGAGCAGCGTATGGACTTTCGACGACGAGCGACGGCAGTATTTGGAGACGAAGTCTGTGGGTACCTACATGGGTACATCAATAGGAACAACTTACTACGGTGATGAGATTTGAGATATCTCTGGGATATCAGGTTACTCTCAGCATTACATCGGCTATATTGGCTCTTTTATGGACCCTTCAAACGATAGTAGCATAAATGTACGACGATGGGTTGCGGTGCGGCACTAGGTCTTCTATTGCGATGTACCTCTGGGGCGGGGGGTTCTCTCGATACGTCCTCGATGGAGAATAACATCAGATCTCAATCTCTGGCGGCAGCTTATGATGATGTACGCAGAACGTCGATGGCGAATAATAATAATGTGAGATGCGGCGTGTCGCGGGAATCTCACAAAAAGAGCACAGTATGGTAAGGTTTGGGCGTTTGGTGATGAAAGCTGATCTTGGTCGACGTGTGGCGGTGATGAAATGTATAACTGGTCAGAGATGGAAGTTGTCTCTCCGGAAAATCATCGGTTCGTTTGGATCTCGATCTCTCGGCGGCAGTATATGACGATGATGATGAAAAACGATGATGCGAGGTGCGATGATACTTTCGGAGTTGTCTCTAAGAAACTGTATCGTTGCAAGTAGGTACCTCTGTAGAGCAGCACATGGTGGTGGGACAACTGCTTGTATGATGATGAATCGTTGATCGTGGATGTATGGATGGATGGTGGCGATGAAGAGTGGTGATGGTGACTGGCAATGATGACTGGCGATGATGACTGGCGATGATGACTGGCGATGATGACTGGCGATGATGACTGGCGGTGATGACTGGCGACGATGAATGACTTTTAGGAGGGACAAGGAGTCACGGGATATCGAGGGAACGGAATCAGAGGAATGATGGAAGGAAAAATGAGAATGCTAGGAAAGGTTTTTTGTTTTTTGTTCTTTTTTTTTAATTATTGACTTTCAGGAGGGGTTTTGGATTCAAAGGATTGTAAGGATGGGAATCAAAGGAAGAACGGGAAGGAAGAGAATATTTTAATTGGATAAGGGTTTGTTGCAGATTGTAGAGAGATGGTCTGTGTTTGTAACGGGCACCATCTGAGTTTGACGATTAAGTTTGACACGAATGATTCCTTCTCTGGATTGCACCTTTTCGATTAGGCCTTGCTTTTTAAGTTTTAATGCCGCTGTTCTGATTCCCCTAGCGTGTGGGGTAAGATGTTCATTGATGTAGATTCGGTTATCAGAATCGAAGCCCACATTTCGCAGTGAAAGTGTACGCTGTGTGATGTACCTTCTGTAGAATTCGGACATTGAATTTTTCAAGGCAAACTCACACAAGATAGGTGGGGCAGTTCCGGAAACGATCGGCGACTTGGCTAGACGTTTGAGTTCCACTAGTGGGCAAGCGGTGTAGTTCAAGTGTTTGCTGATATTTTGGAAGATATTAACTAGATTTTCCTGGTTTACATATGGGATACCGGAAATGATGATTTCCCGACTTTTGTTTAATCGTTCTAAAGCTTCAGCCGACGAAAAAGACTGCTCACGAATTCTGTTGATCTCGGTATTAAGGAAAGTTATTTTGGCAAAACACTCACTCTGAAAGGATGACACGTCTTGCTCGATGGTGTCGATCCGTTTTGCGAGTTCAGTGCGGCAGCTATCTATTTTCTCTTCCAGCCGGGAATGGGAATCGTTCATCTTGGCTTCGATTCTTCTCCACAGCTCATCAAAACTACCAATTGTGTCGGATCCGGCCATGTTGATATCCTCTCTGGAACGCTTTTTGGCTTGCGATTCGGCATCCACAAGTAAAGATGACGGTGTTGTTGAGCGAGTAGATTTGGACATTGTTTGATGGTTGTTGAATGTCGTAGTAACGATTTTTCTGAAGGGGGCGTCCGGAAGATAATAACACGCAGCAATATGGTTCGACGATCGACCACAAAAATTCAATTTTTAAGAATTTGAGGTCCATACACGCACGAAACTTCAATCGGAAGGGCTGTAGTGTTCACTCACGGTTTCTTTCAACGGGTTGAATTTTCCAATATAGGTATTATTTAGGCACAATTAACTAATAACCCTAGAGCACTTTCAAGCTTCTTTTAACTTAACATCCCTTCAGGAACGATCGTTCTGATTCGATTTTCATTTCTGTCTTAATTGCTCTCTAACTAGAATTTCAATTTGCCGAAATGCCATAAACTTAGATAAGAATATATCCCAGCGGCGATCAAAATATGATGAATTAATTTCTTATAGGAAAAAATCTTGCCCGGCTTGGGGATCCAACCCCGACTTTCGTGGTGAGAATCGAACAAGCTACCACTAGACCACGCTTAGATGTTGTTTTAACTGAAACTAAAACTCAATGTGGTGATTTGATTTTGAAAGCACCTCAATGCACTTTATGTGACTTATCACATCCCGTTTTGAGGACTTTTGTGCCCTTTATGTGACTTAGTAAGTCCCGTTTCGAGTACTTTTGTGCCCTTTATGTGACTTAAGTCACATACAACGTACATATAAATCACTTTTGCAGCTTTCAAGTTCACTAATGATTACATATAGTTCACTTATGGGAATTCGGCAAAATTAGTCACATACAACGTACATATTGATCACTTTTGCAGCTTTCAAGTACATTAATAAGTACATAGAGTTCACTTAAGGGAATTGGGCAGTTGATTCTCCTTGTCAGCCAATATGTAACTTTCAAACTCTTCATTTAATTGAATTTGTGACTTTTGGTTGCTTGGGATGTTTGCAGATAATTTGAAAACGCTAAAAAAGTTTTTAATAAACATACTGTTTAAGTTCTTTTGAAAGAGTTATGAATGCTCTGTTTAAACTATAATAAAACACAAACTTAGAAGTTTGCTCCAAGCTTTCTTTTGAATGTTCTATAATAGCACTCAGTGCTTGATATTATTAAATCGCCATAAACCTTAGTGACAGTTCCCGATCAAGATGTCAAAACAAGGCACGCTCAGGTTAGATAGCACACATTTGAATTAGAATACCCATTTTTACACATTTTTGATAAGTTATGTGTGTTGGTTTTGAGTTAAAATAAAAAAAAATGTATGAAAATCATTGAAAACTTCAAATTACCTGAAGGAGTATGAATATCTCTATAATATGAGTATTGAGTGAAAGGGCCAAAGTAGTAGCAAATTTTTTTTTGCTTGACGCCATCATTAATCCAAGATGGCGACTTCCGCTTTTATTTCCAAACCTGTAATTTATTGAAAATATCATTAAACCTTCACAATATGGTTATAAGGTGAAAGTGAGAAACGAGCAGAAGTCGAATTTTGTTGCCTGTCCCAATCTTAAATTCCAAGATGGCGGCTATAGCACAACTTGAAAATACTTTAAATGATTGAAAATCGTATTAAACCCTAACAATATGGGTATTAGTTGAAAGAGATCTACCAGTAGAAGTCGAATTTCGTTATCTGACGCCATCTTGAAATCCAAGTTGGCGGCTTCTGCTGAACTTTAAAATGTAGTAAATGACTTAAAATCGCATAAAACTCCAACAATATTGGTATTGGGTAAAATGGCCAAACGAGTAGAAGTCGAATTTTGCTATCTGACGCCATCTTGAAATCTAAGATGTCTGGTTCTTCTAATTTAACCCTTTCACCCAATACCTTTTTTGTAAAGGTTTCGAGCGTTTTTTAGTCATTTAGCCGCTATCTTGAATTTCAAGATGATGAAAGAAAGAGGAATTTCACTTCTACTGGTTTTGCCCTTGAACTCAATAAAAATATTGTGGATGTTTCATGCGATTTTAAGCGATTAGCAGTATTTTACAGCTAAGCGCAAGCGGCCAAATTGTATTTCAAGATGAAGTTTGGTATCAAATTCAGTTTCTCTTGGTTTATCCCTTTACCCAATAGCCATATATAGTCATCTAGATCATTTTAAAGTTCAGCGGAAATCGCAATCTTCGAATTCAAGATGGCGTCAGATAGCCAAATTTGACTTCTACTCTTTGATCACTTTGAACTAATACCCATATTGTTAGGGTTTTAGGCGATTTTCAGTCATTTATAGTATTTTCAAGTTGAGCGACAGCCGCCATCCTGGCTTTCAAGGTGGCGTCGGACAACGAAATTCGACTTATAATCGTGTAGCCCAATGGTTTTCAAACTTTTTTCACACACCGCCCCCATTTGTGAAATTTTTGAGCTCAACGCCCCCCTGGGCAAGTTTTTTGAAAATCTTGAAATCAAAATCATGACCTGGATCGTTAAAAAAGCATAATCTCATACTCATGGCATTATTCAATTATTTAAATTTACATGAGGCCCTCATAGCCAAAGGGGTATTGGAAATGCCACTATTGAATTTATGAATCGATTGAAATAAAAATTAACAAATCAGAGCTAAAATAAAAATTCTCTTACCTAAAATCAATCAATAAATAACTAATGGTGCCCTTTTACACAGATTTTTTCGAAGGTTTTTTTTTGTTTTAAACATTTTTGGAAGCGATACAGTAGGAAACATCACTTTTGCTTTTTAATCATAGGTACATGATTTAATAACTGTTTTAGGGAGACTTTGGCGTTCTGAACTCGAATAATTTGCTAGGTTTTGTCTCTCAGCTCTCGTTTTAGTGAAACGGCGTGAGGAAATTTTAAAGTTAATCGATTTTGAGGAAAATCGATCAATGATAACTGATGAATGAACAAACATATATGAACGAAACTGATTTTTAATCTATCTATTATCCTCCCTTCAATAAAGGATTCGGATTTTGCCAAAATATTATATATTTAGCGATGTATAAGCTTTCAAAAAATTGAATTCCACAATTTTGAGAAATTTTAATACATAACATTACAACTAATTCTGACACCGCTGAAGAAAGTTTTCGAGTATTTCATATAAATTTTAATAATTGTGAATTATGATTATTTTTTCTCAAAATTACATGTGATCTCCGAGAAATTTCATCATTTAACTTAAAACTATTATTTATAAAACTTTATAATGTTCTACATTTTTGCTCAAATTGATTAAATACATTTCAAACTAATTTTCCAAAGTTCTTTCGAAAATAAGAGCTGTTAAAAAAAATCTAATTGAATATTTGGAGTCAGCGCCTCCAAATTAGTCTTAATCAGTTCTGAAGTCCTTTGCATCTCGGAAAAATGTTAATTTTGTTGCATTGTCTTATCAAGTATTGCAACTCACTATTGATGTTTTTAAGTATAGCCCTATCTATCAGAACAAGATCAACATATACAGCGTAAACAAAATCTGTAACAATTCGAAAAAATCTTTAAGATACATTTTTAGAAAAAAAATTGAAATACTGGAATAAAAATTTGCTTTGCAGCTCTGTAAAATTAATAATATTCTAGTCTTGAACCAGATGTTTAGCTCTGCAATATCATTTCATTGATTTGCATTGAACTTACTCGTTTTTATTTCAAATCTTCATTGTTTCGTGATTTGTTCAAATATGAATTACGACCTCACCGCCCACCTGATCTCTTCCACCGCCCCCCAAATTTGGAAATTGAGCTCACCGCCCCCCTGGAAGCTCTCAACGCCCCCAAGAGGGCGGTAGGGACCACTTTGAAAATCACTGGGTAGCCCTTTCACCCAATACTCCGTATTGTGGATGTATCATTAGATTTTCAGTTATTTACAGCTTTGAAAAGAATAGCGAAAGCCACCATCTTGGAATGATGATGGCTTTAGATAGCAGAATTCGACTTCTTTTAGTTCAGCCCTTTCACCCAATACCCGTATAGTGGTGGTTTAATGCGACTTTTTATCGTTTACCGCATTAAAAGTTGAGCGGATGCCGCCATCTTCAATTTCAAGATGGCGTCTGATAGCAAAATTTGACTTCTACTCGTTTAGCCCTTTCACCCAATACCAATATTATTGGGGTTTCATGCGATTTTGAGTCATTTACAACATTTAGCGGAAGCCGCCATCTTGGATTTCAAGATGGCATCAGACAACGAAATTTGACTTCAACTCATGATTTAATCCACGGTTCATTCACAACCAATCCCTTTTCATTCAAAAAGTCTGTCCTCATTTACTGTACTAACGATTAACAACTCAGAAATGAGGAACTCATCCTAAGCGTGTAGTTGGTTGACTTGCGAGAAAAACGTCAAATTTTAGCTTTTTATATGGCTTTCATAAAACCATTTCAAACTAATTAGCCAGTTATCTGACCATATATAAGCTATTAAGCATTTTATCGACTAACGCTGATTGCAAAATTGAAGGGCCCAAAATGACGCCATGTTGATGGATTCACAATGCGAATATTTAAAAATATTTTTTCAGGCTTCCATCCATCCATCATGATAGACCATTAGATTTGACCAGGCGCATTTATTTTAAGATACTATTTCATACACATTTTGCCTAAAATCTTGACTGGCAGTAGAAAAGATGCTCATAATCCAAAACAAAATGGTTAAACATTGGTGTTTTGGCTATTCATTTTACCAGATCATACCTCAATAATGCAATTATCATTCATCAACCATCATGGATGCTGGAAAAAAAAACCGAGAACTCACAGAATCGAAAAAAAAACAAAAATTACTAACATGTTTAATTATATCTTTTAAAAAGCTTTGGTTTCCAAAATGTTATTGCATAATAATTGGTCATGATAACGTTTCTAGGATAGAGCCTGATTTCGGCTTTATTAGAGTCCAGTTGATGTTATAGAATGCGCTTCAGATTAATGCTATAAACCTAACGAAATTTTGCTGACCATATCAAAGCTAAAATTTTTACTTGGGTGATAACGTGATAACCTATCAAACGGTGTTAAACTCAGTAAGTTACTCACTAATTTTTTCAATTATTTATGTTTTGCAACAATTCAGCAAAATCTCAAGACTAGCCCAAAATCCTTCTGGAATCACGTTAAAAATCAGCGGAATGAACCTGGAACACCGTCCTGCATGTTACTGGATGGCATCATGGCGAACTCTGACTCCGGAATCTGCGATCTCTTTGCCAATAAATTCTCGAGCATCTTTGATACATCTTCAATAACCGACGACCAACTGAACCGCGCCATCAGGAGTGTTTCACCACTGGGCTTTTCTTTAAACGGTATAACAGTCGAGGACACAATCATCTCTAAAGCAGCCACTAAGCTCAAAAACTCCTTCTCTACGGGCCCGGATGGGATACCAGCTACCTTCCTGAAGCGTTTTATGCCTTCTTTGCTGACTCCTATCAGGCTTATCTTCCAAGCTTCGCTCGACCAGGCCACCTTCCCCTCACTGTGGAAAGAAGCTTACATGTTCCCGGTTCATAAAAAGGGAGATAGGAAAGATGTTAATAATTACCGAGGAATTTCAGCTCTGTGTGCTATTGCCAAACTTTTCGAATTGGTGGTTTTAGATCCCATTTTCATGTTCTGCAAGCACAACCTCTCCAACGACCAGCATGGATTTATGCCTCAACGCTCAACTACAACTAACTTACTAACCTTTACCTCGTATGTGCATGAAAGTTTTGCAAAGAAATCCCAAACTGATGCCATCTATACCGATCTGTCTGCCGCATTCAACAAGGTGAACCATGATATTGCCATCGGAAAGCTCGCGCGTTTAGGATTTTGTGGATCTCTCATTGGCTGGTTCCGCAGTTACCTTACGGGACGTAAATTGACAGTTCGTACGGGTAACTGTTTTTCCAGGCAGTTCTCAGCTTCATCAGGCGTGCCTCAGGGAAGTCACTTAGGGCCGTTATTATTCCTAATTTACTTCAACGACGTGCTGCAACTCCTCGATGGACCAAAATTGGCGTATGCCGACGACTTGAAACTGTACTACTCTATCAATGGCTCCGAGGATGTGAACTTCCTGCAGAACCAGTTTAACCTCTTTGCCTCCTGGTGTGATGCCAATCGCCTACCTTTAAACCGTGATAAATGTGTAGTAATATCATTTTCCCGCAAACGACGACCGCTCTCAGCCGTTTATTTCCTTGGAAACGATGCGATCTCTCGAGCTCAACACGTGAAAGATCTTGGTGTGATCCTCGACGCGCGGCTGGATTTTAAGAATCACACCAACTATATCGTTGACAAAGCCTCCAGAAGCCTGGGTCTTCTTTTCCGCATGACGAAGGACTTTAAGGACATCTACTGCCTGAAGAGTCTTTACTGCAGTCTGGTTCGATCGATCCTCGAATATGCTTCTGCGGTTTGGTGCCCATATTATCAAAACGGCTCTGATCGCATCGAAGCCATCCAACGACGTTTTTTGAGGTATGCCCTTCGACACTTAAACTGGCAAGACCCTTTTCGACTTCCCAGCTACGAAAGCCGCTGCCGCCTGATCGACATCGACACGCTGCAAGCCCGCAGGACCGCCACTCGTGCTTCTTTCGTCGCTGATCTGCTTTCATCAAGAATCGACTCTCCTGCACTTTTGGAAGTTCTTCCACTTAGCGTCCGACCTCGTGGTTTGAGGAATCGGGATCTTCAGCTCTTCGTTCCTGTTAGACTAAACAATTACGGGGCCAACTCTGCAATAATTGGCGTCATCAAGACTTTTAACCGCTTCTCAGAACATTTTGATTTTGACGTTTCGAAGGTTTTATTCCGAAGAAGAATTCTTAGTGTTCTAAGTTCAGTGTAGATTTGTATTTGTTTTTAGTTTTTAATTTTAAAATATCATTTGGATCAATATATGATCTGTTGATTTAATAATAAATAAATAATAACAATCTGAGAATGTTTGTGGTGATAAACCCAAATTTTAACTCATGCATTAATAACTTCCAGGATGAAATAGAAAATATAAGACATCTTAGCTGGGTGCATCCATCATTTTCAAGGAAGAGTCCTCCGTGAAATTGAGCGTATTAAAGATAACAGGTTCCTGGTCTTGGACATCCAACTACACGACTGCTCTCACTTACAAGTGCATCACATTGCACTTTATATTTTATTTCATACTAGCTGACCCGGTGTGCTTTGCTACACATTCCAAAAATAAATTCATTCAAATTAAGATTTTTGTAAGCATTTTATTAAGTCAAATCATCATAGTTCAGATCCAACAACTTTGAAATGAGAGCTGCAGCTGGAGTTCCGAATTTCAATTCAAAGATGGAATTGTAGAGAATATTGATAGAGTTATAGTTCAAATTGAGTAAACAGGATTGAAATACCATCAACTGTTGAGAACACTGATAGTCATAGTTATTGAATGCTATAACTTTCAGTGTTCTCAACAGTTGATACTATTTCAATCCTGTTTACTCAATTTGAACTTTAACTCTAGCAATATTCTCTACAGGTATATATTATTTACTTAAACTTGATCTCTAAATTTGTTTTTCAAGATCTGAAATTTGTACTCTGTTTTTAAAGTTCTTAATGACTTAAATAATGCAAAATTTATGGATTTTACACCTTTTTTCCCAAAGTGGGAAGTTACGAACTTCCATAAAAACATTTGTAACATCTTTTTATGAGTTATGCCAAATATCCGTACGCAAAAAACTCTCGTATAAAATATGGTCCCTTCTTTGAAAAGCTCTTTATCTTAAACTTACATGGGAGCTCCCCATCTTTTTCAATTTTGTCCCCCACTGCTTGAAGAAGGTAGGCTGATTTACCCGCCTTGAGTTTACATAAATTTCTAATTGAAAGAAAAAGATTCGAATTGTACTTTATTGAGATAGAATTTTGAAAACCGATCAATAGCGTGAATCGGGACAATTTTTTGAGTATGTTCCTTATATTCTGTATTATGAGCACTTTCAGCTCCTGATTAGCTTTAGATGGTGTATTTTTTGGAGTAGAAAAAATAAGCTATAGAAATTTGAAAAAAAAAAACGATGAACAGGATTTTTAATAACCATATTCAAACAGCTTTTTTCACCATCCTCGCCTTCGAAGCAGTTTGAATATCTTTCCTTTTTCCGCCAAAAAGTTTCGCCATATGCCAAACTCGTGGACATGAGATATTTCAGCTTGAAGTTTTCCCAAACAGCACTTGTCATGGATTGAAAATTATCGGTATTATACAGTGCATTTTCAGCGATTTTTATTTTCTCTTTGAAAATCAAATATTAAAAAATGTTGGCAAAAACAATTTTTAAAATAACATTTGTCCCGTATATTGGGGCAAGTGTAAATGCAATGTTTATTTTCAGATGTGTCAGAGTAATGGCTTTAAAATGGATTTAATACGTACTTCTGTTTGTTTGTTTTATCAAGTTTCATTGATATATCTGCAGTATTCCTGCAGTATGAATTTATGTTTGTTACTCAACTTTTAACGAATGCTGTTGAAAGCAAATGACTCTCATTACAAAGACATTTAAATTTAATATCCGCTTCCGATTCAACATTCAGAATACCCCTTTTGGTCTTTCCAAAATATTGAATCATTTTGAAGATGAATTTCTTAAAAGTTCCACGTTTGCCCTTGCCTCACAGTGTTAGTTGACAGGAGGTAATTTTTTTTTACACTTAATGGTATACTAAAAATTTCTCATAAAAATTTGCTTCCAATTGAATATCAGTTCTAAAGTCTCACTTTTCAAAAAAGAAGCGGATCAAAAGTCTCTTTTATGCAGCAATGTAACACAAAAACACTTTTCATGTTAAGTACGTACATGAATTGGTATGTAAGCTAAAAGTACGACGTTTTTTCAGAATTTTTTAAAATAAAAAGTTTCCATTTTCGTTTCTAAATTCGTTTTAGTTGTGTATTTGGGCCGATGTATCAGTTTTTAGAAGAAAACATATTTTTTTATTTTTTGTAACAGAGAAAAATTGAACGTTTGAACATGCTCTAGTTTTCCTTGAATAAAAATTTTTACTTCTTGGTAAAAAAAAATCATTTTATTTCACTGAAACCTTTCACATAAAGCTTAGTTCTTTTAGAAATGGGACAGTTACTAATGCGTGTATCTTAAAAACTATTCGCTCGATCAAAATACTTTCTTTGAAGGAAATGAAGGTTACCTTATGATAATTCATGAAAAAATTTGAAAAAAAATATTTACCATTTTTTGTACGAAAAATTTCTACTTTATTCTTGGTATCTCCCATCGGCCGGCGCACACTTTTTTCAGTCATGATATTGATCAGTTTTTCAAACTTATAATTCGTCCAATCTGTATTTTAGGTGGCTACATTCTGCTCCTTCAATTTCTGCTACTTTTTGATCCAATACTTCGCTTTTGAAAGAAACTGAGGGCAATTTGGTGGATACAGCTGTTCCGATATTAATAAAACTTGATTATTTTTGAGCCACTCAAAAGTGTTTTTAACGGAATTTCTGCTGGCAAAATCTGGCAATAACGAAGTAAAACCATCATGAGATTGAATTTCAAGTATAATCGGTTAGTATGGATCGTAAGATGCAAAGGGTTCATACGAGATTACTCATTTTAGGCTTTTTAATACAGTGAAAATCAAAGTTTTTTTTTGAAATTTGTTGTTTTTTTTCCACAGGAGCAGAATTTTGACAAATCATTATATTTTATACAAAACAACCAGCAAACACATACTTTAATATTGAAGAAACCTTGCCACGAGCAGACATGGTATAGTATTCGTACGCTGGAATGTGTTTGAAATAGGGTATTTCATAAGTTTTGTCGTTTATCAGAAATCATCTGTCGCATAGCCTCTGTACCGGCTACACAGCTTACGAGCTCTGCAACTAGCAAAAAGTTGTTATTTGAGGTTAGGTTTGAATGACTCATAGTTAGGCAACACTTTCAGTTTATTAAAGAAAAAAAAATTAGACATCTCAGCAATCTTCACTTAGTTTTTCGCTTATTCAAAATTAAAAATGCTAGTTTGAGACTTGACCTCCCTAATGACCCTTTACCATAGTTTCCGGTCATGTGATTCACTCCAATGCTTGATTTGAGCTTTGTGCACATTTTTGACAGTGTTGGCATAATTTTACTCCACTCACACAGAGTAATTCTTTGAATAATCAACGGTTTTGTTAGCTATCAATTGGATTATGACGGATTTTGAAGGAAACTGTGCAAAATTATTTTTCTCTCTTTCTCTTACATCGTACATATCTCAAAAACGTGAAAACTTAAAATTTTAACAAAAATAGATCTGATAGTACTTTTTACAGGCTAAAAAATGGTGTCAAAGTTTTTAATGTCCGATTAGAAGTAAACGAGCTATTGACAAAAGAAAGTGTCCCATTTCTAAAAGAACTAAGCTTTATGCACACGTCAGTCCTATCTTATCTAATTTAAAGAAAAGGCTCTTGATCAGTTCATGTGTCGGATCGGATTTCTTTTATCTACTTTAAATTTAAATGGCGCTTTATAAAACTTGTTCATGTTCAAAAAAATTTTTCCGATCTTTCTCTGTAGAAAACATTTTATTCATATTTCTGTTATTAATATGATTCAAAAATAACCTTGTAGGCAAATTGTATGTAAATTCTTTACTTTCTGTATTTTTTTTTTTCAATTGTCCGCAAAGTGTCATATCATTATTTCATTAGCATCAAAACTAAATTTATATTTTTTAGGCAACAAATGCTACCTACATTAACACGAACTATTTTTGCAAATCTTTCAATTGGTTTTGTTTCGATTGATAAAATACCAATCCGTGTCACATCATTTATTTTCACGTGCTGTGTACAATTAAGCAAGCAAAATCACATCTAGGTTGCATATCGCCCCCACGTGCATAAGAAATATAGGAACTTGGTTGAAAAACACGCGCCTAATTGTTAAATTTTTCCATCGATCAATGAACAGTATGCTTTGGTTACTATCCACTTGCGACGACGTTTGCTCGGCCATGAAAACGAAAAACAAATCCCTCAAAGAAAAGAAAATCTCTAAAAACGAATGCCATGCCTTTTCAATTTCAGATTTTGGCATAAACAAAAAATGTAGGTACCTATATGGTTTATTCGATCGGCAGAATGTCAATCTGGGTCACATCTAGGCGTCATTCATAACCATCCCAAGTAACACAGATTATGCCAACTAGCATTAGGAAGTTTTATTATGGTTTAATTATGGCATTTTTTTGTGCAGCTCGTTTTATGGTGGTTTTATTATGGTCATGCAGAATGCTTATAACTTTTTTTCGACCATATGTTTTTAGATGGTTTTGAAAACGCTAATAAAACTTTTATTAAACATGCTGTTTTAGTTATTTTGAAAGAGTTGTGAATGCTTTTATTAAACTATAATAAAACACAAACCTAGAAGTTTGCTCCAAGCTTTCTTTTGCATGTTCTATGATAGCACTCAGTGCATGATTATTAAACCACCATAAAACTTAGTGACAGTTCTCGATCAAGATGTCAAAACAGGACACGCTCAGATTAGATAGCACATATTTGAATTGGAACTCCCATTTTTACACATTTTTGGTAAGTTATGCGTGTTGGTTTTGAGTTAAAATTTAAAAAAATACATCTTTGAAAACTTGAAATCACCGAAAGTGGTATGAATATCTTTACTATATGAGTATTGAGTGAAAGGGCCCAAATAGTAGGAAAAAAATTGTTGCTTGACGCCATCATTAATTCAAGATGGCGGCTTCCGCTTTTATTTTCAAAGATGTAAATTACTGAAAATATCGTGAAACCTTCACAATATGGTTATTAGGTGAAAGTAATAAACGAGTAGAAGTCAAATTTCGTTGCCCGTTGCCATCTTAAATCCAAGATGGCGGCTACCACTCAACTTGAAAATACTGTAAATGACTGAAAATCACATAAAACCTATATTATAGGGGTATAAGTTGAAAGAAATCAACCGGTAGAAGTTGAATTTCACTATCTGACGCCATCTTGAAATCCAAGATGGTGGCTTCCGCTATACTTTAAAATGTAGTAAATGACTTAAAATGACATGAAACCCAGGTGGTAGTGGGTGGAAGGGCTTAACGAGTAGAAGTCGAATATTGCTATCTTACGCCATCTTGAAATCCAAGATGGCAGCTTTCTATAAACTTTAAAAATGCTCTAAATCATTGAATATCGCATGAAACCTCCAAAATATGGGTGTTTGTCAATTGGGATAAGCTATAAAAAGTTTATTTTTGCATTCTGTCGCTATCTTGAAATCCAAGATGGTGGCTTCAGCTGAACTTAAAAATACTGTAAATGAATGAAAATAGCATGAAACTCCCAAATATATTGTATTGGGTGCTAAGGCTAAATGATAGAAGTCAAATATCTCTTTTCGCGTTTCTCTGAAAATCTGTAAGTGACTGAAAATCCCACAAAAACCACCACAATACAGACCCCATTCGTTTTTGGCAACATTCGATTTTGGCAACATCGAATTTGGCACATGTGCCTAAATCAGACGGTAAACAGAAACAACATAACCTTATAGTTTTCGCTAGAATAAGACCAATACAATTTAAACATAATAGCATGATAGGAATAATAGAATTACATAAATGGCAAAAAAATCAAAAACTATAAACAAAACAAGAAAAGTGCTAAATGCATTAGAAACATAATGAAAAAATAATAAAAGTGATTTCAAATTATCTAAATTGTCTTAAAATAGTAGTTTTAATGTAGTATTACCTGAAAAAAGTTGTGTTCATGCGATTTTCATTGATTAACAATATTTTAAATTCAGTGGAAGCTGCCATCTTGGATTTCAAGATGGCGTCGGAAAGAAAAAAATCGACTTCTAGTTTAGCCCTTTCACCCAATACCCGTATAGTGGTGGTTTAATGCGACTTTTTGTCAGCATTAAGCATTAAAAGTTGAGCGGATGCCGCCATCTTGGATTTCAAGATGGCGTCTGATAGCTAAATTCAACTTCTACTCGTTTAGCCCTTTCACCCGATACCCATTTTGTTGGGGTTTCATGCGATTTCAAGTCATTTACACCATTTTAAAGTTCAGCGGAAGCCGCCATCTTGGATTTCAAGATGGCGTCGGACAACCAAATTTGACTTCAACTCATTATTTATTCCACGGGTCATTCAAAACCAATCCCTTTTCATTAAAAAAGTCTGTCCTCATTTACTGTACTAATGATTAACAACTCAGAAATGAGGAACTCAACCTTAGCGTGTAATTGGTTGGCTTGCGAGAGAAACGTCAAATCGTAGCTTTTTTTGGGGTCATCATTAAACCATAATAAAACTATGAATTGACTCACGCCATATTGGTTGCAAAATCGAAGGGCACAAAATGACGCCATGTTGATGGATTCACAATGCAAGCATTGGAAAATATTTTTTCAGGCCTTTTTCCATCAATTCCATCATGATTGACCATCAGATTTAACGAGGCGCATTTATTTTAAGATACTATTTCATATACATTTTACCTAAAATCTTGACTGGCAGTAGAAAAGAAACTCAATATATGGTTAAAACATTGGTTTTTTTAGCTATTAATTTTACCAGATCATATCTGAATAATGCAATCATCATTCATCAACCATTATGGTTGCTGGAAAAAATAAAAAAAAACTCCGAGAACTGACAGAACCGAAAAAAAACAAAAATTTCTAACATGTTTTATAATAGCTTTTTAAAAGCTTTGGTGACCAATATTGATGACCAACAATTATATGTCTTGATGACGTTTCTAGGGTAGGGCCAAATAGCCTGATTTTGGCTTTATTAGAGTCCAGGTGATGTTATAGAATACGCTTTAGCTTTTTATGAAGATTAATGCGATAGTCCAAACGATATTTTGCTGACCATAATAAAGCTAAAATTGTTACTTGGGATGTGATGTACAAATGAGCTAGGAATATAGTAGAAAAAAAATCACATCAAGGCTTCATATCGCCACCCCTTGCATTGAAAATATGCTTGGTTGAGAAACACGCGCCAAAATATTCCCACTGATCAGTATGCTATGCCATGGTTACTATCCTCTTGCGACGTTGGCTCGCGACGCCTCGACCATGGAGACGAAAAACAAACCGCCCAAAGGAAAAAACTCTCGAAAAAATGGATGTCATGACTTTAATTTGTTTCGAAAAACGACAAATTTTGTATGGAAGCCCCCTCTCCCTTAAGTCGGAGCGGTTTGTAACTATTACAGAAACCATCCTCGGCCCCAAAAATTCTCAGATGCCAAGTTTCACGATGATCGGTTCAGTAGTTTTTGAGTCTATAGGTAACAGACAGACAGACAAACATTCATTTTTATATATATAGATCAGAAATAATAATTTAGACAATTTATTATTTTGACACAAGCTGAAAATTTTTTCACGTCTTCTTTTTATTCGTCAATCAAAAGCTAGTCTTCAAACCTATAGACATAGCATACTTTCAGGCGAAAGTTTATATTTTTTAGTCGAAATCAACACTGCAAATCTTTTTAACCAGGCAATTATTGGACAAACAGTTATATCGTGCTTATCACGATTAATTCAGTTCAAAAAGATGTCGTTGTGAACTCAATGGATCAATTGAACCCATAGGAAAATTTGAAAACTTTTCCCAAAAAATAAGAGTTAACCTCTGCTCTAAACTGAAGGCATTATGATGTTTATACCGATTGACCGACCGATTGACATATTGGAATAAAAATTTTGATAATATTTGTTCGCATTTGATAATGTTGAATAAAGAAGAGTCACATTTTGTTAAATGTTTCATCAAAACTTCAAGAACTCAGAAAATAGATTTTTTTGAAATATCATAAGGGATCAGCATTGTTGTTTTGCTTTATTTGGCACATTTTCCTTTAAAATTGGATTTTTGTTAGAGATTCCAGTTACTAGATATAACTGAGGGATATAGTATTCTTATTCTACCAGCAAAAAAATTATAAAAAACTTCGTGATTATATGTATATGGGCTCGTATGTAGTAAAGCGTTAATTTGATAAATCAAATAATTTTGCAAATATTTTCAACAACAACCAATTTATTGAATATATTTTTAATTAAATAAAACACTTATCGACTTATGCTATCCAAGAATTGATTAAACAACGCTTTATTTAATTTTTTTTTAGAATTTATAGCGAATACATAAACAAGCTTTTCCAAATGTTTTTTTTTTATTTTTGAAAAACGCGAAAAAAAAAACTTTACCATTTTTAAATTCAAACGGAAGTTATGCTTATGTTAAACTTATCCACTGTGAATTGTGTTTGATCTTCAGTCGTAAGTCTGAGTATTATGAATGTATTCTGTGACATTTCATGGCAACTTTTTTCCATTAACGTTTCAAACAACTCGTAACAATAAATCACCCATTTCGGATGCGGACTATTAACAGCTTCGACACTGTTTTCTCGTATCAGCCGGTTTTTTTTGGCGCCCGGGAACATTTGGGTAATTTTAACCCATGCATGCGGTAAACACTTTACAGAGTAACGTTGGTCAAAACGCACCATTCGTAGTGGTTGGACTTGACAGTGAACGTGAATACTATTTTGAGATTGTAAAATTTCTTCAAAGATTATTGAAATGACTGTAATTTCCATGTGTTCATGATTTAAGGAAGTTATTCTGATAGCATTTTACTCTTTCGATTCCTTTCGCTGGGAAAAAAAACCTCTCAATGGAAAAGCTGATGGTGGTCCATGTGGAAAATTAATTATCTTTTGGCGCAGCACACACACTCGTGGGCCCATTCGTTTTTGCAATCAGTCCCGAATGGTGTGCTCCAGAAATTGCCTTCTCATCAGAAAAATTCGGAGCGAACGTGCGGACGGCCGGAAAATGATCTTAAAATGCTGCGAGTTTTGAATCGCTGCACACGATTTTGTACGGCCGGCTGGTGGGAGGTTCAAGGTTGTGGTTTTCAATTTCGTTGAATGGAAACCGACCAGAAGTGGCAAAAAATTGGAACAAAACAAATCGTTCCCAATGGTGGTGATCCATTTGGAAAACTATGCCAATTTTTGCCGAGAATTTGATTATTTCAAGGTACTTCGTTGGAATTAAACTCAAGACGAAAATTTTGAAAAACAATGCTGAGTTCGATTCATGTTGAATTATTTAAAATATTTGAAAAACGTAACTTTAACCCTCCAAAGCTGTTCGGGTCAAAATGACCCGAAGCGCAGATTTCAAACATCTTTATCATCATTCCAATATACTGAAGAACTGGGAGTTTTGACAGACCAAGTATGTGCTATGGAATTAATCATCAAATTAACGACAAAATATTAAAATTTGACTTTGAAAATCGGTTCATTGGGAAATGAAATACAGCTAAGCAAAGAAAAATTGGATGTCGTTTTTTTTTAAAGTAAGATTTTTTTCTACCGGAAGATCTGAAGTAGCGGTCAAAACTTTCATTGGACTCCAACATATCTATACATTTTCGGATAGATGAATTCTTGACGATTTCAAGCATCAATGAAACACTTAATTAATTTTAAGGACTTTTTACTTTCTGAAACAGTTTCTTATAACCTGGTAATACATATCGACTTAATGTTGAAATTTTGAGTAATTAAAATAAATTACCTACACAATGAATATAATATCATCAAAATCGGTTTACATTTACAGCCAGGAGAACGAAATCAAATTACTACTCAAATTTTTCCGAAACGGATATTTAGCGAACGGCTTTGGAAGGTTAAAAAGACGTTATAATCAATATTACATAAACCGGAAAATGAACTCGAACTGAAAACAGCAAACTAAAATTTGAAATCCTAAAATTTAGAAACCTTGACACTTTAAATTGAAATCAGAAAACTAAGAAATTTTAGCACTTCCAATTAAAAACTCAATTCAAAAACCAGAAACTGAAACGCTGCAGTGAAAATTGAAAACTGTCTCTTGGATAAGATCAATAAATTTCTAAATAGTTATAAGGATTTTAAAATCACATCCTGTTATTCATGCTGGAACACTAAAACATACCGTAACTCATGCCTTTTTATCGTTTTTTATCTTTTTTCAGGAAGGTACGGCACCAACTCGTTTACTGTCAACCCGTAGCCCAAACTGGTGAGAAAATACCGAAATAAAATAAAGTTCTAAAACAGCTGGAACTCTCATTTCGGGGATTAATCCCGCAGCAGCGAACACCGAAAAAGAAATAAGTAGGGGAAAGGTTTCCTAAATGGGCCTATCGGGTTAAATGACCCTACGGCTGTTTGATGAAATGGCTGACTAGACAGCTTATCTGACCAGTGAATTTTGAGGGTGATACGCCTAGAACAAAAGGCAAGAAAGAATTTTATGAATTTACAAACTCAAAAAAATTTAAAAAATCATACAAGGTTTTGATACATTTTTATGTAATATTTCGACTTTTAAAAATTATACGTAAAGAAGCTTAAAACAAAAACTAGGATGGTTTTTGTTTTTTACTCAAATGAACGTAAGAAACAAAACATAATTCAGCTTTTGTGGAGGTTTGATAATGATTGTATAGTGGAATAATAGAGTGTTTTTGTATGCCCCCATCATGTTTGTAAAATGCCTCCATCCAAAAATAACAGGTTAAATAGAATAAATAAATGATTTTTATCATTGAACCTTCAAATCTTTGCTCTGAATAACATCTTAAGAGAGAACTGAAGATGTGAAAACAGATTTAATAAAGTTTTTCTCATGGATGAATTGCCTCCATAGTATGGCAACTCTAACTTTTGTTTTATTCCATAAAATTATAATATACATAGATTTTTATAAAACTTCAGCATTGTCATACGGAAATTATTACTTTCTAGTAGTTTCAATGAAGTTATACGGAAATATTGCCCAAAAAACAAAAATTTTGTTCAAAACATAAATAGGCGCATTTAGCCCGCACGGTTTGAGGTTCGGCATTTTAGACAACATTTATAAAAAAAATCGTTTTCTTGGAAACAGAAGAAAATTTTAACACAAAAATTACTCCAATGTATAGAAAACAGATGCCTGCACACGTGTATATAGTTTTTGTACACATATTCGATGTGATATTTGATTAAATTAGTGTTCTGCTTAATAGGCGCATATAGCCCGCTCCTCCCCTAATGACACTTTCAACAATACCGTACCCAAGTTCATGGTGTCATCACCATCATCATCATCATCTTGGCATTGTTGAGGTTGCCGGTAATGGAACAGTCTAATGCCACCAGAACAGGGGAGAAAACATGAAATAATGTTTGGTACTTAACCAGCATGTGCGAGGAGCAAGACGACACATTTATGAATCCAATATATCAGCTACCTTGTCTGAAATTTGGTTTGTTTGGGAGGGTCGGTGTCTTCAAAACACCTGAGAAATTAAGAGTTCAGTTTGCTATTGGACGAACGTGTCGATTTCGTAGCATTCGTTTTTAAAAAAAAGTTATTTGAGGCCCTTATAAGCTTAAGAGATATAAGTTCACAAAGCTTATTTCGAGAAATCAAGCTTTCAATTTTGTGTTTTTGACCATTTTTCATATATTTTTCGAGAATTTATATTGTAAAAATATGTTAATTAAATTTTAAAATCCGAATTAATTATGCAATTTTGTCACTTACACCTCTTTGGCTCTGAAGGCCTCATTTGATATTGGTCGAATGGGTGATCAAGTGTCATCTGAAAACGATCATTAGGTCAAGTTGAACCGAGTATTTCCAACTTCGTTTCGTTAAACCAATTTGAACTCTTCATTCCGAGGTTTTATTTATTGGCCTAGAAAGAGTTTATTCCTACTAAAAGGGAAAAATTGTTATTTTATCGAAAATTAATTCAAACAGTCGAGGAGTTCTCATAAACGGTTTTTTTTAAACACTTTTTTGATTGTTTGTCAATTGACGAGTCTCCAGAAGAAGAGCAAGCTATGTTTAAGAAAAAAAATATTTTGGTCCAAAAATTTTGTATTCTACTGACCAAAAAGTGTACCAAGCGTAAAATATTTTTGATACCAATGCCATCAAAAGATGCGGATTTTTGAGCACTCAAACTTTGCTGAACAAAGCATGTTGTTTGTATCATTGTGTGAAGAGCTGTTCACGGTTTCATCCTTAATAAAAATAACAATTATGGATATTTTTTATTTAGTTTATCAAATCCTTCTTAATAAATACCTAATTTAAAATCCAAATACTTGCAAAAAAAAAATACTTGGATGGTTTAAGGGAATCATCAAAAGGCCATATGCCAAATTTGAGCAGAATCGGACAACAGAAGGGGTTGCACTGAATCTCACTGATACAAATTTGGTTCGTTTTTAATTTTTTACGTGTAGTAAAGGGTGATACGGTCAAAATTTGGTCAAGGGAAAACGCGTGTAAATCGGTGAAATCGTTTATTTAAAAAATCAAATAAAATTTCTTTTTCATGTTTAATTAGTATAAAATTAAGAAAAATATCCAGTTAGGCTTCCGCTTTTCGAAATCTGACTTGCCAGGCCTTACGCTTAACCTCTGCCATCAGATTTTGTACTGTCACCTTCATGCTTGGCATCGCTCCTCAGATTTGCCCGTTCAGAGTAAGAGCGTGTATTTTTTTCGCTGTGCTCTCCCAAACGGAGAATCTTTAAAAAAATGCTCCGTTACCTCCAGAGCGACCAAGCGTCCACCCGAGTGTGGGCAAGAGAAGCAAGCAAACTGATGAAGTGCGTCCCGGTGCAGATAAATTCGTTCGCACTCGGGCGATAGAGAAGCTTTACAGAAAACTCGGTTTGTCTTCATCGGTTGCGTCTGGATCGATGTTTGGAAGTGCGTCAGAATTTACAATGCAGAACATAAATCTAACGGAACTAAATTAATAACGCCAAAGGTAGTTAAGATAGAATGCTGGTGTTTTCGACAACATTGTTCTGTATAATAAAGCGCATATTTTTATATGAAATATAAAGTTTAGAAGTCCACCAATAGCGAGATATAAATCATAACTTTCTTGTTTAGCATATTAGAGCTTAAGTTTCTTCTACAAAGTTATTTATCTCAACAAAATACACAACTTTGCTTAACATATCAAAGTTCTACAATCTTAACCCAAGAAGATACGGTTGAATAAAAAAAAATACTTGAAAAATGCACTACAAAAAGTTATTGTTATTATCGCGCTATTTTTAAATCTCTCGCCTTTAAATTTTACATCAAAATATGCAAATTAACAACTTTGTCCAAAACACCTATCTTTTCATTCCTAAGCGAGTTCCTCTAGATTGATGTTCTGCACCAGGACAAATGATTAGCTACGATAGCTTTCTTCGGTCGAAAAATATCAAAAGCGTAGCGGTTAAGGAAGATAAATCCTAAATTTTACTATTTGTGAAAGTTTTGAAGTTTTATTACTTAAATTTGTCCCAGATTCTTGCGTAATGTTCACGGTTTGTTTAAAAGGCAAAGATTTTTGGATAATTTGAGTAAATGTTACTTTTCGAATTGCTGCTTTTGTAAATTAATGCTTCCCACGTACGATATCAAGAGCACATAAACCTAAGTAAACAGCAATTTGCGGATGCCCGGATATTGTGAAAAAACTACTTGGATTTTGCCCAGTTTCATCCACATTATTTGGAAAATGAAACAAGAAAATCGAATTCAGTTTAAAATTATTCGTCAAAAATTGGATTTGTGAAAGTTTTTTTCATCAAACATCAAACCAAAACTTTACTTCGTATGCTTTAAACATAAATTTGACACTGCTGATGTGTTGCGACAAAAAAAAATGTAAGTCGTTTTTCTTTACTAGATGAATGTCTGGAATTTCCTCAGATTTGGCCGGATATTGCTCGGTTTATGGAATGGAGAATTTCAGATTATTTGCCCGGTTTTCACCATGTTTTTCAAATAATTTGCCAGGAAGTGCCCGGCCCGGCTACGTACAAAAATAGTTCATACATAAACCTACATTGGACCTCTTCAACTGATGCACTGTTCCGCACTGCATAACGGCTTTTTTGAAGAAAACATTCCTGCATTGAAATCTTTCTGGCTTGATACACTGAGCGGCACAGCAGCGTCGCTAGAGCACAATTTTCTTGCCAGCTCCTTCTCTTTTCTTTAGAGCGAGCGACGTCCACCCGACCGTCAGAGCAACCGCAATCGGGCGCACTCGGCAAAAAGATAAGTGAACGTTGATCGGCTGAGCAGTGCACTCGGAAACCGAAATGATAAAAGTGTAATTCGTTCTCTGCTCTGTTCTGTTTGCGAGGTGTTGGACAAGCATGGCACCTTGTCCACCTTCTTCGCCGCAGAAAGCCAGTTTGCCTTGAACTGCTGCTCGTCCTTAGCAGTTTTTTTGGTCTTCTTTAGGTTCCGCTTGACAATAGCCCAGTATTTCTCAATTGGGCATTTTGGGAGGGTTCTTGTCCTTGGGAACCACCTACACGTTGTTGGCGGCGTACCACTCCATGGCCTTTTTACCGCAATGGCAAGATGCCAAATCCGACCAAAACAGTACGGAACAACCGTGTTTCTTCAGAAAAGGCAGCAGATCAAACACTCTATCATGTAAATTTCTTGGTTGACAGTCCCGGATGCTATGAAAATGCTGCTTTTCAAGCCACAGGTACAGATGGCTTGCCAAACCAGATATTTCTTCGCGAACTTTGACAGTTTCATGTGCTTGAAAATATCTGGTTGCTACCTTTCCCCTTCCTTTTGCCGTATAAAACTCCTGTCCCGGAAGCTGCTTGTAGTCGGCTTTGACGTAGGTTTCGTCGTCCATTACAACGCAGTCAAACTTCGTCAGCATCGTCGTGTACATCCTCCGGGATCGCGCTTTGGCCGTATTTTGTTTATCATCACGATTTGGAGTCACTACCTTCCTGTAAGTCGAAGGTCCGGCTCGTTTTTTGGCTCGATGCACGGTTGTAGACGATACACCCATCTTATTTGCGGCATCTCGGAGAGAGAGGTTAGGGTTTCGCTTGAAACTACCGGCAACTCTCTTTGTCGTCTCAGCGACTTCCGGTTTTCGATTTCCCCCCGATCCAGACTTCCTGGCTGTCGACAAACGTTCCCCAAACACTTTAATTACATTTGTATCAGTTGATTTGGCAACTTTTAGCGATTTTGCCAGCTTTGCTTACGAGTAGTTCGGATTTTTGCGATGCGCGAGCAAAATTTTGATACGCTGCTCTTCTTCCTGGGACGGCATTTTGACAACTGAAGAGTGCATTCCAAAATCAAAATAGGAGCAACATTCTACACACACACACACCTTCAAAATGAGGGGTGATCAGGTTTTTAAATGCAAAATTGAAAGAAATACGGAAGTTGATATTAACCAAATTTTGACCGTATCACCCTTTATTTAACCCAAACAAGATCAAGAAGTATAAAACATATACATTTTATGAAAATTTTTGAACTCAGAATTTATTTTTAAACAAATATTTTGAAAGTGGTCATTTTTCAAAGATCGTGTCGGCGGAACCCGTAATAATGTTTTTTTTTTAGTCGGCCACATCTCAATCTACCATTTGAAGGGTGGGGGCTTTGGGACACCCTTATGTACATGGATCTCTTGAAATATTATTTCCTCTGAGATGCATATTGCAATTAGGTTTTGTAACGTTACAACTCCTCGCACTAAGTTTTTTTTTTATTCAAGTTCTCAGCATGAGTTAATTTTTGTTCGCGTATTGTGTTTTTCCTTTTGATGTCAGACATGCTAAGAATAGTTAGCGTTCAATACCAGGGGGCTCATTTGAGCTTCTTAGTGTGGGGAAGTGTGGCGGGTACAAAAGGTGATACATTTTCTATCATCTAAAGTTTGACTCTTGCTCTCCCAACTGTTTGAATTTTAGAAGAATTTAACTAATTCTTAAATAAAATACCTTGAACCCAAGAAAAATTTAATATTGGTTCCGGCCTAAATAAGAGAACGAAAGATTATTATTGATGTTAGTTTACGTCAGTTTTTTTCTTGTTAATTTAATATGTGTTGTTATTAATCAAACAAAAACTTTCTGTTTCGATTAAAAAGTAATTTAAATGTAGAGAAATTAAACCGACTGTGTAAGTTGAAATTTTTGCGACTAGATAAGATGAAAATTGATGTTTAAAAACATGCTAAAAATTCGCCTTGTCTCCCGGTAGGACTTAAACCCACATCTTGCGCCTCTCGGGCCCATGTATTAACATTCTACTACAGGAGACAACCGTATGAAAGATATACTGGTCGAGTGTCGAAGTCTATCAGAATGAATTCAGACCAATCCCCTCCCATGTGATCATCATCATTTTCGTGATTTATTTCTATTTCCAAAATTTTAATTTTTTCGCATGTTTTTCAGCATTGGTTTTCATCTTATCTAGTCCCTGAAATTTCCACTTACACAGTTGGATTCATTTCTCTACAAAAAAAAAGTTTCGCTGACTGAACGTTTGAGTTAAAATCCATCTATGGGTCGCAGTTTAAAAATAATAATTTAAATTTTTAGAAGTTTTGGAAGTTAGACGATTTTTTGTTTTGTTTTTGTTTGACATTACCACCTATTGCGTATAATTCTAATGGTAATTTTGTTTCATTCCATCAGTGATTTTGTGACCAGAAGGCTGACTTAACAATGAGATTGTTTTGTCGATATTTGAGAATTTTTGATCGACTAACAAAGAAAACATTTTTTTTAAATAATAATAATATTTCAGTTTTGGGCTAGATTCATGCATTTATAAAACTATTTTCTGTAAACATTGAAAATCAATTTTGAAAGAATTAAGAACTAAATCACTATCCGTTGAAAATTGTAGATGTTTTTCTAATATACTATAACGGTAGTACAGTACAGTTAACTACTGATTCTAGCATAGAAGGAAAAAAAATCTTACTCGATTTAGGCTAAAATTGTGGCCACATGCCAAATATAAGCTAAATCGCACTACGGAATTAGTTTACATTTAACCTGAAGTGTGAATAAGGGTATAAAATATTTGGAAAAGTTTTACTTTACCGGCCAATTTTTTAAATGATTTTCTTAAAACAAAAATAAGGAGTAAAATTTCTTCCAAAGGATTTTATTCAAGTCCTCTAAAAATTGCAAAACCACAGAAGCTAAGGAACTTCACTTTCAGTACCCTTCTTATGGCCATTGTAAATCTCGTTTTCGACCCGCAATAGATTTGGATTTGTCTATGGATTTTGATGAAAAAATTGTCAATTACCAGAAAACATTTTCCTTTTTATGGGAATAGTTGTAGGAGAGATAAGGCCTTATTGAGCACCCGAGGTTAAGTAAGCACCCCTCTTTTCTACAGAAGTAAGTATGTATGTTGGTTATCCACCATGGGTGCACGGATTTACCGCAGTTTCTGCCTAAGTATGTGCCACATGCATTATTTTAGATTATACCCAGACCCCATGGCTTCGTATGAACTGTTATGTAGTGAATGTATTGTGTTGATTTAGGTATATTTTGGAAGAACGTGTCAATCAGGTGGCTTTACTTACAGGTATTCCGGCATCCGTGTATATACCTGGCCAGCCGGCAACTGATTGACACATCTCACCTGTCGGCCACTTATGCGATTCGAATCCAAAAGTTTTCTTGCCGATACCGGGAATCGAACCCAGTACGCCTGGCATACCAAAACCAGACTCGTGCCAGCCTATCCACTAGACCACATCAGCGCTTCCCCTCTTTTCTACAGAAGTAAATTTTTCTTAAATAAACTTTCATGAGGAGCAGTTTTAAACTTTCTTTAGTATTGATATTTATTGATATTGATTTTTACTTTATCTTTTTGACTCGAGGTGAACAGAGCACCATTGGTCGGGGCACGATGAGCGTTTTCTGCCATAGAACCTATCATCAGGTAGCCAGAATTTTCTCAGCACGTATCCGGAGCGGACAAATCCGGGCTATATTATAAAAAAAAACCTGGCAAAATGCGAGCATTTGTATCAAAATTGACATCCAATAATCTGGGCAATATCCGGGCATATTTGGTCAAAACCCAGGAATAACTCAACAAAAATCAAGAAAAAAATTTTTTTCGTCAAAACACAACAGCAGATTTTAATAGTTTTTTAGGCTTCCAAAATACCTCTCATGGTTATTTTATAAAACTCATTAAAATTATTTCGTTTTGAAGGCACAAATTAAAAAATTTAAACAACATAATTTTTTTTATTTGGAAAATAAAGTGAATAAATCCAGGCTAAATCTGGGCTATTTCAATAAAATCCGCCAGCTTGGTCAGACCGGACTTTTCTCAAATTTTGTAATCAGTACATAGGCAAACTCGGATAAAACCGGAAGATCTAAAAACAATCCTTAATATAGCAGCGAATTCGACTCGATGGCAGTATATATAGAATGACAAGATTACAGCGATTCAATTTCCTCACAAAAAAAAACAAAATAAACAATTTTAAGTAATTTGAGTAATACGGAAAAAACGACCTTGATCGAGATTTAAAAGGACAAACACCATCTAAATTCCCGAGATGGGAATCGAACCCATGTCACCAGAGGACCAGCGATTACCGTCTTACCACGCTCATCACTCGACCACCGTGACGTACAACTCCATTCCTACGATTTTGCTGTATAACTTATCATTTGATATGATCCACGCTATAGCTC
Source organism: Uranotaenia lowii (assembly GCF_029784155.1). NCBI lineage: Eukaryota > Metazoa > Arthropoda > Insecta > Diptera > Culicidae > Uranotaenia > Uranotaenia lowii. Next base: position 284,965,029 of record NC_073692.1, on the reverse strand, counting down.
TATGGGTGAGATTTTCTTACGAACCAGTCAAAGGAAGAAAGGAAGACCGGATAGAATGTCAATTGAAGGACCGCTCATTTACCGTAAATCAGTTCACTTCAGATAGCTCAAATCGTTAGAGTCGAATTAGCATATTTTCAACTTTTTGGAAACACATTAACGGATGGACAAAACTGATATACGATTCAACTTTTTTTGGGCAAAGCTTGCCGAAAATGAATGAAAAAAATCACTTAATAACAACCGATGGTTAATGAAAATGTCTTAATAGTCGATTTGCATTCACATTTCTATTACTATTTCATGTAAGCTGGGATCTTGACTCATTTCATCTGACGATATGGCCAAGTGATAAGGTGTCGAAGAGGTATCTCAGAGGACTCGAATTCGATTCCTGGTCGAGGCGATCGATTCATGATCGATTACTTTTGTTTGGATTATAGTCATTTAACCATCTTTATGGCATTCACGACTTTATATCAACGCAGCAGTTGGCGGACAGTTATTGAAAAACTTATTCGGTACAACTGTGTTCGATGTTTACTTTTGGGCTGGAACTCACGGACATCGGCTCAGTAGGCAACTGACTTGTTTTTTATTCTACAAACACACATATTTTGTTCTGTTGTCCCTACATTATTATGTTAATTTTTTGTGTGATGGATGCTACGACTCACCGTATAACACAAAGTACACGAACATGAATGGTCAATGAAAACGAAAAATTTGCCTTGACCAGGAATCGAACTCTAGTTCTCTGAGTTACTTCTCCGACACCTTTGAACTTGGCCATACCCTTTGTGGTTTATCTACCTATAGGTGGGGACAAGACTACCCTTGCACGAGTGTGAGAATCAGTTTTTTTAATGTTTTGATTGCTACGTCACAAACGTTCATGAGCGTCTCGACGTTGAAGACGCCATGCACCGACGGCATACTATGTTTCATGTAATTTCGAAAATCACAATCAAAGCACCCTTTTATTTACGGTGTTTCTTCCTGACACGCAGCACGGTGACGCTGTTTGTTTTCAATAATACACAACTTTATTTGCGTCCCAAACATTCCTCCTGATAAGTTTCCATGGTAAGATTTGGAGGTTTAACACTTGACTCCAAGGTGGCGTCGCGTTACGTCACAATCGTTCATAAACAACTGTATGAATACAACGAACTAAAACAAAAGTTTTGGTTTTCTCTACCTATAGATAAACCACATAGGGCCATACCGTCAGATGAAATTAGTCAGCATGTAGCTCTATAATTGAGTTGACCTAATCGAGTAGAATTTGCTGCTAGATTCTTCGGCAAAAAACGCACATCGTGCCCCGACTGCCTCTACTGCCCCCGAGCGTTCTCAACTTGATCCACACAGTGATTGAATTTCATTTTTTTTTTCAACGTGACTATTAACTTTAAAATATCCAACCCTGCAAACATTTTTGTAGGTATATTTCTCAACAACCATGTTATACGTTTCATATACATTATAGAATGATCGTATGAAACTCGAAAAAACAGCATTTACCTTCCACAGTGGAGGCAATATACATGCATAGAAAGAATGCAAGAGTGTACAAGTTTTTTCTCTCAGCGCATGCGAACCGTTGCCAGCTAAAATATTTTCTGCTACTGTCATTGGGCAATTCTTGATTTTTATCAATATGGTTGCACGCGGGAGAAAAAAAGGACGAAATCGTCTTGAAAATCTGCATATCCGATTTAAATCATTTAATCCGAGTTCGAGTAACAATTTTTAGAACCTTTAACATGCGTTTGTTGGAATTACGATTTGCAGTAACGTTTGTAATGACTTGAGCTATCATTTTTAATGCGATTTCATGTTTGCTGGGAATCGGACACGAAGTGAACTTCTTTAGTGCTTGCACACGATTGAGTGATGCAACTCGCTTATTACAAGTGTTTTGTATGGTTAAATAAACGTTTTCCTTAAGGTGGCCATTATGCCCTTATCTCCCCTGTATATTTTCCGAGTACACGGACTATAGTCAAAATAAGTTTAAGCGATTCATTGCACTAGTTTGTGTGAAAATTTCTCGAAACATTATTTAAGGTGTACGCTACTTCATGCAATATTTTCCATCCATCAATATTTTATGGACGCTTCTTTTTAATGATTATACTAGTGAAACTGCATATACGAGAAGCGACATCTGATCCCTCTTAAAATAAAATATCTGGCAACATCGCCGGAAGCATGGACAAAAAATCCCCAGCATAGTTTTGTGGCTCAATGTTCAAACTCTAAAGTAAATGCGCAGTAAATGCAACAAAACATTGTTGAATTTGATGCCCGGTGGATTGCCAAAAACCGTATGAATGACTTGAATTTTGTTAACAGTCACATAGTATTCTAACTACGAACACAAAACACCAGAGCAGTCCAAAAATTTCTCCTTATCATGAGTTCACATGACGAGCTTTAAAATTATTTGCTTGAAATACAACAGCAATCAGCAATGGTTGAGTTTCCAATTAGAAAGCTCCACGACAAAAGCTCGAATCGATTGGAATCGATTTTGACAGTTCTTTTGTATCGCTTGGAATGTTGTGTTTCAGACATCGGTTCTCTTACAGTAGGTTCACTAGATAAACTAGCCTAGTTAAGAAAATAGCCCAGTTTTTTGTGGACTTGCCGTGGAATTTGAAACATAAGTTTGGAAGGGTCATTTTAGTCCGGAAGCCTGGATCTGATGAAAAAAAAAATTAAATTTTTCCCGGATGTATTCACGTTATCGGTCAAACCACTGAAAAATTTTGAGTACTAATTGAAAATTGACACGTCCGTATCAGTTGTCATTATTTTACAGCTAGCCTTACTCGTACCGTCATCATTTTCTGGAGGATTACTAGGTAATGGGGATTCTTTCCGGTTGGAAAATTAAATTGTCGTCAGACATTCCGGTGTTTTTCCTACCGTTTCCCAACTCGGACACATGTGAATGGGTGTTTCTTTCCTCGAATCGGATTATTTTGGTCTTGCTCTTTTTTTCTATCACATCGGTATCTTTCAATTTCAACTTTTGCTAGCGAGCGGTGTGATTTAAATCTCGTTTGCCTCTTGTACTAATCCAACTATTTACTGGTTAACTGGATGGGGAGGGAATACAATCGTTAAAGGCTTCTGGAGCATTGAAAAATTATGTTCTAGCACAATATAGCAACCAAAACTGCGAACTTACTAGTAAGTATTTCGAATCACTTACAAAATATCAATTGACCACAACAGTTCTATTTCAAACAATCTGAGGCTCTGTTTTCCCTAATGAATATTAGCAATTTCCGTAAATTTGCAATTCATTTATCTGAGTTCACTGCAAGAAAAATAAACCATGCAAGGCTCAAATGTAAATATTTGATGAGCTAGGGAAACATGCCAGTTCCCATTAAATTCCTTGGATCGAATTTTCCCTTCGTTCGAGTTTAAGCGAATGTATAACGGCAGGGACCGAATTTCACCTCCCCATCTTGCCAACTTCGAAGGAAAGCGCTCCAATATTGATGAATAAAGTTTTAATGCAATTAGTGGTAGATTGACGATTGCAATGCATACATACTCCGGATTAATGTATGAGCGGGCAAACTCAATGATTCATTTGTTTCGAAAGCTGTCCTTGCTTGAGCTCTAGAGTTGCGAAAGTTGTTGGGATAATGAGGCACTCTCGTAATGATAGTCCCTCAAAGAGGTCGTGGTGTTATGTAAAACCCCATACGAGGAAACGAAACTTGTTGGATAACAAAAAGAAGGTACATTAATCATGTGACTGTGTAGGGTGTTCATTACATTCCAATCAATAAAGGTTGTAGATTTTAACTTTTCTATTCACATTGTGATACCTTAATCTCATAATTCTTACCATAAATATTTGAATCGATTGATATAGCAAGGCTCATTAAAAATATGTTTGGATAAGATGACCTACTTGAAAAGTGGTTAGCTCAATCTTTAAGAACTCAAGTTGTGAAAAATATTAAACTTTGAAAACGACACTCACACAAACCTATAGGATTTCAGTTGAACATCATAGAAAAAAATTAAAAAAAAAACTTATAAATAGTACTTTGAAGCATGATTTAGGTATTTGCAAAAAGTTCTACGGCACTGTTGTACAGCTCTATCACGGACATATTCCGCCTATATTCAACTATTTTTCTGATTCATTCATGACCAACTATAAACCAAAACCATAACGAAGATTTCAATTTCAACTATGTATATGATAGATTATCTTCTTGATACCTTGCGTTCAACAAAGCGTATGATAGATTCAACAATAGTGGTATGATTGATTTTATACATTCTATAAATATAAAAGATTATCGTGATGTTGTGCATTCACCAATGAATATAGTAAATTCAACTATACAAGTTTGATTGGTTTAACTGTAAATATAAAAGATTTAACTATATTTCCATGATTGGTTTCAATCGCTCAGTTATATAAGTAAAGAAATTTTTAACTTTTGTTTACTTGAAAACTTATCAACTCTTAAGATGGTATTTCGGAAGAATGGCTATCGCTGCTTTCGGGGTGTTCGTTTTTGGGAGGGGAGGGGGGTGTTGGGGATACCGTTTTTCAATAGCCGAATGCCCGGTTTCGATCGGATTGATCGAGTATGCTACAGACAAAATCAATTTATAATTGAAAAAAAAACATTAAAAAAGGGATTATACTTACCGTATCACAGTGGGTGCTTCCAACGGGAGGAATGGTTTTGAGCACCGATTGCCGGTTCCGTTTTTTCTTATCAGGGTCTCACGGCAAAGAAACCTTCTCCTGGACCCCGGATTGTGTTGCCCAGTTTGGTTTCGGGGCCGATCGGCTACACTACACTTATGTACACGTAGTGTTTGAAAGTGTATGTATTTATTTGAGTATCACACAATCAACCATAAGAAAAAAGTTGGATTTATTATATTTAAAGTTCAATACCTAGAATCAATCAAACATTTGTAGCTGAACCAATAATTTTTACAGTTGAATCAATTATTCCATTTCAGTTGAATCTACCATATTCATAGTTAAATGTGAGAGATCCACCAGGAATGTATATTTAAATCTATCATATTGATAGTTGAATGCCTTCAATCAATTTTTCAGTTGTAGTGTAATCTGATATATTTACAGTTGAATCAATCATGCAACTACAGTTGAATCTATTATATTCATAGTTGATTGCGTTGGGTCAATCGGCAGGTTGTAGTTGAATTTATTATAACCCATTCCAGGCACCCATCAACTGGAGAATCTTTTTCAACCAGTTACCTTTTTTCAGAATTGAGTATGTCATCGTAGAAATTTTAGAAATATAGTATGAAAATATATTGTTTTTAACAATTACTCTTTATTTGAAACATACCGTCAAAAATCTAGTTACGAAAAAAAAAATGTTATTGCAAAGTGTTTACCATCATCTTGCAATAATTTAAGCATGATAGATAAAGAATAATCACTGCAAATTTACGCTTTAGAATCGGTGATAAAGGAATCTATTTTTAGGTGTTGTGACGTCACAAAAATTCTACTGTTTTTCAATTCATGATTCCTTTAAACGTCACATATTGTAGAAAGTTGGGGTTTTCTTCAAACTGTTGAAAGGAATTCAATGCAATTTTCAGAATGAAAATCGGTTCAGAAGGATGTGAGTTTCACCTGGGTAAAGAATGCGTTGTTACGTTCAAGACTTTTTATTTCAACACTTTTATTGTATTTCTTCAATACAAGTTTAGCATAACAATGCGATTCAATAAACGAATTCAATTATAAAACTTTTAAAGAAACTAAGAATTTTTCCGCATTAACGTGGTTTTTAACCATCCATAATAAAAACATGTAAAATCGTGCTTGTAGAACACTTGATTCGAGAATAAACAAACTATCATAAAAATGAAATCCTCATTTCAAAATTATAATTGAATCATGAAGCAGGTAGTTATCTGTAGTTTTAATAAAAATCTTGCAAAAAGATCAAGTTCTTCATAAATTTATAATAGTATGAAAACCCACGCTTGTAGCTTCTATTACCACAGAGAACAGACGTACAAGCTAGCCCACGAAACTTGTGTAAAAATCCCAAGACCCTTTTTGATTTTTTGTGAGTTGATATATGATTACGCTTTTTCGAATACTGGGCACTTTAAAGTTGATTTGTGACTTTCAAACGGCGCGATAGATGGCACTGTTTGTAGTCGATTTCTAACGTATTTTTTCGGTGAAAGCATTTGAAATTTTACACACTTTTTTGACGAGTTTTTTTTCGAGCTTGTACGTCTGTTCTCTGTGCTATTACTTAGCAACTTGCTGGCATTATGTTCAAACAAAATAAGTTTCATCACGTAAATGCAATGAGATTCAAAAAAAATTTTGAACTATCTTAATAAAGATTAAGTTTGTTGGCATAAATCTCGGATTTATCGAGCAAAAGGAAGAGAGGTTGTTTGCGTGCGAAAAATATGAAACCCCCCCTTATTTCTGGGTGGAGTTGGAAAGAAGTAGTCTTCATATTATTCATATTTTATTTGGCATAATTTGAAAACTTATCAGACAAATAACGTGAAATGATACGTCATTTAGAGACTTCAAAAGGAATTTATAGTAGTTCGTGAGCACTTCTTGCATTGGATGAGGAAAAGGGCTGGAAATCCAAATCATTGAGACATCAATTTTGTCAACATTTCAAACTCTAGGAAGCTTATAAAAACAGAGTAAAAGTTTTAGATCTTGAAAAACCAATGTAGAGATCAATTTAATTTATTTTTAGAAGGTGTAGCAAAGCACACCGGGTTAGCTAGTTGTTCAATAAAAATAACCATTACGTGTTTCCTGATAAGGATTGTCTCGTGTTTTCTTTATACTGGATGGGAACCCTTCTTTTCTTCAACGGGAGGGGTCTTTGTGTACTAAAAATTATCTGAACATGTAAATGTAAGCATTTTCACAACATTTGATGGCATTCACTTGTCAATAGATTGAATTTTAACGCTTTTTATCATATTTCATAATTATTTTGTATGGGAGCCCTCTCTCCCTTGAGTGCGATGGACTCAAAACTCCACAGATATCATTTTTTTAACTCAAAAAACTTCTCCATGCCGGATTTCACATGAATATGTCCAGTGGTTTCTGAGTTGTACTAATTCTCCCTATTTGTATAAAGATTTTAAAGAAATTTGAATCAGAAATAACTATAACATAATGTAATTTCTAGGGTATTTTCCAACTCGTAACATAACCTTTTTAAACCTTTTAAGGAAGTTTATGTCGTTTGCTTTGCTTCATTTATAAACAAACTTCCGCTCTTTTGACAACTCACGTGTTTCAACGTTCTACTCCCTAACAATGTCCACAGACCTTTGAACGGAAAACGTTCAAATCACACCATTTTCCCACACCATCGGATCCAAGAAGAAAAAAAATATCAAAGAAGAAAACAAATCACAAAGTTTTACTTCCTTTGGCATACAATCATATCTGGTCGTTGCAATTCTGACCAAACGAAGAACGGACGCTTAAGTATGATCGTCTCGTCGTCCTCCATTGAGTCCATGTGGGTCGTTCTAATCCGGATGAAGGCAGGGGTGGAATCTGTCGGTGAGAACGCACTCGATTATGTTTGGTCGCCTATTTTACAGTGTTGCAAATGTTAATTGCTGTAACATAAAACTTATCAAATCAATATCTTACAATAAATACCCTATAATATTTTAATGATTTTTTTAATGCCTGAGTCAAATTTCAAGACATGTTATCCATTTTTGAATTCATTGTTGAGATGTTCTACATAAAAGGGCTTAGACTGTACTTATGTTTTTCTCGGCTATGTTTGTTGACAGTTTCCCGGACCCGGAGAATGGACAATCCGGTCCGTTATGTTTGTGCGCCATCGTTTTCGATTTGGCTGTTGTTTGTGAATTATGTTACAAATTGCCGTGTTCTCCTCTTTGTGCAGTGTTTGTTTTTGCACCAAACGAACCTTTCTTTTGCTCCGATTTGGGTGTTTTTGTTTGTCCGGCAAGTCTTTCTTGAATTACGGCGTGCTGAGTGAATGAGTGAGGGGGCGACGATTTGATAAATCGAAGGATTGGATAATACGTTGCAAAACAGTACATTAATCATCTTCTTCTAAGTATCTGTGGTCAAACAATCGTGACCAATCGTTCAAGCACACCCTTTGAGCAAAGAGACCATCAATTTATTATTCGTTCAAATAAGCATTTCGTTATGCTTCAATTTGTGTTCTTTGGCAATTCTATCAACTGAAAAATCTCATCGTGCTGATCTTAGCTGATATTCCAACTATAATGCAACAACAATGCTTATGGCGTAACGGAAGATAAACAAATATTTAGTTGTTGTAAAACAACTTTATCAGTAGCTTTTGAATTAATAAATACACAACAAAAAATGTTGATGTGTGTGTTCACCATTTTGAATCAACACTCAATATCATTCACGTTAAATGATTGTTTCAAATCTGAAATTCAAGCTAAAAAAGGATGTGCTAAGGAGTCTTGAACTACCAAAGAAAGTTTTCGTTTACTTAGAATGTTCCCGATCCGAAGAGAAAAACAAAGTTATATCAAGATGATATACAATTTTTTCCTATCAAAATGTAATAACTCTAGAAATTTCCAGAGAACAAATCAAAATTATATTTAAGTTAGCATATTCTCAGAAGTGTGTTAAAACTAATAAAGAATAAAGGCTGAAGCCTAAGATACGGTTTCAATGTACACAATGCATCAACGTAAAAATCCGAATAACTGGTTTTCTTTCAAAAAATTAAGCGTGCGCTTGCTGATTGCCTAATGATTTTATCCTAATCAACTTAACGCCCACTCCAAGAGAATCAAACAGCGCTCAAGATCAGTTGACAATCATCCAATCACGCTTCATTTATAGCTGCCACACGCCAAAACCGGAACTATTTTGAAATGCATCAGCTCCATGCCCAGCTATCGTTCGTTCGTCGTTGCAGAGAAGTTGTGCATAAATGCTTCGAGAAGGATGAGGTGCATTCCGGGCCAAACAATGTTGTTGAAAATGTTCCTCCTTCCCTCCGGCTTCATCGGTGAACATCGACATTACTTCATTAGACTTTATTGGATGCATCAATGAGCCGAGCCGAGCAGTGCGTGGAGTTTGGATGGTAGAAAAACAAAACCACCAGTCGTTTGGTTATAATAGGGTGGTGTCATTAACAACAACTGATTGGGAGATAAATTTCGGAAGCTGGCGATTAATTGTTTTGTTTTCTCATATTATACTAAAAATCATCAGAAAATAAAATTAAACATTGAAATTTGACAACAAATTCCCAAACTGATCCACTCTACCGATAACCACAAATACGGGGCAACCCAGTTCAAACGGGAGTCAATTACCCCTCCCTCTCGGGGCGCAGTGTGGTAATATACGGTTTTTCAATTCACCGATGGCTTCGCGGTGTTCCATGTTGGCCACCATGCATCGCGCTAGTCAATGATATAATTTTACCATCGGAAACCAGAAGCTTTACTACCGTACCTACCACGTCCATCAAGTTGCGCTGATCCCGTTTTGTCACCTAGCCGGGAAGCAGGAGATAGCAAGTACGACGCAGATGCTCTATTTTTAACGGCGGTCTGTCTGCCAGTCTGACTGTTGTTATGTAGCATAATAGTTACCTTCCAAAACAGTCAGAATATTTTTGACACCATTTAATAAGCATGTTTTCAAATATTTCAAAGTATGCATTGCAAAGGAATTTACAAATTGAATCTATGAGATTTTTAAAATATTGCAGATTTTCAAAATATTATTTTCGTATCAAATTGCTCATAAACCTCAGCGAAAAAAATATTTTGAATTGAATACTACATTTTAAGCGGTTTTCATGATTTCATTATAACTCTAAGGGATTTTAACCGGGTCAATATGACCCGAAACGCACATTCAGATCATTTTAATCTTCACTCCAATATATTGAAAAACTGAGATTTTTTAGCGACCAAATATGTTTTATGAAAATGATGATAAAATCAATGAAAAAAAACTGAAATATTAGTTTTAAAAAATCTGTTTATTGAGAAATGAGGGTGTCATCATTTTCAAATATGATTTTTTCTATCAGAATCCGGGATGGCGATCAAAATTTTCATCGGACCGCAACACATTTATACATCGTCGGATATATTTATTCTTAACAATTCCAATGATCCAAGAAACACTCGAAATAATGGTGTTATAGAGTGACATTCTCTGGGCCATCAACATAAAACGAAGAAGAAGAAGAAGAAGAAGAACAAAGAAACACTTAGATAGAGCAAACCTTTAAAAAATTTAAAATAAATTCAAAATATTTTTTGTCACTTTTTTCATTTGGAACCAAATACCGATAACTTGGTAGAATATATCTACACTATTTTTAAATATTAAGAAATAAGAATAAATTTCCTATACAATCAATCCAATATCATCAAAATCGGTTAACATTTGCGGCCAGGGGAACGCCACCAAACTACAGGTCAAATTTTACCGAAGCGGAGGTTTAATAAATATTGATCTTCAAATCTACTCTGTAATATGATTTTAGGTTAATTGATTCTCACAAACTACTACTCAAATGCTCTGGAGCACGTTAGGTAAATAAAAAAAAATAGCTTTTCTCCTGACAATGAATGAGCTTATTAAAGAAAAAAATTATATGGTTAATGTTTTCGAGAAGACTTTGTTTTATCATACATCTCATATATTTAAAGCACATCTGATTTCATGAAAACTTCATAACACACTTTTCCAATACAAAATTTTATTGAATCGAAAAATTTGAAGTCAAAAATTTACAAACGGCGAAAACTTACGTATCACGAAAGACATTAAGAAGTAACAAATTATGGTATAGTGGTGTACATTAGAGTGCCCCAAGGCCCAAATTTGTTTGGGAAATTTAGAACCTGAGGAATGTTATGCATTGCAAGCTGAAATTGATTCAAGACCTAGTACAAGGTTCATGCCAAATTTGGGAAAGATTGGACCACGGAAAGTGATCACTCAACGAGCCTGAAGTTGGTATGGGGAGTGGAGTCATTTTGATCGGGGGGAACATGAAAAAAACTATTTTCCATCAATAACTTTGGAACTTTGGGGCCGATTCCTTTTGTATATAGTTTTTCTTAAAGCTAAAATTTTGAAAAATATTTCATTCCAATACCGTATTAAGGTAAGAGTTAAGATTAAAAAAATTGTCAACTTTCAAAAATTGGATAAAATTTTTAAGGATAGTTCTCATCACTGTTGTTGAGGCGTCAAAATGTTTGCCACCCCCGACCGGAACACTCATTTTTTATATTCAGGACCTTTTTGCCTTTCTTTCAGAAAGGTATAGTTATCGGTCGATTTGGGAGATCATTAATTATGGGTCTTAGATATACCTTTATAGGTACCTATTGAATCAGCTCGACGAGTTCAGACGATGTCAGTGTATTTGTGTGTATTGGTGTGATTTTTTGTAAACCTTTTCCACACGTTTTTGCGAAACTGGGAAGTACAATAAAAATGATTTTTGTCTTAAAAAAATTGATTTTTCCCCCTTCAATGTATCAAAGAAAGAAAAAAAAAACAAAATAGTTTGAAAAATAAATTTTCATAGTAATTATCATCAAATCATCACTCCAAAAAACGTGTCAATTTGGCTTGCTAGCCACAACCAGCAATCACTAAAATCAAGATTATCGTATATATGACGTCAAATTATACATGACGTCATTTACACGATGGGCGCGCTCGCTGTGTAAAAAGTTGCAGCCTCCACTCCCACTCATGATGTCATCATGACGACAAAACGAGCGGGAGGAAGGAGTAGGAGAGATTGGTAAAATTTCATCTTTTGTACCAGTTCAGTGTTAACCGAACCAGTTTCAAAAATTTTAGAGCCGGGGCTCCTCACCATATTGCGAAAATATGGATTTTCTTAAAGGGGTTCAGCCCCGAACTTAGCATATCAAACCGATGGGACTAGAGTCCTACATCGCATTCTTCTGTAGCGATGGCGGGTGATACTTCGCCTAACGCTATATTCGCAAGCAAAGGTTTCCCTTAGAAGGAGAAACCACATAAAGGACGCGAGCGGAGCACACCATCTCAATTTCTCTCATACCGCTCGAGCTTATGTCGTTCGTTCGTGATCATGCTATTCAGCATGAGAGAAATTGAGTTGGTGTGCATCGTCCGAATCAAACGCCAAAAATTTCTCCATTTAGTAGCATTGATTAAAACTTTTGCTAAAATTTTAGAAGAGTACTAAGACGCAAGCGGGAATCTGTCATATAGTTTTTTAGTAAATTTGGAAAAGGGCGCCAAATGTAATCAAATCTAGCGTAACATTTTCTAAGGGCGAAACTAGCAGTTAGCTCGGAACGAAAAAAACGTGTTGAAATTTCGGAACATTTAACACTAGAAGGACCGGCAAATTGAATATACCTATTCGGACCGTGACCAGTCAAAATGACTGGTAAAGGAGAAATTTTTTCTATTATAATATTTTAAACTTTTTTCTTTTGAAATTGTTTTGTTATTTATTCGATATCATTTTTGTTATAAAATGGAAATATTTTTTCACCATGGGTGCACGGAATCACCTCATTTTGGCATGGTTGACGAATGCGTGTATGTCATAAAATGAATATTTCAAATAAAAACCAAAAAATTAAAACACATTATCAATCTAATTATAAAATCATGTTAGACGGCTATGGATATTGACCATGGGTGCACGGTTTCACTTCAATTTTGTTTTAGTAGATATTTTCTAGCATCCATTGCTCTGAAATTTTTCAACACATTGCCTATAAATTATACCTGATATTGTAGGTTTTGAAGCATATTTTTTCTATAAATAGAGCAATTTACCATGGGTGCACGGATTCACCGCTATTCATCCAAAATCATTTTTTTGCATGCTAAAGATAAAGAATAAAGACTTTTATAGATTCAAATGTGTTATATACATGGTTTTTCACTATGGGTGCACGGATTCACCGCGTTTTAATCAAATATTGGGCTTTTTGCAAATTTTTAAAAAGCATTTTTATAAATCTTAACTAAACCAAAGTCGAAACCATGTCTTTCATGTTAAAAAATAATGATTTAAATATCGATTTTTATTCAAAGTTCAGTTTTTTCATTCCTGGAAAAGAAATATTTCAATTTCATCTTGAAATAATAAATTTATTTATTTTTTATTACAAAACAGGTTTTTGCAATCGTACATTTATCTGATAAGATCTGATCAACATCCAAGAAATTGGAAAACGCTTACCATGGACCGAGTGAGTTTTAGGGATTATATGCATCAAGTTATGTCGTGCGACGGAAAACAGTAAAAATAAAAATAATGAATCAACATTGTCAAATGTACACGTTGATTTGTTTTTCCTTAAAAGTTTTTAAATTGACAAATATTGCATTTCAAATACCTATCATGTCTAACTCAAACTTATGTTGTGTTCTGAAGCAAGTTACAAACTATTTCACTCTATATAATTTACAACGGTGAATTTGCAGCCATTCCGTGCACCCATGTTGAAATATCCGCATCCGATGTGGTCTATCAGATAGGCTGGCGCGAGTCTGGTATAGGTATGCCAGGTTCAAACCCCATAATTTGCCGACAGGTAAGATGTGTTTCCTCTTATAATAAGAATGTTCAATCAGTTGCCAGCTGGCCAGGTATATACACGGGTGTGGAATACCTGTAAGTGAACTTGCATTGGAAATTTGTCGAGCCTAATAATCTACTTGGGCAGAAACTGCGGTGAATCCGTGCACCCATGGTGGATAACCAACATATAAGAATATATCGTGCACCCATGTTGAAATATCATTTTAATTATTCAGTTTCATCGCTGACGTCTTCAAATTTGAATAAATAAGTACTCAATTCATAATAATATACTCATTCTAGTTTAGTATAAAACATATTTATCACCTAAAACTACTCGATTACTCGAATGGACATGTATTAAATCTAACATAACTTTTACAAATCTTGATGAAATTTCGCCAAATTTTGACAGAAAGTTCGAATATAATTGAGCACAAAACAGACCAAAAAAAATTGGGAGTCAAGTGCTTGAAGCGCCACACAGCGGCCAATCCGATAACTTTTTCTTCAAATCTTCACGACTTCGCATCGAAAATCAATAATTTCATAACCAATGACACACTTCTGCCCACCATAAATCAACCAGGAATCATTGTCTTGAATGTAGCTTGCAAATGAAACCAAAAGCAAGCGAAAATTTTTTATCTTGTTTGAGTTATAGGGTTGTGAATTTTACCAGTCATTTTGACTGGTCACGGTCCGAGTGTCCATGGCGAAATTTTTCTCGCTTACTAAAAGAGCTAGTGAAATAAAAAATACACAGTTTTGTAGAGATTCAAAATTCATGAAAAGTCGTATTTTTTGCGAATTTTTAAAGCGAAGTATGCAAAAGATATTCGACAAACAAAGTGTCCAACCAGTCATTTTGACTGGTGCGGTCTTTCTAGTGTTAATGAAATCCTGTTGAAACATCGTGAGAGGGGGGACAATAAAAAAATAATGCGAGAAACAGATAAATTGGAATAAATTGCACGAAAGTTTGTGTGCAACAAAATTGCACAAAATCTATAAATCAAGTAACTTTTCATCAAATAAATCAATAAAATAAAGAGTGAAAAAACCCCATTTAATACACTTAACAATGGATTGTAGCCTTTCTTACAGTCTATAAATTATAATTGGATACACATGACACAAGATGATAGATTTTTAAGTTCTGAGTAATGATTAAAGGATTTCGAATGTAGTAAATCCTAAATGAATTTAAAAAAATTAAGATTCAAATTTTTTTTATAGGATGAAGGTATTTTGAAATAATTATAATTTTCTCATAAATAATAACATAATTGTCACATAATTGTAAACTAATTGAAAATTTTTGAATGATTGAGTTCTGGAATATCTTGTATGATCCCGTTTCTATGACATTATGATCTTATATCTATAGAATAGAAGAGGTCTAAAAATGAAGAGTATAATTTTTAATAAAGATGCCTAACCATGTGTTTCAAATAATTCAATCTCTCAAGTAAAGGAAGCGAATAAATGGAAAAAAACACTAAGTAAATTTACAACTCCTAGACTAAAATACGATGCTTCAACGTAAATTACAATAATCGATCGAATTAACTTATCAACTGTTTTAAAGTTTTAAGTGATTTTTTTTGTATAGACGCGTTAATTTCAAGATGTTGAATTCCCTGGACTTTAAAGTAATTCTGATTTTAAACTTAATTTAAAAAAATCGGGTCCAATAGTGAGTTTCAGAATTCAGATTAAAATCCAAAAATTCAGATGAAATCCAGAGCCGATAAGTTACAAAACAAATTTACAAAACCGACATAATTGACAAAAATGTCAAAATAGTCAATTACTACAAAAATGACAAAATTGTTTAAATTTTCTTAAATTCTTAATTTGAATCGAAAGTCGGGACAAGTCCTGAAAAATCAGGCCACCTGGCACCTCTGACGTGCATTACAATTGTTTAGATGTTGTTGTTGTTTCTCTTGTGCTCAGAGGTGACAGGTAACCTCATTTATCTGGATTTGTCCTGATTTTCGAGAGACCGTTTTAATTTTTTTAAAACTCTCGAGTTGCCCTGATTTTTCCAAATTGGTGCCTAAATGTCCTGAATTGTTCTCATTTTTATGAAAACCTCTAAAATTTAATCGAATTTGTAGTTAAACTTTGAGAAAATCTATAAAATCTGATATAAAATAGTTAAACCCTTTTAACAGATTGTAATCTTCGGTTCAGATAATATTTAAATGGTGTTTTTTCAATATGAACTGCAGTCAAGCCAAAAAGCTGCGTACTGTTGTTGCATAAATCATGGCGTTTACAGCACCTGCTACCAGAGTGCCTACAGCTACGGGTGGATGCATATAGAGGAAAAGTAGGCAAGGGGTACCAAAAGTTTCTCATTGGTGGGGGGTGGAGACGGGGCGCTTTTTTACAGCCAATTGTTCACCTACCATGCCTACGATTACGATTGCCTGTCACAAGATGGACGATTCCGTGTATTGGTATAAGAACACACCCGAAGCTGTACTCGCCCTGCCTGCTACTGCTAGA
Organism: Uranotaenia lowii; assembly: GCF_029784155.1. Lineage (NCBI taxonomy): Eukaryota > Metazoa > Arthropoda > Insecta > Diptera > Culicidae > Uranotaenia > Uranotaenia lowii. Next base: position 284,948,848 of record NC_073692.1, on the reverse strand, counting down.
TGAGTTGATCCCAGTATCGCATTATTTTTTTCCAATAAGATTCTATTTTCCCTAGCCAGCATAAGAGCAGCAGTGGTATCAATTTTTTCAAAAGGGCGTGCGGCCAAATGTTAACAAATCGAATTGTCAGCTGGGTGAAAAAGTACCGTTTGAAGACCTACATTTTATACCTAATTACTTTCAACGCGATTTTCTCGAAACAGCTTTCGCCCTTTACTAAAATGAATCAACATATACCGTATTTGTTTTCTCCCCTCGATCAGTGTTCCACCGTACCCGACAAAAAAAAACACAAATCGTCGCCAGTGTATTGCTATCTCACTCACTCACACGCTTTCTCGCAACACTGGCAAAATTATCGGTGGGCCACCGTCCGTAAGCAGAACTCCGACAGGTCAAAACCAGTGCAACACCGTCCGAATAAACAAACAGTTTGACAGCACCTAGTGGTGCACTAGTGCAACACTCGGCATAAACAAATACGGTAATAGAAATCAAAGTTTTTAGCATACCTTTCAGGGGCATTCTTTCATGTATACTAGTAAGAATGCCCCTGAAAGGTATGCTAAAAACTTTGATTTCTGTGTTGATTCATTTTAGTAAGGGAACATCCATAAATGACGTAGCATTTGATGGGGAGGGGGGGAGTTTAACTTTGTGTGACGATGTGTGACGAGAGGGGGGGAAGGGGTTCAAGTAAAGCTACGTAGCTTTGATAAAATATCGAGAAAAAAATCAAAATTGAGAAAAATAATGCCTAATTCAATCCAGTCTGAACATGTAGCTTTTGACTCCTACTGCCCGACTGTTTTCAAGCGTATCAAGGAGCGTACATGCAAGAAATGCAATTTATAGTTTGCTTCAAATGTTCTCCAAAAGGAGCATAGCAAAATCCACAAGGCCCCGTCCAAAGCGAATTGTAGGTAAAAGAGGACAAGAAGTGCTGGTCATCACTCCGGAGGACGATAGAGAGTGGGTGGAGGTAGCTGACATCGCAGATGCAATTATTCCAGCCGAACAGACGATGGAGGAAAGCTGCCAAAGATGGGAATCCCGAATGAAGATAATTTGAACCGACGCAACTGATTGAAAACTTACTAGCTATCCTGTTTGTGGAAAGGTAGCTTGATTTTTTTTTTTGACTGATTGATATGCTTTTTTAACCTTCCATTTATAACTTCTTTCCCTTTTTTTTGTTATTTTTGTATTATTCTAAATTAAATATCGATTTTTAAAAGTGGGGGGGGGGGGCTTTATTAAAGCTACGTTATTATCTAAGGGGGGTCTATGACTTTGTGACGAAATGCTACGAGGGGGAGGGGGGTGGTATAAAAATTCGAAAAAAGCTACGTTATTTATGGACGTTCCCTAAAGGGCTTTGGGACTACTATTTAAGGAAATTTTATAGCGATATCATGTCAAATATTGATAAATTGTGTCATTTTACATTAAAATAAGTTATCCACATTATATGTCTAAGCTAGATTAGCGTTGAAAATTCGATCATAGTAACACCTGGTTATCTAATATATAAAGATGAGTTGGACTATATATGTTTGTTTGTTTGTATGCACCTTATACAAATCCACACCGCTTAACCGATCAGCCTGAAATTTTGTACAGTTATGTATTTGGACCATGGTAAGGTTTTAGTAATAGTTTTGAGCCCCTCCCATCTAAGAAAAGGGACCCTTCCATACAACTTTCGTTTTTTCTCCCATGAACCAAAAGTCATGGCACCATTTTGTCGACCGATTTTCGTTTCCTTTGGCGGGGTTGTTTTCACCACACCCATGGGCTGGGCGTTAGAAACGACCATCTAGAGTTCACGTGTACTGGATAGCAAATCAAAGCTTGCTGAGCATTCATAATTTGATAGGGAAAATTTTGGCGGGTGTTTTTTGTCATTCTACTTCAAATTACGTGAAACCGGTACGAGATATTTGGATGCAATAATATGCCTACAATTTGAATTGAAAAATCTAACTAGCCTGTTAGGAATATAGATATTGACAAGCATTGTACATAGTGTTTATCAAAGCTCTTTACCGCCGCTGGGGGGCTTTGAGGGTTTACAAAAACATACAGTGAACTGAATAGTGAACAATGAATTGACTTTTTCAGCTGAACAACTATTTGGACTGAGTGTTGAAAAACTTATGAACCGATTTTCATAATTTCCAGCTTTTTAGAGACAACCATTTTAATATTTATGGGATTTTTCATACAGAAAGAAAAAAATTATTAGATTCAGCTTTCAGCCTTTAAGATAGCCTTCGAGGAATTCAAACGGGGGTTTAGAAAATTGATAAAGAAATTAAATCTAAGGATTTCAATTTTATACAATTCAATTTCATTGGCAAATTTCTAACTTTTGAGTCATTTTTGGTCATCAATGTGACTTGACAACATTGATCACTTTTCACAATAATTAATGGGATGATTGTGTCCAACAATGGAAACATTGAAATATAACTCATGTTCAGGATCGCCCCTGATGGCAGGATCGATAGCATCAGATATTACGCGATAAAATAAAACCGTACACACATTCTTTCTCAAACAACATTACAAACAACTTTAGTGGACTGTATTTACGATAGACTTAAACTTTTAACAATTATGGACTTCTTACAAAATGCTTTGGTCTCTTTAGACCTCTGACAATGGCCATGCTGGCCTCTGACTTAGGCCCCATGGGCCGTGAACTTATTACCGTGGTCCGTCTCCGATGGTGGTTGGTTTGGGAAAGAGACCGAGTCAAGGGTCGACGGTGGCTCGATCCTTCGGAAAAACCTCTTCGTGTCCGAGGAAAACCGATGATTTTGGCGCGCATTACCGCCGTTAATGCGCGCAGCATCGCCATGTTGCTACTGGGCCTTTTCTAGTGTTAGGGTGGTTCACTTGATATCGTTCGTTCCAGAACATGCCGCCCGCCTTGAAAGGTGACGGAACGGATGCATTTCAACACCTTCCTTGTTGGGCCAACCGCTGATGATGTACTTCGACCCTCGTTTTGGCTTCGATCACACCGATGACCTGCGCTCGTTGCTATGATGTTCCGCCCGCCGTTGACCCACATCGCTCTCGACCTCGTTGCCGTTGCCTATTTTGCAACCTGTCTGGTTGTCCGCCTTCGTCCAGTTGTAGTCTTTGGAGGTGCCTTAGTGCTTGGGAAAGGAAGTATCACTCTTCTAATTTTGTCTGATATTTCAGAATACTTAACCTTTCTGAGCGTGCGCTGGCCTTTGCCACGACCAGCGTTGTGATTCCAACTCATGCTCTGATTTGATTCCGAATGCCTTTCTGACTGTTCAAACTCTGAGCTGTCCAAGCACTCTGACTTTCAAAAAACTGACATGAGCTGAACAAGCAAGTTCCCAAGCTCTTCCGACACATACTCAGACTTTATAACTGACATACAACTAACATAAAAGCTGACTTAACATACATTTCCTTCCGACTCATTTCTGACAGGTTTTCTGAATGAAATTCTGAATGGGTTTCCGACTTGCTTTCTGAAAAGTTTCACAGACAAAAATCCGACTCCGAAAAATCTGACACATTCCCAACTTGGGAATCCCAAGTGACTTCTCACCAATATAGTCAAACCGTTTCATCACTGACTCATACTCCGATAGCTTCATTCCGATTGATGTGTGTGAGTGTGTGTGTGTAAGGGTATGTGTGTTGCAGAGTTGCGTTAAAGAGTCCTGGTACTTTACCAGGATGATGCTTGATGAAAAACCGCCAAATGCTAGTCCTGATCCCGTCGATCAGACTATCTGAAAACCGAAATCCAACGCAACTCTGAAGTGTACCGAACCGAATATAACCAAATATTTGAATCTCAAAGATTCCCGAAAACTCCTGATGGCGGAGTGACTGCACAAAAAACTTCCGGAAGTAATTTGTGTGTTCGGAGGCGGCTGGAAAGCCCTGGTATTGCCATGCCCGATTGCAACAGAGAAGACACAGCAGAAAAAAAAAACCGTCACATAAATGTCCTGATCCCGCGATCAGATTAACCGAAAAACGAATTCCAACGCCTACTCCGAACATAAATGTGGATAATACCGAACCGAATTGCTGACCGAATGATGTCGGCCTGAATGACAACCGAATGGAACCCCGCTTGGTTCCCTTTATGATTTGTAAAAGTGTATTTTTTGTAAAAGTGTATATCTGGACGATTTGCTGACCGATTTCCGAATGACTGACTGACTATGTCTCCGAATGATTTTTATACCGATTTGAATCCAACTGATTCCCGAAATAATTGTTTAAATGTTTTTTCTGAAGTGAACTAAATGATTGTCTGAATGAAACCGATTGGAATCTTATTGATTCCCGAATAAAAAAAAAACTTTATGAGTTGCTGACATATTCGAGGCGCACCTGATTAGCTGTGCTCAGGCCCCTCTATACTGAATGGTGTTTTGACATAGTCTGAATGATTTGCTGACTTATTCGAGGCGCACCTGATTAGCTGTGTTCAGGCCCCTCTATACTAAATGGTTTTCTGTACGATTTACTGTCCAAAATATCTGACCGTTTTTTCGTTGACACAAGCTGACAAAATACCGACTTCTTATCAATACTTTCCAACATGAAATCTGAATTCAGCGAACCAAACTTCAGTGGTACCGTTAGTAGTATCTTTCCGACAGACTGTTCCCATCGAATGAAAAATAAACTGTAAAAATGTATCCGTTTCCAAAGTGAGTTACACAAACGCATTCCATATGAATCTCTTCTTTAGGATTCCGAGTAAAACTTGAATAGTTCCGACTGATTCCTTCTGAATGACCACCATTGTGAAAGTTCTTTTTCATTGAAACAACCTTTAATAAACACGATTTAATTTGATATCAAGAAACTCTGCCTTGTATGATTGTAGCTCAACTTAACACGTCTCATCATGCCGTAAATTCAGCGAAAAGCAAGTAACTGAATACAGCTCGACAAAATACCATCGAAATCCTTATTTTTTCTCTCTGCAAAATTGTATTTATCCTCTATTTTACACCGTGTCCGCTGAAAGTGGAGAAGCAACCGCAATAGTTAACAAATTGTTTAATTACAGTTTCAACTATTGATTGCTGGTTCATGAATGACTCTTTGCTGTGAATGAATTGTAGAGATTTTAAGGACTCAATCTTATTTGTGAGATCCGAACGTTCAAAAACATCGAGCGTAAAATGTGATTAACACAGGAATCATACTTCATACTCACTTGCATAGACAGAAAGAACACAATCGACTTCACTCAACCGCTGTCTGTACCATTCAGCACTAGATTTTCGCAACTTGTCGAATTGTTTGACATGATGTGCTGGCCGTTTCCAATTCAAAGATATCATAATTCAAGATTTTCCATCACAGAGCATATCCGATTCATGCAGGTTTTTAGGTTATTCAGCAACTACCGTAATCACACAGTGATATTCAAGAACAAAGGGTCAGGGAAAGCTCAGATGAGCTGAAGAATTCATACGGTAACCATCATCCTTACCCGACTTGCTCGTTGGGGAAATTGATGATAAGGGTTGGCGGCCATCGCACAAAATAGGTATCCGAACAAACATTCTGTGATTCTGTGAAATCGACTTTCTTTCATCCTGTATTTCCAAATTGATACAGAATTCAGATCGCACCTTGAGAAATAGCCGTTTAATCATCAGATGGCTAACCACACACCATTTAAAACCGACAAACAGTTGCCGAATTAACAGAAACGTTTTAAAACACCGCGACCGACCACGACGAAGCATCTTTTTCGTTTGTTTTGATCAAGTCTGTTAGAAATTTTGGCGTCTACCGTTATTTCGCTTCCCACCAGTTCCTAACAATATTTGCCATAAGGAGATGTATTCTACTAATCAGATCACAATGGTGAAATGGCCGAAGATAGTGGATAGTAGAAGTCGAGAGAAGAAGCCAAAATTTTTATTCATAATTTGCTTGCCGTAATAATGAATTTGGGTGCTTACATGAATATAGGTAACATCGACGAACACGAAGGCATGTTTAAAAACTGTAGGATTGTTGTTACGCTATCCTACCGATTGGAAGATTAACTCCTTTGGGGAGACTAGAATGCAAAACGTGCAAAACAACTTGAACAGGCCATGGTTGGAGTTTTATAGTAAATTGTGGTGAATGTGAAGATGTCAATTTCTTCGTTTTGTTGATTTTTGCAACTGATACATTTTGGGCCGACAGCAATAAAATTAATGATCCTGATGCGGAACTTAACACCGATTAATGAAGGTTTTGCGATACTTACGAAGGTGAAATTAAACCGATACAATTGTGAAGGTACGAATGAACAACCTTTGAGTGGAGTTTACCCGAGAATATAAAAATAGGTGCTAGGTGGTGATGAAGTTAACACATGTATTTGGGAAATCGCCGAATTAGTTGTTTATGAGATGCTTCAAATAAACCGCCATATGGATGAACCGAGGAATTGCTTCAACCGAATTCAGTACATTTCTCACACATTCACTCATTCATACATACCGTTCCGTAAATACTGCTGATGCTTATCGATGATCAAAATCTGGCTCGATAGGACCATGTTCAGGATCGCCCCTGATGGCAGAATCGATAGCATCAGATTTTCTTTGATGAATTAATAACGCACTCATTCCGAAACATTACAAAACATAGTGGACTGTATTTTTACAACTTAGAACTATTTTACAAATTTGGACTTTTGACAAACAATTATTCTGACTAATGGCCATTCTGGCCTCTGACACTGGCCCCAAGGGCCGTCCGACTTGTTACCGTGTGATCTGTCTCCGATGGTGGTTGGGTGCGAAAAGAGACCGAGTCAAGGGTCGACGGTGGCTCGATCCTTCGGAAAAACCTCTTCGTGTCCGAGGAAAACCGATGATTTTGGCGCGCATTACCGCCGTTAATGCGCGCAGCATCGCCATGTTGCTACTGGGCCTTTTCTAGTGTTAGGGTGGTTCACTTGATATCGTTCGTTCCAGAACAACTCAAATTAAATCTGTTTCATAGCATTATTATGGTAACTTCGGTTCAGAGCTAGTTTGTTCTCGACAACTTCAAAAAACTATTAGTGGAACTTTTAACGTTTAAGAACAAGTACTCATGAAGCAGTGTGATTTTAAAAGCACACATATAATTGAAAACATGCAAAGTGAGTTTTGAACATAATTTATTAAGATTCGAAAGTCTTTTTTGAAAATTTCTAAGAAACCAAAACTTGAATATATGTACCATTGTACAGGGAGATCATGTAACTTGAAAAGTGGAATGATTTCCAAAAGAAGTTTTTATTAAAAGGGGGATGTGAAAGTAAAAAAACAGTTTTATCAGCTGAATATATCAGGTAAATGCTATTCAAGCTTCCTTGGAAATGATGGGAGAAAAAAATGTTTGTTATGATAGGATGAACAAGCATTCTAGGGAAATAGTTTTAAATTTATTTAAACACAAACAGTTTTTTTAAAATTATGAACACGAGAAAAACAATAAATAATCTCAATCAAAACATCAAAAAGACTAACAAAACTTACATAGCTCACATGGCCAAAAATTAGCGGAATTGTTTATATCTAATGATGAATATAAAGCTTCAAAAATTTCGAAAAGTCCAACGACTCATTTTGATTTATATTTTATGCGAACCCGAGCAAGGCCGGGTAAAATCAGCTAGTTAAGAATATAAATGAAAAAGTATACAAAATAGACAAAATTGACAAAATTTACAAAAATAACTGAAATGAGACCAAATTTATAAAATTGGAAACAATTGACAAACTGAGCTAAATTAACTATACGACAAAAATGAAAAAAAAAATCAATGTTGACAAAGTTGTGAAATTGACAAAATTGCAAAATTGTCCAAATTTAGACAATTGAAAAAATTGACTAAACTGAATAAATTTACTAAATTGACTATCTAGGCCAAATTGACAAAAAAGCCTAGATTGACTTAATTCACAAAATTGACTTAACTATCCAAATGGACAAAATTGAGAAAATTGACAAAATTTACAAAATTTACAAAAATTACATAATTTACATAATTTATGGAATTTATAACATTGACAAAATTGACAAAAATAACAGAATTGACAAAATTGACAAAAATGTTGTTAGGAATCCTTTTAAAAATTATACTCTTCATTTTTAGACCTCTTCTATTTTATAGATATAAGATCATAATGTCATTGAAACGGGATCATACCAGATATTCCAGAACTCAATCATTCAAAAATTTTCAATTAGTTTACAATTATGTTATTTATGTGAAAATTATTATTATTTCAAAATACCTTCATCCTATAAAAAAAATTTGAATCTTAATTTCTTAAATTCATTTAGGATTTACTACGTTCGAAATCCTTTAACACGTTCGTCGCCACGCTCATTTTGGTAGTTTTACTAGCCGGGCCCAAAGAAATTTTAAGAGAGAGAAAGCAAAGAGGAAGAACTCCCATATTTGAAACGTGTGGCGAAGCTGAGCGGTAAACTCAAGTAAGAGAGCGTCACACGCTTTTTGATGTGACGGGGCTCCCCAAGAAATACACCCGTCACCCGAATATGGGTGCCGTGGCGACGAACGTGTTAATCATTACTCAGAATTTATAAATATATCATCTTGTGTCATGTGTATCCAAATATAATTTATAGTCTGTAAGAAAGGCTACAATCCACTGTTAAGTGTATTAAATCGGGTTTTTAATTTTATGATATTCTTCGGGGAATTTCGCTGAAAGCTGTTCAACAAATCCTGCGGCAAAACATTATAATTGTAATTGTAGATGACTTCATTAGACACGTGGGCCTGTTAGTTTAAGTTTACAGCAAGGAAAACAAAAATAAAATTATCAACGAAAAGTGTTGTGATTATCATAATTCTTCGAAATTATTGGATGATAACTTCAATAATAAACATAAAAGAATTACTTCAAGGTAATTACTGATTGAATGCTTCTTTAATTTGGAAGCTGTGCAGGTTGCGCTTTTTGAGCGATTCTGCCCAAAATTTGATTTTTCTCTTGATGGTCATTATTTTGCCGTTTTAATCGAAGATTATTATTCCTTTACCTGATTGAAAGGCTGATGTCATTCATTTTATGAAAAATGTCAGCCAACTTGACGAGCCACTAATCATCATTTAATCTTACTCCCAATTCCAAATTGTTGTAGCTCAAAAACGCTCGGACTTCTGATCTTAAAACAAATAGGTGAGACAACGTTTTTATACGAGACTAGCTGATTTTACCCGGCCTTGCTCGGGTTCATTTAAAATATAAATCAAAATGAGTCGTTGACTTCTAGAAATTTTAGAAGCTTTGTATTCATAATAATAAAAAATTCTACCCATGTTTGGTCAAGTTAACTTAGTAAATTTTGTAAATCTTTTTAAAGCTTTGATTGAGATCGTTAACTGCATTTATCGTTTTCATAATATTGAAAAACTAATAGTTATGAGGTGACAATTTCCTATGTATGCTTATTCATCCTATCACGAAAAACATGTTAACCCACCCTTTTTTATGGAGATTTAATAGATTTGGCCTTATTGTTTATCTTCAAATATTAAAGCTGTTATTTTTTATCTTTCCCCTTTCACATCTAATGAAAATCTCTACTGGAGTTTATACTACATTTCAAGATAGATGATCTCCCCGTACAATAGCATATTTACGTTTGATTTACTTAGAAATTTCTTAATAGACTTCTGAACCTTGTTGAAGACTCACTTTGAATGTCTCCAATTGTATGTGTCCTTTTTTTCGCAGTTTAATTTCACACTGTTTCATGATACTTTTTCCTGAATGTTGAAAGATCCACTAAAAGTTTTTTGTAGTTATCAAACACAAATCATCTAGGAACCAAAATCGTTCATTATATAACTTTCAAAGATGATGGGAAATATTAGAGAAACATGAGCTCACCGTAAAGAACTTGAACTCGTAATTTCCGCTTGTCCGCACTTCATGTTTCTCTAATACTTCCCATTACCTTTGAAAATGTGATCATGTTCAGGTATGAAGATGAACCAAGACAAATTCAAAACATAAGATTTCATTTTATAATGGGATGAAAAATCTGAGATCTATTTCAATTTGTCTATTCTTTGACACAATTATCCCATTAATTATTGAAAAGACTTGAAGAGTTGTCAATTTAACATCTCTTAGGTATCATTCGACTAAGGTTTTTTTTTAATGAATTTTTACCAATGAAATTGTATGGTATAAATCTTAAACCTCAGATTTTATTACATAAAGTTTCATGCGTTGGATTTGCTTTTTTTCAGATAATGCATGTACAATTTTTTACCCCCAATTTACATTCCTTGACGGCTATCAAAGCTATGAATTCGCAGTCTTCAGCTTATAACTCTGAATTCGAAAACTTTTTCTTTCTCTATGAGGATTTCCAATAATATGAAAACGGTTAGTTTTCAGAAGCTGGAATTTATAAAAAAACGGTCATTAATTTTCAGCATTCCGTTCAAATAGCTATTCAGCAGAAGAAGTCAATTCATTATGAAGATAAATCATTGCATTGACATTACATACTGCGTATTCTTGTAGACTCTCAATACCCTCCAGGAGCAGTAAGCACCACTTTGAAAACCACTGGTTTCATCAATATATTCGTAACATGCGAGGGGTATTTTTTCATCCATAATGTAGGCTCTTTATTTCATCTAAGAACCACGTGCTTGTGACCCGTGCTACGAACAGTAGAAAGAAAAAAGCCCGCCAAAAATTTCGCAATGAATTTTTCTATCATCAGCAGGCTTTGATTAGCTATCCAGTACACGTGAACTCTGGATGGTCGTTTGCGTTTCTAATGCCCATCCCTTGGTGATGGTGAAAACAAACCCGCTAAGGGAAACGAAAATCGGTTGACAAAATGGGTGCCATGACTTTTGGTTCGTGTGAATCAAAACGAAAGTTGTATGGGAGGGTCCCTTTTCTCAGGTGGGAGGGGCTCAAAACTATTACTAAAACCTTACCATGGTCCAAACACATAACTGTACCAAATTTCAGGCTGATCGGTTAAGCGGTGTGGATTTGCATAAGGTGCATACAAACATATATAGTCCAACTCATCTTTATATATTAGAGAGAGAAGAAGAAGATAACCAGCGATATTTGGTATGAAGTAGTAGCGTGGAATGTTGGCTAAAAATCTCTTTGCACAACGCCTTGAATAACCTCGAATTTTTCGGTCGAGCCTTAATAAAGTTGATTATAATAAAGCTTTCTTCCAAGACTTCCTTCAAAGATGATGATTGTTTCTTTATAGCGAGTGCATGTCGATGTAGGACTACTACCGCAACTTTTGGAATTTTCTTTGATCTTGGCAACGACTCCAGAAGTATTTCCAACTATTATAGCTTTCAAACCGTCCGTATATGACATCAATGCAATTGCCACATAGAATATTGTTGTCCGTGACATAATCATCAATTAGCTTGAAAAATTCAGCCCCCGTCGCGGTTTGAAAAGGAACAAATCTTCTTCGAAACATTCAGAACCTTGATAGCGGACAAATGTCATGAGAATTTCTAGTCCTGCTACATTTGTGCATTCGTCAAGCTGCATGTCGAATTATGAAGTTCTCAATGGAGAAATTAATATCAACAACTTTCAAAATCTTCAGCCATGTCAAGAATTCGCCAAGAAACCATGACATGGGAATCGAATTAACCAATTCCATTGTTTTATCATCAACGATACGGACGATTTCTTTAATACAAGGTTTGATTAAGTTTTCAGCAATAGTATGCGCTTCTCCAGCTTTTCCAATCGGTAGCTCACTAAGTACGGTGCAAAAACAGCCTTTTCATTGAGTGTTTTGCACGCTCAGTCCTGCAACACAACGTTGATCGATCAAAACAGTGCTTTTTGACAATCACCATTCTTTGCCAACAGGGATTTAGCCGCCAGTAAAAACAAATTAAACAAAATTGATTTGTTCGTACTATATGAATTTTTGATTTCTCATGTTTCGATAAAAATGAAACGACAAAAAAATATCAGAATTTTTCAAAGTTGGTTTATGATTTTCGTTGCGTACGTCGCGGAGCACTTTCAAAAGCTTCGCGGAGCACCAAGTGCTCCGCGGAGCACGATTTGAAAACCCCTGTAGTAGAGAATTATAAAACTGACATTTAGTTATGTACCTTTTCAATATCGGGTATTTAACAGGTAGTGTTGAATTCTTGTATTCAAATTATTATTATTGATTATTAAAAAAAAGTTATTTAATTGCGGCCCGCCAACAAGATTTCAAATTTAAATTGGCCCTTTGGTTCAAAAGGTTGCTCACCCCTGATTTAAATAGCATACGAGGCCCGAGGGATTTTGAGTTGATGATGCCAAACGATTCTTCATATTTCATACTATATTTGGTGATTTTTTCAGATTTTTCGAATTTTATTTACATACTTTTACGTTCGAGAGCAAAATACAAATTTCAGTTTCTTAAAATTTTGTCACTTATACCTCTTTGGCTCTAAGGGCCTCATATGGTTTGCTAAACCATTGCCTTTCTACCGAATTTTTCGGTTAACATTGACGTCTCCGTCTCGTCCATGCTTTGGTCATCTCGAACAGTGTTGTACTGGTCACCTGGAAGCGTTTTGTAATCAAACTTGCAATGGCTTTCGTCGTCGATGATAACGCATATTAACTGATTTTGACTCAGCTTCTTCTTCTTCTTCTGCTTCTTATATGTCTTTAGACCCAATCTAACCTTGGCATGGTTGACGGTGCGGAAAGGAGTTCCCACTCTTTTGGTCACATCCTGAACAGTTTTCCTACTGGTGTAAGCACGCATGACTTTTCGGTCCAGAGTTTTGTTCACTGGATCCGGTATCTTTTCAATATTCAATATTCAATTTCTGTAATCTGCAATATTATAGGAATGCGTTAAGGTTAAATTTCGTATTCCATCCAATTTTTAATTCAGAACGCTGGCAGCACAGAATAATTTGCTAAAATTGATCACGACGCTAGATGCTTTCCCGATCTCCCCTGTTGTGTGCAGTACCGTCTTTATATTGCCTCAAATTTGTACCGTATCGTGCCGTCATCGATATGTTTCGCTCGCATAATCGGTCGATCTGCCGTGAAGCTGCGCTAGAGATTCAAAGAGACGTTAAGTGAAGTGTCTCTTCTTGTCTTTTTCCCCCGGCGAGCAGCGTTTAATGAGAAGGCCACCACGTCAAAACAGCCAGCTCGCCGCCGACAAGTCTCAGGTTTTGTGTTTCGCTCTTGGCTTAATGGAATTAAAATTAATTTCCATTGAACTCATAGGTTAATAGCGTTCAAGGTGGCTGCCACCATTCATCTGCGCTAACCACCTTCTTTCCGCCGATCAGCGACTTAGGAAGAGGGGGATTCCGTCCGGGAACAAAAACTTCTTTCTTCCCGTCGCAGAGTCTTCTGAGTGACACGTTTCGCCATGTGGTCTTTGTCATCACAACAACTCGGGCAAGAAAACACAACGGTGAGATGCTGCTGTTCCGTTGTTGCTCGGCCAAAGACTTACGATCTGTAAAAGTTTAAAAGAAAAAAAACATGTTCTTAGCCTACATTCGGAAGACACAGAAGGAATGTGTTGTCTAGGAAAAGTTAATCCGATTGGTTATTGGACAGGAGGAAAGCCATTAATCGAACGACAACCGTTGTTGGGAGCTTAAAGTTGGAAGAACGGCCTCAATTTGAGAAGTTCTTCCCTCTGAATGGAGACTGCCAGGGACTAGAACCGTTACATGCCACTCGGGGGATCGTACTTCACCAAAATGTGTGACATTCTTGCGAAACTCAATAGAAGCTAGGTATCGGTTGTAAATCGGAACGGCTGGTGCTGCTAAGCATGATTTGGTATCAATAAAGTAACAAAATAAGATACCGGATCCCTACGATTGTATTATCACTCGTGGAAATCGGTTCTTTATTGGATTTATGTTAGAATGGCCGTTAGTTTCAACTTTGGAAGAATACTTGAATGGTTCCATCGCCAAGAATTTGTTTTTGGTATACAGAAGAGCGGCATAGTAAAAAGCCAATTCTTTCATCTTTCACCAATAAGCGTTGAAAATACGGTAATTGAGATTTTTAACGATAACTGATTGGATTTTAGGTTTAATTGCTGAGCTGTAATATATTTAGGAGAGCTCGTATTGCATCGTTTGCATACAACTAAACATCTAAATAGAAACATCAGGAATGGTTACGATTCACTTCATTGACATTTCAACTTTTGAGCGTTTATTTAGGGTCCACGCAGCAGAAATATTTTTTATTTCAAAGGAAAGAGGAATAGAAATTAGACAAACTTCATAAATATTTTTAATAGAAATGTACCGAACAGTGATAGTCGGTCAACGGCCGAATATTGTCCTTTTCAACTGTTCAGCCAAACGAATATCAGGCCGAATATTCGGTAAAATGTCTATTGAGTTGTAAACAAAAATACAAAAGCGATTTTTCATTTTCTTTCTATGTTTTTCACCTTTATACCCTTAACGTGTTTTGGTTGATTATTTTCAACCAATTCAATGTCACCAATAACTGAAATAACATCAGATGACTTGTCGCTTATAGGGCATTTATCACAAAAGATATTTGGTTCCTGAGAAATCTGAGACAAAACATGTGGAAACAGGTGTCAAGCAATTAGTGAATTTGCCATTCAAAATTAACGTAACCAAAACGTATAAGTAATATACTATTGTTCAACTTTGTCCGTTTTGCCTCCCGCAGGGCTCATGTTTGAGTCCACTTTTATACAACTTTTACGTAAGTGACACCGACAGCTGTCTCTCTGAAAGCTACACTTTAAGACAACTTGCAGATGATGGCGTAATATCTGTTACAGGTAATACTGGGTCACATCTGCACAGACCTTTACAAGATACTTTAAACAGATTATCATCCGGGGCTATGGGGCTTTGGGGCATTTGATCGAGTTCTCTCCAGAGAAACGGAGTTGGTGGT
The DNA here is from genome assembly GCF_029784155.1 of Uranotaenia lowii. NCBI lineage: Eukaryota > Metazoa > Arthropoda > Insecta > Diptera > Culicidae > Uranotaenia > Uranotaenia lowii. The sequence continues at coordinate 284,933,837 of NC_073692.1, read as the reverse complement.
TTTCTCTAAAAAGCATATACCAGCTCAACCACAGCTCCAACTTCTTGGCAGAACGATCACTGAATCGAGGTGTATTAAGTATCTCGGGGTTTGGTTTGATTCCAAATGTACCAGGAGAGCACACATTGAGTATCTGAAAGGAAAATGCCAACAGAGAATCAATTTTCTCCGATCATTCACTGGCACCTGGTGGGGAGCCCATCCGGAAGATCTTTTAAAATTGTATCGAACAACTATTCTTTCAGTGATGGAATATGGTAGCTTCTGTTTCCAGTCGGCTGCCAAAACACACCTCATCAAACTCGAGCGTATCCAATACCGTTGTCTTCGCATCGCTTTGGGCTGTATCCCCTCAACGCACAACATGAGCCTTGAAGTTTTGGCAGAAATACTCTCTTTGAAAGATCGATACAATCTACTATCACTTCGGTTCCTCATCAGGTGTGAAGTCATGAAGCCATGCATTGGTGATCGTTAATTTTGAAAGGTTACTAGAGCAAAATCTTCAAACCAGATTTATGTCTATAAACCATGTCCTCATGTCAATGCAGGTAAACCCTTTTTCGTACTCTCCAACTCGTGTTTTCAACCCAGATTACGATAATTCTTCTGTCCAGTTTGATTTGTCTAGTTATGTAGCAGGAAATTCGTGGAATCCCGGATCCGCATCGCCCACTTCTGATACCAAGAATATTCGAAGCTAAATATAGACACGTCGATGCTGATAAATTATACTTTACCGATGGGTCTCTAATTGAGAATAAAACGGGATTTGGAGTTTTCAACGAAACAACTAGCGCCTTTTTTAATATCCAGTCACCATGCTCTGTATATATAGCAGAGTTAGCTGTTATTTACTGGGCCTTCGACAGCATCGCCTCACGGCCTGTTGGGCGCTACTATATTGTAACGGATAGTCTAAGCTTTGTTGACGCAATGCGCTCAATACGTCCGGGAAAGCACTCGCCGTTCTTCCTCGAGAAGATACGGGATGTTTTGAGTGCTTTATCAAGACGTCCCTTTTCCATCACCTTCTTTTGGGTTCCCTCGCATTGCTCGATAGTGGGTAATGAGAAGACAGACTCTCTGGCAAAGGTGGGGGTGACGGAAGGCGACACATATCAACGTGATATCGTCTTCAACGAAATCTACTTCTTGGTTCGAAGAAACTCTCTTGTCAACTGGCAGCGCAAATGGGACGAGGATGAGTTGGGTCGGTGGCTCCATTCGATTATCCCAAAGGTAAGCCTTAAACCCTGGTTTAATAGGTTGGACCTGAGTCGAGATTTTATTCGTATATTTTCCCGTCTCATATCCAATCATTATTCCTTAGACGCGGTACTCTATCGTTTTGACATTGCTGGCAGCAATTTGTGTGGTTGCGGCCAAGGTTACTATGACATCGAGCATATTGTTTGGTCGTGTGAGGTCCATCTTGTCGCCAGAACGAATTTAATAGACTCCCTTCGGGCCCGAGAAAAACTACCTAATGTTCCAGTGAGAGAAGTTCTAGCTGTGCTAGATTTGGACTACATGTTCAAAATATACGTTTTTCTGAAAATCTTCGTCTAAAATTCTTGTTTATTTTCATATTTCCCTTTCTATCTTCCTTTCTTCTCTCACAGTGTGTTAAGTTAAGCAAATAATTGTAAACAAACAAAATCGATTTTGGCTCCTTGAAGCCTAAAGGTATGAGCCGTTTCAAATAAAGAAATTTAAAAAAAAAAACTTTGTCCGTTCATCCAATACAACAGTTACGAGAAATTTTATAAATGAGAATCTTGGGGCAACACTGCACAGCTTAAATCATAAAATTACTGATATTCTTTTTCCAAGACCTCAGAATTTAGAAGCTGATTAATGTCGATAAAAATCTAAAATCGAAAAAACTTTTACAATTAAATGAAAAATCCGCACGGATAAAGAACTAGTTGTTATAAAAATGCACATGATTGCCTCTTTTTATGGCACTGATTTTTAATTCAACCAACCGTTTTGCTTGTAACGATGCAACACCGATTTCTAAAACGTTGCTGTGAAGTTGCTCATCTACTCTTCGCTAACATTATCAAACATATGGAGGATTTGGCTATTTTATTCAAATCAACTAAAAGCTTCTAAAATTTAGCTTTAGAATGTCACTGATGTTGATTTACTGATACAATTTCAAATGATTCAGAATCGAAGTTTCAAATCAGTTCTTCTTCTGGTAAGTCATACATAAATCATCAAAATTAATGTTTACTATAAATTTGCATGAAAATTAATTTTTAGCAGTTAAGATAACAAATTTGAGTCATTATTTCAAAAACAACCGAAAATGAATACAAATTGAAATATTGAACAAAACCAGAACTTGAAGCATCGGACGGATGTTCTACGATAATATCTCGAATTTGAAAAAAAAAATCAATATTGAAAGCACTAAGCAAATATTTATTAAGTTAACATCGTGCATTCAAAATTTTCTTTAAAGTTGCTATTTCGAATTATTTTTCGAACTTTACATAAAAAAAATTTAAAAAATCACAGTCGATTAAAAATAGAAGATCAAATTAACTGAAACGTTTATACATTTTCATGCGCAAATATTGTAGTTTGAAATTACAAGTTCTGAATATTTTTTTGTCGCCATTTCATTTTTTTTTCCTGGAAAATACGAAAGATAGAAACAATGTTTTTCTTATTTAAAACTTAGATTCACATACAAAGTTTCAGAAATGAAAACCAAAGCAAACTTATAAAAAATATCAAGAATTTTAAATAGATGTTAACAAAACCACCCTGTACTCAAATCATTCGTCAGATTTTTTATATCACCTCTAGTTTTGGTGATATGAAGTTTATATGGGTAAAAATGAATCCGATTTGAGTGAAATCAATCATTTATAACTGAAAAACTCATAATACACGGAAGAAAAAAAAACTCATTCTGAATTTGCTTATTACGCTTCACTCAAGAAATAGTATTTTGCCTATAGAATAAGTAAGCTTTTAAAATTGTAATCTAAAATTTTATTTTTTTTTCTTTCAACATTTTATTGTTAAATATATAGCTTCTGAGGATGGTCGAATAAAATTAGACTGAAACGTGAAACTAGCGAATTTTTTAAAAACATCACCGAACAAAACCAATAAATGAAACCCCGAAAAAGTGAAATTTTACAGTTTATAAAAATTTCTAAAGATTTCATTACAAGCAGGGAAATAAGAGCATAATGGGCACCTTTTCCATAATTTGCCCATTATGCCCTTATTTAATCATAAAAACACTTATAATATGTGAGTTACACCATAAGGTCGTGTTCAGACAGTTAAGAAGTCCATTGCGTGTCTAGCTATAAATTTTTGAAGCTGATGGTTACGTTGAAAAAGGCATTTTTAAACGTGTGGAGAAGCTGAAATTCAATCACTGTATGGGGCAAGTTGAGAAATTCCTGGGGTATAATGATCTTGCATTGAAATAAACGTTACGGTTAGAATTACAGAGACACTTAAACTATACACATATTCATACATTACACTATTCTTCACACACATACACATATTTTACATACATACATTATTTTTCTGGTGCTTCGATCACAGTATTACAGTATCAACTAAAGGATAATACCAAAACTTGAATGAAAACGAAATTATGTGTAAATCATATGCAGTATCTGTCCTAATAGCTCTGTGCTTGAAAACTATTAATATTTGATTTATTTGATTTTGGTTTCTCGAATATATATTTGGGTGTATTTAAAGAGAAGATGACTTTTTTGTTTGGAGATAGATAGATAGATAGATCTAAAGAAGTATTTTGCTTTAAAAATAATTTTTGGAAATGCGTACTTTTGTGAAAAAAGGAAGCTCAATTTGCCTCGAATGCTGGTTATGCCCGTATTTTCCCTATTTCTGTCATTGCTAAATAAATAGGAAACGTGGAGAACAAAGTTTACAAAAACTTACACTAACACACACAAATACACAGACATCGTCAGAACTCGTCGAGCTGATTCGATAGGTACCTATAAAGGTATATCTAAGACCCATAATTAATGATCTCCCAAATCGACCGATAACTATACCTTTCTGTGAGAAAGGCAAAAAAGGTTTTATTTCATTGAACAAATTTATAGAAACCCGCAAATCGATTCGATTTTTTTCTTCTAAAAAATAACCAAAAATCAAATTGATTTACAATTTTAAAATTTGTTAAAGTTCCCGTATTTTAGAATTTGGGGAAAAGTAAACAAAAAGAATGCATCTATAATTTTTTTCGCAGAAGTCAGAACTAATTGCGTTTTTTGGGAAAGTTGAGAATTTTTTTAAATATTTTGCAGTTCAGTCAAAAAAAAATGCAAAAGTTTTTCATATGATTTTTACGTATTTACAAAAGTTATTTTAAAAAAACTGCATATTTGCATTCAGGGCAGCCAAACTTATCAAAATAATTTTTGAATTGTATGCACCTTGGAAAATTGTGAATTTTGTGGCGTTGTGTAATTTATTAAAACCCTCTCAAATGTGGAGTTCAACATTCAGGAGAACAAGAAAGAAAAAGATTGAGGGTGAAATAAGTTTCTTGAAGAAAATTAATTCTATTGACTATCGTGAGTAGTAAACACCTGTCACATGGCTACCAACTTGTTGAAGTGTTAAATTGGTATTTAATTAATGAGTTTTTAAGTTAAAATGTTTGATATCAAATTTTGAACATGTTTCGTTTCGTTACACTTTTTGTTGAAGACGTGGTAGGGTTCTAATTGAAAATAAGTTTCAATTCGTGAATGTAATTAAGCTTAAGGAATAAAGGTCGAAATTGCACCAAAGCGAGCCTGTTTTTTTTACATGTTAATTAACATATATAATTAAATACCTTTGGAATCAAGTAATTACCCGTTACTCCATCAAATTAATTTTTTGAACTGAAAATTTAACTTGGAAAAATGCTCCATGGATAATCTCCATGGGTTAAACCCCTCAACCACCCTTGTTCACATGGCCTTGCGATAGAAACACCAAATTATTACAAAAAAATTGGTAAGACTCGAAAACTACAAAAATTGTTAAAATTAGTAAAGGGAAAGTTCTTAAAAAATTAACCATATTGGCAGTTTTTAGGCCAAAGCTTTCAAATGGAATCGGAACATATACAGTTAGCAGATAATACCAAAAAATGGCCTATGCCAAATTTCAGTTTAATCGGACTTGAATCAGGGGTGCATCAAAGCGATTTATATTTATATAACACGTAGAAGTATCTGGGAAGATACACGAACAGCGTTTAATGAATCGAATACGAATTCAAACGCCATTAGTTAATCAATTCATTCGTGTTTTTTTTGTTTACTTTTTAAAATATACTTTCATTTTGATTCAATTGCAACTTTTTATAGCGTAGTTCAAACATTATTCGCCAAATTACTTACTTAAAACCATCAATGACTATTAGTTCACTTTTTTAGAGGCCGACGAATTTACAACCAGAAGGCAAAATTACAACTTCTGAGCACCTTTCATTAGCGGCAGTCCAACGTTAATTCAACAGAAGGAAAAAGTTTTTTGTCCATATAATCAACGTCAGAGAACGGCACTTCATTCGCAGGTGTAATCGACAACATCCTTTTCCAATGCCCGACAGTAATTTGTTCCAATCCTAGATAAACAAAAAAGTACAACACAACACTAAGAATCTGTTTGTGGGTTCGAACAGCCAAAAGTACAATTTGAGTCATTTGTGCACCCAGAGGTCCGGTCGTTTTGATACGCTCAGAAGGTCAGCTTCCGGAGGCAATTCGTTTCGAAACCAGAACGAACCGATTAAAAGGTATCTCACAGTTTGAGAGCAGAAGTGACACTAAAATGAGTTAAAATCGAATAGAAACATTTTAAAAGTAACTTAACTGCTTTTAAAATTGTGTGTAAGAAAATTTGATTTAATTTTGTTTTGGTTAATTTCATAGATACTTAAATTGCAGAGTAAGGAGAGAAAATCTGAAATATTTTTAATCGAAATTAGTAACACGACAACATTAAGCTATCCGTTTGTCTGTGCTTGCAATGAATCAGCACCGAATCGGATCGACACCTGACCAACCGACACGGGCTTTTTGACTTCAAAGGTCAGGTTGCTTCAGGAGATTGAGCGATGATGTAACCAGTGTATGTCTCGTGACCTGTCTGTTCTAGGGTATTTCCATATATTTGCTTCTTCGTGGCTTACCCATTATGCACACTTGTTGTTTTTTCTTAATTCATTAAAAAAAACAAATAATTCCAGGTCACATTTTAGTAAATTTTGTATCCTTCTGAGCATTGTGGGAAAAACCAGTAGATTTTTAGTTTTCTAAAAAAATTGAAAGTGCACAAAATAAGAACGTTAAGTTTCCTACTCAACAATATTGTTTGTTATATGATTTTAATCGCCGTAATATTTATGATTATAATTTTAGTGGCATGTTCGGCGGAATAAAAACAAGAGAGATTTTTTTATAGAAATTTGAAAGAAAGGTGGATAGACAGGCATTAGTGCGCCAATAGGAGAGAGCTTGATAGGTTGATGAAAGCTTGATGAAAAGCTTCCGTGAATTGTCCCGCCTTTGCTCTACACTAGCTTACTAAGCATGAAAAACTAAGTAGCAGAATTCCTATGTATAGCCTGTATAGCGAGCCCAGTGGTTTGAGAGCGTGTTTTTACCAGGACCCGGCAACGTTACACGTTTTGTCTATGTATCGTGTGACCAACATCTTTTAAATATGTGCTCGTTTATCTCGTTTTTAAGCTTTTTTTTCCTCAGATTTAAGTTTTTTTTTGCCTTGAAAGCATAGGAGATGAAAGCTCAAATCTGAGGAAAAAAGCTTAAATCTGTCAAAAAACCATACGGTTTGATAAAATTGCCGGGATGTGGTTTTCACGCACACTTCAAACGAGCAAAAAGTTAACAACCCATGGGCCTACTGAGCTTTCCTTATGCGAGAACAGTTCTAGCGACGTTGCTATTTTTCAGATTTCGCTGCGAATAGCTATCAAGCTTTCTCCTATTGGCGCCTGTCTATCCACCTTTCTTTCAAATTTCTACAAAAAAATTCTTTGTAGTTTTCATTCCGCAGAACAAGCCATTAAAGTTATAATCAACAATATTGTTTAAAATAAACAGAACGTCTTTTAAAAATTGTACGCTCGCTCAAGCAAAACCGCTCAAGTACCAACCAAAGGTTCATGCTTTATTCTTCTAGCTATTTATGAGCGTTTTTTCGGTAAAACACTAAGTATTTTAAAAAGTCTTAGAATGACATAGTAATCAATAATTCAAAAGTTCATATGAAAAATTACTAATAAAACCGTAAGCTGAAAGATACCTCTCTCTTCGTTAGTACTTCTATAATCATAAGTAAAGATTCTTAGCTTCTTCGGAAAGATGATTTTTGTATGTACATACATCAGGGATTACCTTTCGGGATATTTTTTCATGCTTGATGAGCTATATATTTATATTCTGTAAAACTACAAAATGATTAAGTCTTATTAAAGTTTCCAACCAAATAAATACACTTTTAACCCGCTTTCGCACTCAACGTGCTTAAAGCATCGGTTTCTAATCCTCAAAAATCATCAAAGGGGGGCAGATAAAATTGGTAAATTTCAATTTCGATGCCAAATAACGTAGAAATGCAAAAAACGTCGAAATCGAAAAAAACCAGAGCATATCTAACATGGGACATAAAGGAATCCGAAAAATCTTAATTCTAATTTTGATCCCTAATGGCTTAGAAATACATAAAACGTTGAGATCTGGTATCATATGAAAAAATAGCCTAAAATCGACATTTTATGACTTTCTGGTTGTATTTTAGAAAACGTTTTTTTTTCTAAAAGTCCCAAAAAGTCGATTTTTGGTATAAATTATTTTTTCGGTATATCACCAGATCTTGACGTATTTTTAAGTCGTTTGGCATAGAATTTTTAATATCGATTATCCCGATTTCCTCCTTTTTCGTGATTTTTAACAAACAATGTTTTAAGAGATATCACCAGGTTTCGACGTTTTATGCATTTTTATGTCATTTGGTATCAAAATTGAAATTTCAAACTTTCCGATTTCCTTTGGTCTTCCCTTTTGTAATTTTCGAGGGTCAAAAACTGAAACTTTAAGCGCTTTGAGGCACCCCTTAATCAAGTCCGATTGAGCTGAAAGTTTTGCACAGGCCAGTTTTTTGGGCCAATCTACAAAATGTATATGGTCGGTTTGCGAAATTCGACATGACCTATTCGTATATATGTATATAACTAGCTGACCCGATGTGCTCTTCACCCTGTGAAATGACATTAATTTTTATCAGTAGGGTGGGTGTCAATAATTTGGCATGTGTGCCTAACGTTAACATACCGTTCGATTTTGACTGTTTTTGACGTTATTTTTCACTTATCACAATTATAAAAAAAATTATAATGTAACGGATCATGTGAACTATCATTTTATAAACAAATTAGTTTCCAAACTCACAGGATTTTTCGTAAAATCCGGATTGTTTCAAAGTATGTCTAAATTGAATGGAATTGTTAAAATATTTCTTAAAAAACACCTTTTTAGAAAAGGAAGATAAAAGATGATTGTATCAACCGACTTTTTTGAAATTTTTCGTCGGATTGTTTTTTTCTCATGATTTTAGTAATTAGTATGTTAGAGCTTATGTCCAAAATAAGGAACATTTTCAATGTGTTCCTAGCTTTGGACATAGTCGAAGTTTTCCAAATTATTACAAAGTCATAGAATGTATTTGAAATAAATTTGAAAAAGTTGTTAAGAACAAATTTTGTAACTTCATTTTCAACGATCTGTTATAATAAACTGTTTTGAGGTAATAACACATATTTGATTTTTTTTATTTTAGTGTATTTCAATGCTAAACATGCTGCAAACATATTTTTACCAGGTTGTAAAGAACGAGCCCTGCGTGACAGAAAAGGAAACCATCAAGTTGGAGAGAGCTTCTCAAAAAGAACAGAATCGAAAAATAAAAAAAATGTAAATAAAATATATACGTTGTATACAGTCATCTGAGGCATAATGCAACATTTTTCAACTTCAAGGCTTCTTAAAACCATATGTCCACAGACAGGGCCGTAGGAAGAACTGCCTCATTGGGGGGGTTTCGGTGACCAATTTTATTTTTTGTTCAATAACATTTTTGCTCAAACAATGCATTAACAATATAAAGAAAAATAATTGTTTTTTTAACGATTTAAATATTCATTTTTAAGCTCTTTTACATCAACAGTGTTTTCGTATTGAATAGAAACTTTTGGAAAACCATCCTTAAATCTTTAAAATGATAAGCATATTTATGTAAGAAATTCTCTAGTAACAAAATAAGAAACTTGAAATCTTTTAATTTATTTAGAAAAAAAAAATGTTGAGTTGGTTCGATTTGAACATAGAATAACCTTTTCCAAGGAAACTTTCAAAATTAATCAAATTCAAACTTTCAAAATAAAGTAATAGATTTAAAATTTTCGATTCTGATTCTTGCTAACTCATTCTTCCTTTTAAGATTTAAGTTTTTCAAAGTTTAGAATTTGGCATTCGAAAAAACTGCAACACTAACAATGTTGAACAAAACATCAAAGTACATGGAATTCTCTGCTATTTGTTGCACAAAAAGATCAAAGAAAAATTTTTGCTTTGAAAGTCAATTCCATAATTGAAAAAAACTAATATTCTACTTTAAATTAGTAATTTTCAGCTGAACTATGTTACTATGTATAAAATGGCTAGGTGAAAAATTTGAAATTTTGAAATTGAATTAACAATCAAAATTTCAAACATGCGATCTCGTGCAATTCAAATTTTATCTTGATTGGGAAACTCTTTTATGAACTGATCTGAATTTAAATATAAATTCAGCACCTGAACTTTAATTTGTATTTTGGATATACTTTCTAATATCAATACGATTTCTGGAATTTACAAAAAAAAAACGATTCTAGAAAAAAGATTCTAAATCAGCCTTTTCATTACGAGCCAAGAATTGAAATTTGTTTCAGACTCTCAACCATGAATCTATAATTTAAATTCTGACGTTTTTGATTTCAATCTAAATATATTATTTTTAAAGTCCTATTTGTCGCTGGTAGTGTTCGTGATATTATGCTGGTTGTTTTGCCAACACTTTTCAGTTTTGGGACAATTAACCTCCAAAAACGACCATGTGTGTCAAATGGCTGCCCGTTTTTTTTTACCGAGTGTTTTTGAGGTTAATTGACCGTCTCATCTGTACACGCTCAGCAAGTGTGCGTAAGAAATGTCAAAAACAACTCTATTATTACTTTCACAACCGTAATTTCAATTCAAATGAGAATGAAATTAAAAAAAATGATGAATTTGATTCTGAGTTTTCAGTTTGAAGCTTTACAATGTTAGATTAGAATTCTGCATAAGAAATTATTTCTAATTTTTATTTAATAGGATTTTAAAGAGTTGAGTTTAAGAACTTCTGATGAATATCCAACAAAAACTAAGGATGGTTTCTACTTTTTTTTTAATATTTGGAAAATTATCATCTTAATATTGAAAATGCATATGAGTTTCGAAAATCATTAATAAAATTTTGAACGGAATGCAAAACCAAAACTAAATAATTTAAAACCTGCTTTTCATTTCTATTTTATAATGATGATTCGAACCGAAAGCTAAGAATCTCATACTGGATACAGAATCCGAAATATAAAAACAGAAATAAAATTATCAATTTGATCATGTGGAATCAGAACCTCTAGAAGGTGTTCAATCTCATTTGAATATTAATGTCCAGAAATAAGTTTCTATCAACAAACAAGACAATTTCGAAAAACTGGAGCCGAATTCTGAAAGTGGGACTTATTTTCGTGGTTTTGAAATTATCTCTGAGTTAAGATAGTTACTCTTGAATAACCTTACTTAATGATCAAAATTTGATAATGAATTTTAAATTTTGAGTGTAGAATAGAATACTTTTGCTTGCCTTTCTGGCCCCTTATGGGGGGGGTTTAACCCCCAAACCCCCCCCCCCCCCCCGTTCCTACGGCCATGTCCACAGATAGTCATAGCGCTTGTACATCAAAAGTTTTAAGGTTAATGGAACTTCAAATTGACGTAGTCAGAAAAATAATTGGTTTCACCTGCTGTTTTTTAATTTACAAAACTATGCGATTTTCACCCTACTAAGAAAATGGGGCTAATTTCAAAAACCTTTGTTTTTAGTGAAAAATCAAATGAAAAAGTTTGAAAAGTTATAGTTTTTTTTAATATTAGTGATTTTGTTACGCATAAAGCACGATCTGCAGTTATTTTTGATTTTGTTCGAATTAAATTTTATATTTTTTCTGTCAATGATTTTTTTTTCAAGAGAAAGCATAAAGATGCTAAACTACTTAATACTACTACTAAAAGATTAAAATCATATTCCAACATATGGAAACAAGATTTAAACTTTGAATCATTGATTTGCATGTTGATGCATTTTAGCCCAGCCAGACAGATAACGGAATTTAAAAAAGTATTTATTTATATTAAAATAAAAATTGAATCAGTGTTGTGGTACACATATGTTGCATCTAACCATGCTGTTCCATGATGCTCTGCTGACTGTACTTATTTATTTATTTGTTTATTATTATGAATTCATCGAACAAATGTGTTTAAATGAATAAGTACACGATCACAAAGAATTAAATAATCTTGATTGGTGTAAACGACAAACAAAACGGCTTGATGGTTCTCCGAACTGATGTAGGTGCTCAGCATCCTGGAATATGCGCATCATTGCGCTGATTGGTTCATTGTAGCCGTAAGATGTCCTATGAGTTCGATTCGACAACAGCGAATGAGATCGTGACGTTCTCGACGGAGCTCTAAAGCTGATCATCCTTAGCAGGTTTGGCGATTGCACTTCTCCGTTCAACATTTTTGCGACGAACGTGGCCTGTTGAGTTTTTCGGCGACGTTCAAGAGTATCTAGGCCCAAGAGCTGGCATCGATGAGAATAAGGGGGCAGATCTTCGGGATGACTCCAAGGCAAATGGCGTAAAGCGAATCTAATAAACCGTTTTTGTACACGTTCGATTCGTAAAATCCAGCTGAGCTGATACGGAGCCCAAACGATTGCAGCGTGCTCAATAATTGATCGGACGAGTGCACAGTAAAGTGACTTCAAGCAATACGGGTCTTTAAATTCTCGCGATATTTTAGAGATAAAGCCGAGTTGTCGATTGGCCTTAATAATTACCGAAGAACGTTGATTGTTGAAGGTAAGCTGATCATCAAGGATAACACCAAGATCATTAACTTCGAAGACTCTTTTTATATGCTCATTGCCGATGTAGTAGTCAAATAGAATAGGCGATTTTTTCCGGTGAAAGGTTATCACAGAAAACTTTGAGACACTAACAGATAATTTGTTACGTCTACACCATCCATCAAAGTGGTCTAACAACGATTGAAGGTATTCACAGTCCGCAGCGCATTCTATTGAAACGAATATTTTCAGATCATCAGCATATCCAATTTTGGTTCCATCGTCTAAACTGGTTATCAAATCGTTGAAAAATAATGCAAATAACAAAGGCCCCAAGTTACTACCCTGAGGGACGCCAGATCGGTTTATAAAAGGCAAGGAGATGCTATCGTCAATTTGGATCAATTACAATGAATTTTCTAAGGAAAAGGTAAAGTTTGAATTTAAATAAGCTCAACATCCACTACTTTCTTCAAACTAGCGTTAAGGAATATTGTGTTGGATTTTTATAGTCCTTATTTCTCTATTCATATTCCAAAAACATATAAAATTTATAAAAAGATAAATTAGGAGATTTTTCTCATTAAAGTATTAAAATAATCAGACCCATATGCAAAATCAGGAACAAATAGTGTAATATTGGGTACGCAGATACATTTTCCCTCATATGTTAACATTAGGAACAATTAGTGCTAAATTAGGAACATCGACACACTTTACAAAACATGATATTTTACGTAAATTAAAGCTCGAAATGATTATTTCAAACCATAACAGAGTCCAGAAAAAAAATTGGAACTTATTTACCAGCAAATTTTATATCTAAGACTTTGGCCTACTAATATAAAATCTAAAAACTTCTGACAAAACATATCGAAATTAGGCTCACTTACCCTTCATCTATTTCAAATTCAAATTTCAAAATTGTCAAAATCAACCTTATAAAAATTGTCATACTAAATACTAAAATTGTAAATTTATGTTAGAAAACTTATTTTTCATACCGAAAAATCCTCCCATGTCCAATTTGGTTACATTTACTTGAACATGTCTCGAGATTCACAAAAAAATGAATGAGAGCCCCCCTTCTAACTTTCCTCACCCTTCTGGAAGGAGGAAGGGGTTTTAAACCAGCATAGAATCATTTCACGTATCCGAATTTGCCGTTTCCGAATTTGGTTCCATTTGCTCAATTATTTTTCGAATTTTGCATAATTATGATATACATATGAAATCCCACCTCCCCTCTTTCAATCTCCTCCTTCTTTTTCTGATTTTTTTCGCCGATGCTACTCGGAACTGCCTTATCGACTAGCTGCCATAATGGTCCAGTTGCAGAGACTATATGACCAATGTCTCTGTATCTCCTCTTTCAAATCAATATATTTCATGCACCCAAATACACTCCTATACCGAGCTTGGTTCCGTTTGCTTGATCAACTCTTGGGCTGTGCAAAAAATGTAGAAGAGTATCCCTCCCCCATTTCATTTTTCTCTTTGGAGGGAGAGTTTAATGTGAAACAACCATAAAAACATTCCTCGTATCTTAATACCCTTCAATGTCAAATTTGATTCCATTTGCTCGATTAGTTTTCGAGTTATGCAAAAATTTTATGAGAGCCCCCCTCCTTGCTATCTAGCCTTTGGAAAGAGATAGTGGTTCCAAATCATCATAGAAATATTTTTCGTACTAAAATGCCATCTTATGTCAAATTGTGTTTCACATGCTTCATCAGTTCTCGAGTTATGTAAAAAAATGTATGGAAGCCCTCCTCCCCCCTCGCTATCACCCATCAGGAAAAATGGAGGGGTCTAAAATCATCATATAAATACCCAAATAATCGCCAATGCCAAATTTTGTGTCATTTGCTTAAATAGATCCCGAGTTGTGCGAACATGTATAATTTATTTGGAGAGAGGTATTAAGTTTATTTCAAGGGGAAGGGGTCTAAAGGAACTTTTTAGGCCTCAGGAGATTTCACCAGCCAAGTGTCACGCAAATCGGCTCAGTAGTTTCCAAGTCTATATTTTAAGTGCAGACAGACAGACCGATTTTTTTTTATTTCAGACCACTTTGTGGCCAAAAACTATTCCTCTTTTCCGATACCCATTCAATGGAAATTCATTCTCATTCGCATTACCTTAGCAAGACGAAGGACTTCTTTGAAAAGAGGATGGAAAATACCACCGATGGATAGATTGACCAGTGGTAGAAATACTATGAAAATTATCCCTTGCCTTCCATCCGGCTCATATAGTCGGAATTGGCAAGACGATATAAATTAGTGTTGTGAGTTCGATTCTCACTTTCCGATGGCATCCTATCTGTCTTCTCGTTTATGCTATGATTTGTCCAATAGGATGAAAACCCAATAATTTTTTTTCTTGTTTTGCTTCAATGTAGAGGTCATGTATAATTTTGCACGGAAGCTCGAGTCTCTATGCCGATGATATGATTTGTACAATACATGTTTCAGGTCATCTTTGTTTAAAAAAAAACGTGTCTTCTCGTTTATGCTATGATTTGTCCAATAGGATGAAAACCCAATAATTTTTTTTCTTGTTTTGCTTCAATGTAGAGGTCATGTATAATTTTGCACGGAAGCTCGAGTCTCTATGCCGATGATATGATTTGTACAATACATGTTTCAGGTCATCTTTGTTAAAAAAAAACGAACACATACACATCCAGGATCTCAATGAAACTTAACGTTTCCTGAAAGAGATTCCTTTTCACTTAACTCTAATCGTACATCTGTAACCAGTGAGTTAGTTTACCGTTGAGTGTAGTGAGAATCATAGTTTAAATTGCGAAAAACCATCATCATGATTCAAGGAGGTGCTTTGGGGAGGAACGGAGAATGACCACTCCAAGATACCGAACGCGTAGAGGCAGCGTGATCAGGTCAACAGAGCGCTAGTCGACACCAGGTGGAGCTGAAGGACGCGTTATGGTAACGGTAACGCTAACGCATCGAAGCGTAACAGGACATGATGGGAGGAATTATAGGACGGACCCAAAATGTCTATGACCGGAGTACGGGGTCAATAGCCTATCTAAGAAACAGGCTCATTTGGATCCATAAGCTCGAAACGTCGACATCACCAAACCACACAACCACAGATAGCCTGTAGGCAACCCAGCGAGTTATCTGGGACACACTGATAACCAGGTAACCGCCATTTTTGAACCCCGTACCCGGCGTTCGACTAATTCATTTCCGTGTCCCATCATGTGCCTTAGGACCCCGTAATTTTTGGCTGAACAACAACATCAGCTCCACCGGTCGATCCACCGAAGGTTTGCTCTTGAGGTCGCCATCCAGGGAACCGCCAATCCGCTCCACCTAAACTGCGAGGGTCGTGAACTACCAGCGATACCCAGCGTGCTTCGTCCGTCGTCGCTACAACCCACCAAGAGATCCTTGGATCCCTGTCACCAGCCGTCGGGAAGACGCGAGAAGGTTATCGAGCCGAAGCCAACCCACAACACCGTCACGGCACCATTGTCACCACCGCAACACGAGGTAGGACCGTTTAAATTCCTTGGGGAAAACCCTCATATCGGGGAAGTGAACAACCAAAAAGCCATTCGCCCAGTGTCACGTTAGTGCTTTACGTTTTCGGGAAAATAAAGTGGGAGTTCTCTTAACCGATCTAAAGTGTTTCCTTGATTCCGCGATTCCTTTTACGAGTGCCGACCCTGAGGCTAGAGGGGGGTTCTTGCTCCACTGAGCAGTAGGTTAGCCCGTGGTTACACATCTTCTTAGGATATGATGGCTAGCATCCTACAAATGCTAAAACCACCAACTCACAGAAAGTGTACTATTTATGCCGTGACCGGGATTCTATCTAATGACCGTTGGCTTAGAAGATTTGAAGGCTATCCTCTACGCCACGGGCTGCGGCAATAGATTTAGCGCCGAGCGGCATAAAAATTTTGCAACTTCTTCTGTGCGTGTTGGGGAATTGTGAATTTTGTTGTCTTGTTTACTGTATCGGATAAGAATTTTTTTAACATAGCTTGATAGTGCCATTTTTTATTTATCATTTGAAATCAAATAACGATGAAACTAAAAGAACATTTTTAGCTATGGTGTAATCAATGAAGTTTTTCAATATTATGAGAAAATGGGTTGCAGCAGATTGAATTAAAAAAAAAAACAAAAAATAATTTAAATAATACATTATACTTCTATGGCTAAATCAGTAAATATACCTAATAATTTGAATCAGACAAAATATCTTAAACCATACACGAATAATAATTCATCTATGCAAAGAACTTTTGAACACAACTCTTGTTTTTTTTTTAATTTCGTAGAATGGGGTGAATATTAACATGAAGGTTAATCGAGACATGAATGGAAAAGATTGTTGTTACCAAAATATCAAGAAATCTACATAACATTTTTGTCTCCTCTCACTCCGCCTTGATTAATTTCTGTAAAGGATATATAAATTAATTTTTTGTTGCTCGATAAATTAAAAAAAACTGTTATTTGAAGCATCAAAAGTTGCCAATTTCATACTATGACAAGTGTTGTTTGACATCACTACAAATAGTGTTGTGACATGTCTACTAGTTTGATAAATTGTGAAAAATATTTTTAACACACGTTCCAACAAAACATTCTTTGGCCCACTAATCGTGGGGATAATCGAGACATGCCCAAAATAGTGTCCACAATCCTCCAATATTATGGAAAATAATGTAATATAAATTTAAATGATATGAATATAATTTATTTTTAAGATGGTCGGTCATAGAAAAAAGGGCGCTGAAGTCTAAAAATAAAAAGGTAAATTTTATTAGATTTTTTTACCCCCGGAGCTAGGCACTACATATATCAGTTCTTCGAATTAATGTAAGTATGGGTGGTAAAAAAAAAGTGATTACCTACTGGGGATCGAAAAAATCAAAAATATATCTACAAAGCAAAAAACTATGCTCTAATTTGCGTTCATACGCATTTTTATTGTTGAACAGTTTCTTAGTAAACGAATTTTCACAACTCGCCGAAATGCCAAAAATTAAATAAGAGTAAACGAGTTTCTTAACAAATAATGTCCCTATTCACCCCACTTAAGGGTTGAACAAAAATTAATGTTTAAAGTTGGTAGAAGACTCCTTACTATTTTTTTTTTTCTTTGGTTAAGTTTGGTGCAGGTAAACAAAATACACCTTTTTAAACATATCGGGTGCTAAAAAAGCAGAATTGGACAGAAATATTATGGAAATAGTCCAACAACTGTTAAGATTCATCCCATTTAAAGATATGTGCCTGTATTTCTCCCCGCTTATGGTTCACAGTATGCAATATTCTTTTTATGGGAATAAAACTTTAACTCATAAAATCATAATAATATAAATAAAAAATAAACAGTAAAATACAATAGAATCTGAAATCAACGTGAACTCAAAATTACGAAATTGCATAACCATGAACATCGAAAACCAGCTCAAGACTTCTTAAAAACAAAAACAGTCGATCAATCACCTCATTAGCGAAATCTTCGCGAAATAATTAAGATGGAAGCGCTATCGATCAGCCCAGCGGTTTGTCTTAGCCCTTCCACAAAGCCGAACGCCTTCTAGCCGGTTTCTGAATGGAGAATCGCACTAATGACCCCAAATACTTATTTTATTCCATGCACCACATCCCTAGAGACCCATTAAGAAAGCATGAAGGAGAAGTGCACTCGTACCTACACTCACTCGCTAACGGTCTGCTGAATTGCTTCTCTTCCTTGGAATGGCAAATCTTCAGCAAAACATCCCCCTTTACGCTTATCCGATGATTGCGCGTCGGAAATAGAAAAATGAAGCTAATGGGCATTATTCGCAGCTGGAGAGCTTCAACTTCCAACTAGTTATAGGTAGGTACCTACTCCCTGTTTACGAACTCTAGACGCCATGCAACTGAATCTGACGTGATGGATGTTGGTTGGCGTAACTACTAAGAAATTGTTCGCAGCAAAGGTTTGAAGAATGTTCTCAACTACACAAATTATTTACAGGGTTTCCACACTGTGGAAGTTCCAAAACCTATTGAAAAATTTAAAAATATAAATTTTGTTCACATCTTTCTAACAGCCCTATTTTTTGTTTCATAGGAATAACTCATAACTCTTAGTTTCTAGAAAAAGAAATCCATCATCGTAATTATTCAGAAAGATAAAAGTTGAGGAGAAATAAATATTGAGACAAGTGAATAATCTATCCATATTTCTTTTAACACTGCATATATTACGAGTTTGTTGAAAAACGATTGTTTTGCTGGTGGAATTTTTAATTGTTTAATATTAAGAACTAAATTAAATTTTCGTCATATTTTTTGGATTTCATAATTGCTGATTTGACAGTAATGAATTAAACTGAACAGCAAAAAAAAAACTTCGAACCATATAAGGTCATGTACATATGCAGCAGAGGGTTAAAATTATTTTGAAGTCCAAATTTTCGTTCGTTTAATTAGAAACATTCGAAAAATTTATATAATTTGAACTCTTATGTTGGTCCTCTTTTCTTATCCTCCCTTTTTAACTTTTATCACATGATTGTTACATGAAGAATGTTATGGTATAAGTGAGTGCGAGATTTCTATCTGTCAAATCAGTTTCTCGCAGAAGTATGTTATTGCGGAACGTAGAGGGTCGTTGCTGCCATAGCACGTGCTTCTTGATTCCAGAGAGAGCCAATTTCGATTGCGAAGAGTTCGTTCTGGTGCATAGATGTTACATCGGAAAAGCAGAGATGCGCAATCGATTTCGTTTCGTAAAATCTTTGCCACGAATAGGGATTTGCCGATGGAATGGCGATCCGATAGCGTTTGAAGACCAAGCAGAGCACAACGATGAGCGTAAGGTGGCAAGTTTAAATGATTCTCCCAGGGGAGCTCACGAAGAGTATAACGCACAAATCGTCGTTGAATTGCCTCAAAACGCGTAATCCAAGCAGCTTCGAAATATCACCATACCAGGTTCGCCGATTCCAGTATTGATCGAACCAGGCAGCAATACAGAGCTCGCAAGCAGATCGGATCGGTGAATTCTTTACTCAAACGTATGATGAATCCCATCATGTGGTTTGCCTTCTCAAGTACCACACTCCTCCACACGATGCAACTGCTCACCTTGTATATTGTAATTATTCAAGAACGGATGTTTCCTACCCCCAAATATGATAATACAGAACTTCGAAACGCTCAAAATTAATAAATTATAGGCACACCAGCTCACTAATATGTCCAGGAAGCGTTGTAACGCGTAACTCGTAATCAGCGTAATCAGCTTGAATGATTATAACTAAATATATTTTTGGTCGTCCGCATACTGGAGAACGCCACATCCAATAAGTAGCAAATTTATGTCATTACAGATCAGCGTGAACAATAATGGACCCAGATTGCTGCCTTGTGATACGCCAGAGTTTGGAATAAAATCAAAGGATTCAGCAGAACCAATTTTAACAGCTAATCGGCGATTCGTTAGGTAACTTTTTATCCATGCACACAGTCTTTCGGAAAATCCTATGCGTTGCAAATCCTGGTGTTGGTTTGCCAGGCGTACTGGGTTTGATTCCCGGTATCGGCTAGAAAACTTTTGGGTTCGAATCCCATAAGTGGTCAACAGGTAAGATAAGTTTCATTCTATTACTGACTATATAATAGGAATGTTCGATCAGTTGCTGCTGGCCAGGTATATACACGGATACAGGAATACCTGTAAATAAATCTTGCCCACCTGATTGATTCGTTCTCCCAAAATATACCTGCATCAACACACGCAATACATTCTCTCCACAACAGTTCATACAAAGCCATGGGGTCCGGGTATAATGTACGCTTTGCATTGGAGATTTGTCGAACTTAATAATCTAAATAATGCATGTTAGCACATATGTACTTAGGCAAAAACTGCGGTGAATCCGTGCACTCATGGTTGATTAGCGGGTTTTGTTTCTTTCAGCCGTAAGCGATGCAGTTGCGCTTAGAGGTGAATGCAGTTGGTCTCAAACAGAGATGTTAAAATCTCGAGTCTACATACTCGCACTTTGCCCTTCTTTGCAGAAAGATTTTATTCCGTTAAACTCAAACTGCAATGATGCTATCGATAGTTCAACTAGGAAAGCATCAGGAAGTAAGCTTCGGGTAAACTCGGCAGGAGTAAACAGCAATCGGGGGAAACATCAGCGAAGCAAACGTACAGTTCTGCGAATTCAAAATTCAAATCGTTTTCGTTCGGCAGCCGAACACATCAATCGGACAACGCATGGGGGCGTGGCTAAAAGTGATAGATACAAGGGAACGGGAAACGAGCGAGAGAAGGGTGTGAGGAATGTTAACTCGGCCCGTCGGGCAACGATCGCTCGTGTGCATTCGTGTACGGTAAGCTTCGTTCTGTTGTTTTGTTGGTGTGATTTTATTCCTGCGAGGCATGGAAAACATCAATGAAGAACTGTACTCTTCGTTTTGTGTGCAATCACGTAATGATTGGAACGAAGATAAAATCAATCTGCACACAACAAGTTAAACTCGGAAGAAATCAGCCGAATGATTTTTTCCGAAGCGAGTTTACGCACCTCTGGTCTCAAATCGAATCACCACCGCTGGCGCTCACATGTAACTCGCGGACAGCTACACTCAGTGGGTGGGAACATGGGAAGGAGAGATTATGGTGGGACTCAGGGTCGTTACAGGGAAATTCACTACGTTACACCGTCTTCTGGAGTAACCTCACGCAAGGGATTCCAATTACAGCTAACATGTTTTTCAGAGGTGCCGAAACGGGTGGGTACCTCTCATGCTATCAACCAGAGTCGGAAATTCAAAATATGATAAACAACGCAAACTGTGAATCACTGAGCGGACCACCCTAGAGAGAGATTTGATAACCATTTTGGTTCGAAACTTTAACGATTCCCGGAAGTGTAAAGCGATTACGGATTTCTACAGTTACACAATTTTTGGATGCGATTACAATAATGCTTAAGTTTATTTTACGGATGGGCCCTGGCATGACGTCACACACTATTAATACTTGCGGCTTTGGTTCTTCCTCGGCGTTGGTTAATCGCCGCGCGGCTGCGATTCCTCTGTCGGCTTATTATTCACCGTCTCAACCAGTAACGGAGGCACCTGGCTGGAGACGACTGACATGCAAAATGCCGCCCCAATACTTGCCGGTTCTAGCATAGTTGGGAACGGCCGGAAATAAAGCATGCTGGTATGATTGTTGTTTGTTGACCTTTCGACACCAGCGTCGGGCTAAAAGATGTTGTTTTGATGCTGACCGGTCCAATACGAGGTTATGTTCGAGTCGATACCAAGTGCTTGCTCGACTCCGGTCTCGAACGGTGTTTTCTGTCCGGAACTGTTGGTTGCCTGGGGATAATTATGGTGTGGTTCGTAAGAACCAGCCAAACAGAAAAAGGCCCTTGTGGACCTACGCAAGGGTATTAAAAATAGTGTGCACGTCAATGTTTACATTGGTTTTGTTTTTACATGTGGTTCAGTCTTTTTAACAAATACATATTTTTAGATAACATTTTACCTTTTATCTGCAGTTTTACAATGTGCTTCGTTTTAATGTCGTTTTAACAGTTGTTTATGCCTTTGTCACTTACTTTTAACACGTTACATGTAATATAAATGTGGTTTTAATTCTTTTGTCAAACGCATGTTCATTGAGTTTTCAGAACTATTACTAACCGTACTAACAAAGCAAATTTA
Organism: Uranotaenia lowii; assembly: GCF_029784155.1. NCBI lineage: Eukaryota > Metazoa > Arthropoda > Insecta > Diptera > Culicidae > Uranotaenia > Uranotaenia lowii. The sequence continues at coordinate 284,911,842 of NC_073692.1, read as the reverse complement.
ACATAATTTAGCTTTACTTTTAACGTGTTGTGTTTGTTTTTCGCACTGTTTTTTGCTGTAATGTAAAGTAGATTTTAAGTAACGTTTTTACACTTCCTATTAGCTACGTTTTACTTTGAAAAACTCAAGTCGCGCACAACTGCTCCCTCAGGCGATCACGAACAGAAAGGACAGGAAGCGGATAGCCGCTAAAGCGCTAAGTGGAATTTTCTACATCCAACCAACACACATACATTTACGGTAACACAAACAATACTAGTGTGTTGTTTTCTGGGTGACCACACTTCCCCGCCTGGGCTCCGAAAACACACGACGCCTATGGATTTCCCCTGAGAAGACGATGTGAGATCTTGGGAAGGGATGGCAGTCGGTCAAGGTTTTGATCTGTTTGGATAACTGTTGTAGGGTTCACTTAATAGGACAGGGATAAGTCAATTTTGTGACAGAGTCACATTTACAAAAGTAACGAACGGTTACATTACCCCATCGTCCCTCTTCAAAATGAATGGTAATACATTCATTTTGTCTTGAGAGAGATGCATGCACCAGTCCATCTTACTATCTTTATTTTGATTGAACAAAATTAATAATCGAACTTTTGGAACGTTTATAATCACAATCCGCATAATTTCATGTCAGCATATGACAGAAACAGCTAATGATTTCGTTCAGTGTTTTCGCTGTCATAGCGATCAGTCATGACAGTCTCTCATAAGAACTGTCAAGTGGGAACTCAAGTATTCATGAACAAGAGTCTAATAAGAAAATTTTCATAACAAGAGAATGAATTTTTGGTCGACCGGTCGAAAATAAACAAACTATCCGTGGCTGGTGGATTATCAAGGTAAGTCCTAATCTTCACAACATAAATCCTTCTAAGCGCTAATTGTGCAGATTTTTGCCTAATTCTAACGTTTTTCTAACTCTTTTCAGTTCTGGCTAAAACTGCGGAAGGAAATATCCGGAAATGGTGGAATACAACTCGACATGTCAGCTGGTAAGTTTTCATTGTTTATGTTTTGCTATATTCTGCAACAAATCCGAAATGGATGCTATACATCAGCAAAGGAAAGTATTCAATTATAGTTTCTTCGTCGTTTCAGATCTTCACATCAACAATCACTCTAGGAAGGGACGGAAGGAAACCAACTCGGAAAACTTAAAAAGGTGAGTTTATGTATCGTGTTACCCAATGATCAGTAACTTTTTAGGTATTTTGTTTCAGGTATCCGGTTCGAAGTTCTTCAGCAGAGAAAACAACAGTGGCTTCGCCCGATGTCTCTGCTAACTTGTCCGGGATCGTCTGCAACTTAGCCATGACCATTTAGAGGACTTAAAATGGACTAAGTTTGACATTGTAGCCTGCAGAAAAAAGAGTTGGAATTATACTTCTGCTCATTTTCCGACGACCTACAGATACGGGAGCAAAATGTTTAAAAGAATAAGTATATTTTTAGTGTTTGATTATTATTTTTGTGTTTCTAGGAGCAAGAGTGTGAATATGTGTTTCTATTTGTGTTCCAAAATTCGGTGAATTTGTTATTGAATATCCGAAATTCCTATTGAAGCTTTGTTGACGCAGTTTTCACTACTGACGAAGTTTATTCCGTGCATTACTATTCCTTCATATTGTAAAAAACAAAGATGAGGCAAACTTTTCCAAGTGAGTTGGGAACTGCATACTGTACTGTTGCGTTAGACCAGATCTCCTACAGATCTTGATGCAAACGTCTTCGTTCGTATCAGGCTTTCTGCCGAGAGTTTGTATTGTGTATTGAGAGTTTGTAGTTGGACTGAATTCAATGAAAAATCTAGGAAGAGAATTTTGAAACTATGGAATTTGGTAGCATTCGGTTAAGGAGATACGTTAGTTAGTACTGATGTTATTCGAAGATTGCAATGTTGATAAAGTAATTCTAATTTGTTCAACTGCTACTCAGGAAAATTTTGAAAATTTTCATGAACTGTGGTAGTTAAAAGAGCTGATACGATTCTTAAAGTAGCATTAAATCTGGATTCTACAATCTATTTTCATTCCACTTGTGAAAAAACTGAAAATTGTCATTTCTGTAAGATCGTCAAAGATCTGGAATTCTCAAAAATATCCTACCACATCTAGATTTTCAAAGTTCGGGGTACAAACTGAAAGATTCGTTCTTGAGGGTTTTCAGCTAACAAATTAGAACAATTTCCAACTCCTTTGAGTATTTTGCTTCTAGTCAGAAATTTCATTTTCAAAATTAGTTTAAGTTTCAATTTCTTTGCTCCTAATACACATTGGGCAAAATCGGGAGAATTTAAGATTTGATAATCTTTTTCGACAAAATCTATAGGGTCGGATTTGAATTTTAGTAAGGGATTTGGACATTTTCCGGAACTACTTGCCCTTCCAAGTAGTTGCTTGCACACTTAGCATATGCTAGCTGGTTTGTTATTCACTTTGTAACTGTCGTCTTGGGGACTAAACTTGTAAAATTTTCCTCCAAATATCTGTACATTGTTTGGTAACCGAATATCACGATTCTTCGAAGTGCGCAACATTCTAATACGGCGTTTTCGAGAGAACCTCTGTAAATCTCGATAGTTTTTCTGATACTTTTGAGACAATCATCCAGATGTCTCCGTTTGGTAATTTTTTTAATTGTAATCGGAGCTCTCATGGTTATGCTTATAAAATGAGCCAGCAGATTTCCTTTTTAAATTTTGTTGCTTTCTACATCCGTTGTTATCGGTTCTAAAAAACAGAAAATAAATGTAAATATTAATAACATAAACTATAACATGTTCACACTGTTGTAAATAAACAAATTTTGCACCGATAGGGGATCAATTTAGTACACAATCATCCGTGAAATTTAGCTATGTTAGCTGTTTGATAAAAAATTTGCATTGCTATCTGTAGATGAACTGTTTTCACAATATGACCTAAAACTTTGTCCGGGATATTAAGCAGAGATCGTTCGGAGGACGATCAAGTTTCTATCAGGAACTGATTTTCATCCCTCTCCGGGGGATCGTGAAATGTAAACATAGCGAACTTTTTTCTTTTTTTTATGTGGGCGCCAGAATGTAACTCGCGGACAGCTACACTCAGTGGGTGGGAACATGGGAAGGAGAGATTATGGTGGGACTCAGGGTCGTTACAGGGAAATTCACTACGTTACACCGTCTTCTGGAGTAACCTCACGCAAGGGATTCCAATTACAGCTAACATGTTTTTCAGAGGTGCCGAAACGGGTGGGTACCTCTCATGCTATCAACCAGAGTCGGAAATTCAAAATATGATAAACAACGCAAACTGTGAATCACTGAGCGGACCACCCTAGAGAGAGATTTGATAACCATTTTGGTTCGAAACTTTAACGATTCCCGGAAGTGTAAAGCGATTACGGATTTCTACAGTTACACAATTTTTGGATGCGATTACAATAATGCTTAAGTTTATTTTACGGATGGGCCCTGGCATGACGTCACACACTATTAATACTTGCGGCTTTGGTTCTTCCTCGGCGTTGGTTAATCGCCGCGCGGCTGCGATTCCTCTGTCGGCTTATTATTCACCGTCTCAACCAGTAACGGAGGCACCTGGCTGGAGACGACTGACATGCAAAATGCCGCCCCAATACTTGCCGGTTCTAGCATAGTTGGGAACGGCCGGAAATAAAGCATGCTGGTATGATTGTTGTTTGTTGACCTTTCGACACCAGCGTCGGGCTAAAAGATGTTGTTTTGATGCTGACCGGTCCAATACGAGGTTATGTTCGAGTCGATACCAAGTGCTTGCTCGACTCCGGTCTCGAACGGTGTTTTCTGTCCGGAACTGTTGGTTGCCTGGGGATAATTATGGTGTGGTTCGTAAGAACCAGCCAAACAGAAAAAGGCCCTTGTGGACCTACGCAAGGGTATTAAAAATAGTGTGCACGTCAATGTTTACATTGGTTTTGTTTTTACATGTGGTTCAGTCTTTTTAACAAATACATATTTTTAGATAACATTTTACCTTTTATCTGCAGTTTTACAATGTGCTTCGTTTTAATGTCGTTTTAACAGTTGTTTATGCCTTTGTCACTTTCTTTTAACACGTTACATGTAATATAAATGTGGTTTTAATTCTTTTGTCAAACGCATGTTCATTGAGTTTTCAGAACTATTACTAACCGTACTAACAAAGCAAATTAAACATAATTTAGCTTTACTTTTAACGTGTTGTGTTTGTTTTTCGCACTGTTTTTTGCTGTAATGTAAAGTAGATTTTAAGTAACGTTTTTACACTTCCTATTAGCTACGTTTTACTTTGAAAAACTCAAGTCGCGCACAACTGCTCCCTCAGGCGATCACGAACAGAAAGGACAGGAAGCGGATAGCCGCTAAAGCGCTAAGTGGAATTTTCTACATCCAACCAACACACATACATTTACGGTAACACAAACAATACTAGTGTGTTGTTTTCTGGGTGACCACACTTCCCCGCCTGGGCTCCGAAAACACACGACGCCTATGGATTTCCCCTGAGAAGACGATGTGAGATCTTGGGAAGGGATGGCAGTCGGTCAAGGTTTTGATCTGTTTGGATAACTGTTGTAGGGTTCACTTAATAGGTCAGGGATAAGTCAATTTTGTGACAGAGTCACATTTACAAAAGTAACGAACGGTTACACACATCTTATGCCAATGGTGTGGACATAATGAGAACTCATGATTGGAGCAAAGTTTGAATTTTAGGTGTAGGTACATCGAAAAGATAGTGACCATCTGAAAATGCAGTAAATTGTGGCGCAGCTATAGTAAAAATTTATTCGATTATGGTAGCTTAGACATATTCATCCTCCTTTAAGTTTTAAATTCTGAAGGCAGAAAGGTATTGAAAACATCAATCCGAAAAAAATGTGAGCAAAGTTTACTTCTGTAGCTTGAGTTCGTTCAGACGGCTAGAAGGTAGACTATATAAAATCGTCAATTGGTTGTAGTATTCATGATATTTATTCTTATTATGAAATCAAATACCTCGCCGATAATAAACAATGACATACATGGGAAAATGTATCATAATTGATAATAAAAGGTGAAATATTTATTCGACATTTTGAAGAGAGATCAGAGTTGGGTAACGTATCGTATATAAACACTTTAGATAAACTGATTTGTGAGTTATTTTCATCATTTTTCTTGACCAATATCATAATACTAATCTTTTGGTAAGACAGTATTAACGATGTCTTTAGTAATGTCACAACAAAATGAAATCTTAGAACAAGACATTTGGTTTCCCTAATTCTTCCGCAGTCTTGCGTGCGGGTGGCGATGAGAAGAGATTGTGCTTGACAGTCATTACCGTAAATAACGTCGTCGCACTTCTGGGCGACTTATGTTTTTTGTTTTGTTTTCCTTTGGTTGTTGGCTTTTTTTCCGTCTCTAAACCAGCACCCAAGTTTTCTTTCAACTAGACGGCTGAAGGCGCGTTGTTTTTTATTGCTCCACATTAACGGTAATGCGCGCTCTCTAGAACGGAAGGAGTTGAAGTAGTACTCAATTTGTTCGTTCTTGTTTTTGTTCGCGGCGTTGTTTCTCGGTTATTACCCAACTGGGGCTTTCCTTTGAAGAGATTAATCTTAATCGGATACCCGTTATGTTAGTGCGCTCTGGTGACAATGTAGACCAACTTAACCCTGTAAATTCCTTATTTTAAATGAAAAATGTATAATTCTATCAAAGGCGAAAACATTTTCAAATATCGTTTTACATATAGTCTCTATTTTGAAAAAATCAGAAATTGATAGAGGAGAAACTATTTTTTCTAAAACCCTATCAAGTTATGTTAACAACTATTGTTCATTATGAAGAGTGTATTCCAAGTGAAAAAGTCTTTTAGAGTAACATGTAAATATGAGACGAAAAATCGTGTTGCTAATTTCATTCTTCATTTTCTTTTTGCAGGTTTGCTTAAACTGGTGCCTCATCGATAGGAAGTTTCAGCTTTATGTTATGCAATGAGGTAAGTTCCCTTTCGTCTCAACATTGAACAGTCCTCAAACAAATTTACTTTGAGTTAAGGGATTTAGTAAAAGCAAAGTCACGAACAAACTAATCAGGCAACAATCTTAGTTTATTTGAAATGTAACTTAAAAACTAGGTTAGTAAACATTTTTCATTTTTTTAAGATTTCAAGATTTGGTTGAAAATGATAATAAACAATAAATGTAGATACATAGTTTGAAAAAACCTTGGATACCCTTTGGCCCTCAGGCCAAAAGAAGTTAGGCCTTAGGGTACTAGGCCAAATGGGTTTACAGCCCAAAAGATGTTTGTACTACATGACAGAATGTCGAATGGGGCATGGCCAAAGGTTTTTTGGCCGAACGTTTTTTGGCTTAGTCGATGCTTGGCCTAAAGACTTCATGCTAAATGGACGCTAGACCGAAAGGATGTTAGACTGAAAGGGCGTTAGGCATCCATTTGATCTAACAAGCATACGACCTAACGATCATTCGGCCTAAAGTTTATTCAGCCTCGCATCCTCTCGATATTTGGCGTTATGAGCATTCGGCCTTGTTTCAGCCAAGGCCTAATGACTATTCGGTCTAACTTCCAATAGACCCTACATCCATGGAGGTCAGTCTCAAAAAAATGTCCAATCGTCCTAGCTCCCATTTGGCCTTATGAACATTCTGTCCAACGAACATTTGAATTTTACGACCATTCGTCAAACAAGAATTCGGCCTTGCGTCCATTACGCCTTACACTCTACGGTTGGATAACCTAGTGGTCTAATCGGGCTGATAACCCATTCCGCCTAACGTCTATCAACCAAATGACCTTCTAGCGAGTGGCCCTTGCCCTAACGACTTTAGACGGAATGACTCAGCCTCATCAACCAAAAACAATCAGAAACTTATTTTATTCCGATCAGATCTTATCTCACAGAAAAGGCAAAAATTAATCAACAGTTACACCTCGCAATCGAGTCGATTCGAGAGAGGAAAACACAATCGATTACTCTTCGTTTAACATCTCAACAACGCTATCAACGTTTTTCCCACCATAAAAAGAGGTGCCGGTGAAAAATTTCTTGTGCATTTTCCATTGCACACCGGCCGGCCGGCAGAAAAACAACGATCCAATCTCACTTGGAATGAAGATAAAAATGCAACGCGAAAAACCGGCACCGAAGAAAGCAAAGTTGCTCTTCATCGCCATCCATGAACTGGGTATCTCATTATGTGGCATTATCAATTTTATGTTCACGTTTATATTGCAATCAGATAGCAGTTAATCAGCACTCCTTTCCCTCTTCTTTTTCTTGGCGACGTAGAAAGACGAATTATTACGATAGGATGATGACGATATCAAGTGCGTCCTGTGGATGGGGTGAACAAGTGACGAAAGAAAATCCGGCGAACTAAGTTGAGTGAGGTACTTAATACCGGGCGCTCAGACGATTATGCCCGGTGTTGGCTTGTATGACTTTGTTGCTTTTGTTGATGTTTTCATCTTACAAAACACTGCCATCCATGGAAAACTTTCTCACGCGTTTTTACGTTTGTGAGGGGCAGAAAATAGTTTAAAAAAAATGTAAAATATCAACAGATTTTTTTTTTAATCCGTAAATGTGTATACTATTTACAGGGTCCGGCAATTGAACTGCTACTTTACTTCAACAGTAATTATTTCGTTGCACACAAATCAGTATTGAACGATCCCTCGTCACTTTGTTTACATTAAGTCTTAGCTATCATTGGATGTTAGTGCTACTTTTGTAATCAGGTGTTATCCGAAAAAATGGATCTCGAACAGAAACGTAGCGCTGTGGATGCCTTGTTCCTAGCTGGTATACGGCAGAAGGACATTGCTTGTGAGCTATCCGATCTAAGTGTGTGCAGAAGTTTTGTATACCGTACAGTTAAAAGATTCCTGGAGACCAAAAAACGGTATGGTGGGGGACGCCGACCTACTGTGGTGACACCTGCCATGGCGAAGATCGTCAAGAAGCGCTTTAAGAGAAATACTCGTCGTAGTGCCACTAAATTGGCAGGCGATCTCAACATATCGGATCGAAGTCTCCGTCGGATCCTGAAAGATAAACTTCAGACGAAGCCCTACAAGATCCAAAAGGTTCAAGACCTAACGGTGAAGCAGAAACAAGAACGGTAAAAAGAGCGAAGCGCTGCTGAAGAGGGCTGCGGAAGAAAGGTTGAAGAATATCGTAAGGTTGAAGACTTTCTGAGCCGATGTCCGTGAGTTCGAGATCAAGAGTAAACATCGATCACAGTTTTTCGAAGGCTCAACTGCCATTTGGCTTAAGGAGCCGAGTATCTTTTCAGAGGATAAAGCGCCCGATCGAGTGTGGCTTGAGTCAAACAGTTCGAAAACTGGACGAAGCCTTTTTCGAACGGGTTTAGAACCTTTAAGAACATTATAATACTTAGTGTAATTGGTCTTAACAATAACAAAACAAAGTAATTAGTTGATGATCACTTCTAAGTATTGAATCAATTCTATTAGTGAATGATTTATATTTTCGGAGGATTATATGATATAGAATCCCGAGCTAATTGTGATAGTTTTGAAAAAATAGATCACCTCTATGATTGATATTGAATCTTATTAGACTGCGTAGTTAACTTCTCCAGTCTCCCATTACATGCTGTAGTGATCTTTATTTGATAGTTTTTAAAGCCTTCTATTAATCTGGAAATTTTATGTAACGTTGTTCAGGTATGATTTGAAATCTAATCTCCTTCAGGTTGGTATACGTCGTTATTATGCGTCAAAATTGTATTCCTTTAATTATAAAAAAAATAAACGGAGAATAGTTTTGTTTTTAATCAAAGGTAAAAATATTACATCTTTCATTAGCATTATTTGTTTCGAATCAATTAATTAAAAATCATGCCACCATGGACTTTGAATGTTCAAATGTTCAAACGTTCAAAAAGTTTATTATTATGAGCACCTGTAAAATGCTGAGAAATATGACAGATACAGAAAGCATTAAAATTGTGTTGTATTTTTTTTTGTTCTGCTTAGTAGGAAACCGAATACTTATAATTTTTTGTGTTAGTAAACTTACGCAGTTTATAATTTGATAGGGATTTTTTTGAATGATTCCTCTTATTTTATTCTTGAAAATATAATTAATCATTTATTTTTGTTTTGATGCACAATTCGATACATTTGAGGCTTTTTAGCTAGATTTATTGTAAAAATTTCTAAACTATTTATATGCATGGTATGATTACTACACAATGACAACTGATTTAAATATTTTTATAATGTAAAAGTACTTTTATGAAAATTTATAGTTTTTGCCTCATAGTTAGTGTCAGGAGTTTCAGTAGGAAACATTAGGAGCATAGGAGGTGTAGGACAAACGTATAACTCGTAATGCTGGCCTAGCATCTCCCAGAGTTAAACCTTCCCAAATTTACTAACAATGCTCCAAAACCTCCTCACGTTTATGGATGGGTCGTAGAGATCTCTGCATCTATCTATAAAGTAAACGTTGACTAACATACTTTTTCCTTTTCCCCACACAGTCCGCAGGGTTCGGCCAGGGCACCTTCAACATTCTGTGGGGGCTGGTTTTCCATTTTAAGAGATTTTATAATCTGAGGCAACGAAATGGGAGACCTAGCTTCTATTGGAACTATAAGTCAGAAAATGTACCAAAATCTCGAAATAGATAATGTTGCAATTCCGAACGACTGTAGTTTCATAAAACGGAGAGTTGATGCGTAGCGCCAACCGAAGTTTTAGGCGACTGTTCCTGCGAATGCGAATGATGATCACTTCTAAGTATTCTTGGCCGATAGTACATGTTGCTAGGAGTGTCCGGCGTAGATGGAAGTATTTTTCACATAACGATTTCCGATCGTAATTCTTGACGAGCAGGAGCCGTGTTTTGACCCACAGACGTTGTTACTCAGAAATAGAAAGAAAACAGAAAGAAAAGGATTTTTTAAGATTTCAAATATTAACAAATTAAGTACCAACTTTATCCATGTTACATGCGGATTCAAATAGATTTTAAGTAGTCATATAAAATTCTAAGAAGATCTTGATTTTGTTTTGCTAAAATATCTCGAATAGGGGTTTTCGGTGGGACATCTCTTTGCTGGAATGCAGTTACCAACTTCAATCTCGCATCGTTATGCAGTGAACAATTCCAAACTATATGATCGATGTCGTCATAATCACTCTGGCAGATACATAAGTTGCTATCCGACATATTAATTCTGAAATGGTGAGCATTGGACTTATAATGATTGGACATTAAACGAGATATCGTTCGGATAAAATCACGAGTTAGATCGAATCCTTTGAACCAAGGTTTTGTACTGACATTTGGTCGAATTGAATAAAGCCATCTTCCTTTTTAACTCCTGCTCCATTGATCCTGCCATTTTGAAAGAGTTAACTGATGTGCGAATGGAAAGTGTTCGTGGTACACAATAGGACGATCCTTTAATCCTCCTTCAGAAGCCCCTTTTTTGGCAAGTTCATCCGCCATCTCGTTGCCTGGTATTCCACAATGTGATGGCACCCACACAAATGTGATCCTGTAAGATCTTGTTCCTAAAGCATTTAACGTTTGAAGTGTTTTCAGAAGATAATACGTATTACGATTTGTTTTTCTGAAGGAACTTATAGCTTCTATCGAACTCAGACTATCAGTAAAGATATAATAGTTGTCAGATGGTAAGTTTTCAATGAGCTCTAGAGCTCGGCTTATAGCTGCTAATTCAGCAACAAATACTGATGATGGTTGGTCAAGTTTGTAGTATTCGGCATAATGCGCGTTCATGATACCAAATCCTGTTCCTTCACAGCAGCTAGATCCGTCAGTGTAGAACGCCTGGGAGGTATCTATTTGTTCGAATTTGCTAGCGAACAAAGCTGGTACAACATTCAATCTTATATTTTCTTATATGGTGTGTAACAGGTTACAAGAGCCATTAAGGCAGCCATCGATGTTATTCACATAAATATTGTAAAGAATTGGACTTAAACAAGATCCTTGTGGTATGCCCATATAACTGACGCGATTAATTTTTGTTGACCCATAACTGAAATGCATGTGTTTTTCCCATAATAAGTTGGTTATAAAATTGGTTAAATAAGCTGGAATCCCTAAATGATTCAACTTACCCGAAAGAACTGTAAGGGATACGTTATCAAACGCTCCTTTGATATCTAAAAATCGATCACAGTTGTACCGGATAAATTTTCTAATGCCTGTCCGCCAACTGCATCGTTGATATAAGTCGCGAATGACATAAAGATGTTAAAACGACTATAATCGAAACAAAAAAAAACCCTGAAATTCACTCGTCTATGACAACCGTTCTCCAATTTCTCGGGCTTCTCGGGCCGTAAAGTCGCACGAGCTCCAAACTCCGTTCTCCTGCACGCCGCTAAAAATGGTTCTTAACACTTGTCGCTCGAATACTTCGAGTGTGCGCAGGTCCTCGCCAATATTCATGTCTCGTGCCCGTAGAGAACAACCGGTCTTATGAGCGTCATGTACAGGTTACACTTCATGCGAGGGTTAAGTCTTCTCGACCGCAGTTGCTTGTGGAGTCCATAGTAGGCAAGACTTCTATTGATCATTCGCCGCTGGATATCATGGCTGGTATCATTGTCTGCGGTCATCAGTAAATCGAGATAGACAAAGTCTTCGCCTATCTCCGTAGATCGAGACCTTGTTATTACTGGACCAGCGAGTTTGGTTGGTCTCGGATCCGTAGGATCCGCTTCGAATTGGGCGTATTTATCATCAACCCAATCCTTCCTGCTTCGCGTTTCAGTTTACGGTAGATCTCTTCTACCGCTGCAGATGATCTGCTGACTATGTCAATGTCATCGGCAAGACAAATAGGTTGACTGGATCTGTTAAAAATCGTGCCCCGCATTTCGCCCACCGCTCGTCGAATAACACCTTCTAGCGCCACGTTGAACATCATGCGGGATAGACCATCGCCTTATTGAAGCTCCTTGCGCGATTCAAATGAACTCGGTTATTCACCCGTAATCCGCACACAGCACTGCGTTCCATCTAACAGTGCTTTTGTCAGTCTGGTCAGCTTCCCGGAGAAGCCGTTCTCGTCCATGATTTTCCATAACTCGTCACGGTAGATCGTGTCGTATGCGGCTTTGAAGTCCATGAATAGATGGTGCGTAGGAACTTGGTGTTCACAGTATTTTCGGAGGATTTGCCGTAGTGTGAAGATCGGGTCCGTCGTTGGACGTCCCTCCATGAAGCCGGTCTGATGACTTGCCACGAATCTGTTTGATTGTGGCGTTAGGGTTAGTAGGATTCGGGACAACACTTTGTAGGCGACATTTAGGACAGTGATCGCTAGGTAGTTCTCACAGTCCAATTTGTCGCCCTTCTTGTAAGTGAGGCATATTATCCCCTCTTTCTACTTCTCCGGTAGCTGTTCTGTGTCCCAGATTCGGACCATCAACCGTTGTAGGCAATAGGCCAACTTGTCCGGGCCCATTTCGATGAGTTCAGTTCACTCATCGTTGGGAATGGCTCCACCTCGTCGTTGGTTACGCCGGCGATGTATCTTTGACCACCGTCTTGATCTGATGCATGTGCGCCGTTCAGGTGTTCATCGAAGAGCTGCTTCCACCTTTTGATCTTCTCCCGATTTTCAGTCAGGATGCCTCTGTCCTTATCCCGGCACCTTTCAGCTTGTGGCACGTGGGATGCGTTAAGTTTCTGAAAGAACTTTTGTGTTTCTTGGGAACGATGCAGCAGCTCCAGTTCCTCGAGCTCCTCCTCCTCCAGGCGGTGCCTTTTCTCATGGAAAATTCGGACTCACTGCCTTTTCCGCTGTCGGTGATTTTCCACATTTCAACGGATGCTTCTTTGTATCACTGCCGCCCGTGCGGCTCTCTCTTCGCTCACCTCCCTCCTTAAATCCTCTCCCAACCAGTCGTTCCGTTGAGTTTGTTCCACATGTCCGATAACGTTCTCCGCAACGCTGTTGATGGCTGTGTTGATGGTGTTCCAACAGCTGGTGCTCAGTGAATCTTCCAATTGTCGGTTTGAATTCCTCCTCCTGGCCGACTTGAGCGTTAAAACCCCCGATGATGATCTTGATATCATGTTTTGGGCAGCGGTCGTATTCACGCTCCAGATGCGCGTAGAATTCGTCTCTGTCGTAACCGGTACTTTCGAGGTGAGGGCTGTGCATGTTGATGATGCTTATGTTAAAGAACCGACCCTTAATTCTCAATCGGCACATTCGTAAGTGGATTGGCCACCACCCGATCACGCGCTTCTTCATCTTCCTTGTCACTATAAAAGCTGTTGCCGCAGCTCTGGTAGATGTCATGACCATCTTGGAACGTTACCTCCTGCAGCGCTACGATGTCGAATTTGCGGCTGTTCAATTCGTTGGAGAGCACGTGGGTACTGCCCATGAAATTTTGAGATAGGCAGTCGATGTTCCAAGTTTCCAAACGCTGGTCCCTTTTCGTCGCGTGGGTCTTTACCGATTTCCATTCGAAATTTGATGTTCATTGTTCGTTGCTTGTAAGGCCAGCAGCTAACCCCCTATCTCGCAGGAGGACCGTCGTGATGTTGCTGTTTTGGGTCCCGAATACCCCTGACATGTAGAAAAAATGCGTACGGAGCCCCATAACTCAGTTAACATGTGACCAAAGCAACCACCAACCACCACTGGAGCACTAAATGTAAAATGCATGCCAAATGCAAAATTGAGTGAACAGTTATGACTACCACCCTTAAAAATGTTATCTCATTTTTTAAGCCTAATAACTTTTTTATCTTTACTTTTATTAAAATGCAGTCTTCGGATCAAATATTTGTCATAACTTAAACTTAAAGAAAATTCATATTTAAAAGTAAACTATCCAAATTGATCAAAGTTATTGATGAAAAAATGGGTTTTCATGTTCCTCCCGAACCAAATGTCTCAAAATCTCATACAGGCTCGTTCCCGTTATCCAATCTGACCCAAATTTTGCCTGGGATCTTGTACTAGGCCTAGGACCAATTTAAGCCTGCAACAGGTTTTAAATTTTCCATTCAAATTTGGGGCACAAACCCATACAAAATTTAGGCTTATTGAGCGACCTCTTCCCGTGGACCGATCTGGCCCAAATTTGGCGTGGGACCTTGTACTAGGCCTAGGATCAATTTGAGCCTGCAGCGCATAACTTTTTCCAAAGGTCGATCATTCGGGGCACTTTACAAACCTAGGGTAGAGTTCAAAATTAATGTAACATATATCACACTTGAAAAAAAAATCAAGAAGAAAATAGTGTTCAATCATATAAAAGATGCATTTTGATCAATAAAATCAAAACATTTCGGAAACATCCTTGAAAGTCTATTCAGAGTATTAATATCAAAGGAACACACTGTAACGTGAACTACTCATATTGTTCCACCTTTCTTACACTTTTTTTCTTCCCTTAAAAAAATTACTCTTTCTCGATTGCAATCCACAGATAACAACGGATAAACTAATTTAAGCCGTGCCTGCGAAGTGCTTTATGGATTTGTTTCTTTCACTACGTTCATTCTTTCTACTTGTTGTCTTTCATGGGCGGCAATTGTTTGAAGTATTTCTCATCGGCGGCGCAGGAAGAAGAGGGTGAAAAAGGCGAGATGTTGTTTCCAGTTTAGGGTCGCAATTTGTGCAAAGTGGAGGCCTGAGAGAGAAAGAAAGACGAGAGAGAGCCAGGGAACGATAAAGTCATTGCGAATAAAAATTAATGACTACGTGACGAGTGGAGAAGAAGATGCAACCAAATAGATAAAAAGAAGTAGGCTGGAGCCCCGCGGGTGAATGAAATTATATCAATGGAAACTGAGAAGATAAACACTGACAAAACAGTGGACAGATAGTAGGTACCTACTTTGTTTGGGAAAAGTTCAGTGACTTGATAGCGATAGGCTCGGATGCTGTTTGGAAGGGGTTGTAAACAGAGGGAAAATAAGTTTACCCATCTTAAATATTGCTAGGTATCTTGGTGCCAGTCTTTGTCTTCATCCATGGTTAAAATTGAACTGAAGATAAAACTTTTGATAAGTTACGGACGCCTTGGATTGTTTTGTTTTTATTTTTCTTCTGCACTCTCAAGTTAATTCCGTATCGCTTGCAACTATAGACATGGAAAAAAATGAGTTTATTTAAACAAATAACAATCTTAACAGTACAGCAGTCGATATTTTGAAAGTTTGGCTTTAGAATCATGATGTATCAATCCACTTTTAGTTAGATGAAATAACTGTAAAACATTTTACTCTTTTTATATGTTTATGCATGCGTGAACATTTTGTACCACGGATAGTTATTAAACACTAGAAGGACCCTCAAATTGAATATACCTATTCGGACCGCGACCACTGACCAGTCAAAATAAATGGTAAAGGGAAATTTTTTTATTATGCATCGAGCCAAAAAACGAGCCGGACTATCGACTAGTCGGACTATCGAGGTAGTGACTACAAATCGCGAATAAACAAAATACGACGGCCAAAGTGCGATCCCGGAGGCTGTACACGACGATGCTGACAAAGTTTGACTTTGCGTGGCAACGGACGACGAAACCTACGTCAAAGCCAACTACAAGCAGCTTCCGGAACAGGAGTTTTATACGGCAAAAGGAAGGGGAATAGTAGCAGATATTTTCAAGCACATGAAACTGTCAAAATTCGCGAAGAAATATTTGGTTTGGCAAGCCATCTGTACCTGTGGCTTGAAAAGCAGCATTTTCATAGCTTCCGGGACTGCCAACCAAAAAATTTACGTGAAAGAGTGTTTGAATAAACGTCTGCTGCCTTTCCTGAAGAAACACGGTTGTTCCGTACTGTTTTGGCCGGATTTGGCATCTTGCCATTACGGTAAAAAGGCCATGGAGTGGTACGCCGCCAACAACGTGCAGGTGGTTCCCAAGGACAAAAACCCTTACAACACGCCAGAGCTCCGCCCAATTGAGAAATACTGGGCTATTGTCAAGCGGAACTTAGAGAAGATCAAAAAACTGCTAAGGACGAGCAGCAGTTCAAGGAAAACTGGCTTTCTGCGGCGAAGAAGGTGGACAAGGTGGCTGTACAAAATTTGATGGCAGGGGTTAAGCGTAAGGCCCGGTCATTCGGATTTGGATAAGCGGAAGCCTAACTGAATATTTTTCCTGAATTTAATACTAATTAAACTTGAAAAAGAAATTTCATTTGATTTTTTAAATAAACGATTTCACCGATTTACACGCGTTTTCCCTTCACCAAATTTTGACCGTATCACCCTTCACATGTGCAGTATGGTGATCCAAAAATTTATTTATTTATTAAGTCAAACTTTGTAGACTACAAAACTTAAAACTAATATAAGCTATTGTTTTGTTGTTGTATGAAGTTATTTCAAATGCCTTTTTTAATTGTGTTTTGTTCAATGTTACGTCTACAACTTCACTTTATGAATTGTATTTATACATCATTTGATTAATAGGTTGATGTTTTGGATAGTCTTTGTCGTAAAGTTTAATGTGGAATAAATGTTTATTCCTTAATGTACCAGAGGGAGCGTAAAATTGAGTGTTGAAAGTAATTCAAATACAAATGCAATTGGAGACAATTCTCTTCGTTTACTAAGAGGTTCTATATCAATAAGGTTACAACGAGATTCATACAATGGGAGAGGAAAAGTGGTCCAATTTATTTTACGTAGCGCATTTAACAAAAATTGTTTTTGAACAGATTCGAGACGTTGCTTGTGAATATTTGAATAAGGATTCCGTAAGATGCTACAATACTCCATATCGAACGAACATATGATATGAGGCCCTCAGAGCCAAAGGGGTGTAAGTGACAAAATGGTCGATTTTGAGTTAATGATGCCAAACGGTTTTTCATGTTTCTTACTATATTAAGAGAATTTTTCAGATTTTTCGATTTTTTTTACATAATTTTATGTTTGAGAGCAAAATACGAATTTTCGAAAAATATATGGAAAATGACCAAACACAACAACTTTAAAGCGTGTTTTCTCGAAATAAACTTTTATGCACTTATACCCCTTTGGCTCCAAGGGCTGTGACCGTTCACTATGTTACGGCCACGCTAGCAAAGGTGCACCCAGGGGAGCTGACCAAATCATTTATTTTGTTAGGAGTATGGGGTAGTTTTAAGGAAATTTCACAGCATATATACAAATTAAAACCGTTATTAAAACTTCCATAAATAAATAAATAAATAAATAAATAAATAAAAAAAGTGAAATTTCAAAAGAGTAGCTACAAACTGAGCAGGAGAACGGCACAATTAAAAAAATACACAATACACTGAACAGGAATTGTTAACAGCCTTTTACAACACAACACTTACAAAACACACCCCTGAAAACTCCAGGATTCGTCTAAAAGCAGTTTAGACGAGTCGGGAGGAAAATCCAGGAGGAGGGAAAATAGCGTTGAGCAACTTTCTCTTCCACTTGGATCGAGACCTCGAGGCAGCTAACACCCAAAAATATAAGCTGCAGTGCCGAAAGTTGTAATTTTGTAAAAGTGTCTCGCGCGGTTAAACGGGACGTCTTTACCCGTCGTGATAATCCGAGTGTTAAACCGAGGCTGAAGCCACGATAGCGCCAATTACTATCGGGCACAGCCGGAAAAACTATCCAAATTGACCGAATCCAGGTTGAGGTACCGGTTCTCCGTGTTGGGTTATTCCACGAGGTTCAGTTACTTTACCACACTGAATTGAACCGTTATTAAGCAGAGCCCTCAATTTGCACGTTGAGACTGGGACCGCGATAGCGCCAAGATCTATCGGGTCCAGAAACGTAAACAGAAGGGATTGAAAGCCAGGATCCGGGAATCCTTCTATTGGGCAGAATCGAGCTGGTAAACCGAGTCGACTGTCACAGGACCAAGGCCGTAGGAGGATCCATGAGGTACCGTGGTTGTAGAATCGGTGCACACAAATCCTTTCGAAGTCTGGAGTTGGGCACCGAGGTACCGAATTCCCGGGTAGAGCGTGGGTGGTCTTACCCGCGGTGACCACGGACGGTGGTAGAAGACCAAGCAGCAGAGAGCCAAGGCGAGGAGCAGCGCGCATCGACGGGCCCTTACACGACACACCACACACTAAAACGTAAGTCTATCATTGGAAAACCAGTTAGGGAACAAGCGCAGGTTAGAGATTCAGGGAAAGTGCCAAAAAGTAAAGTTAGCCTAATAAATGGTTTGGTTCCGGCACTCTAACTCTGAGTTTTTACTTGGGCTAGTGAGCCGACCCTGGGTGTCTTTTTGAAGAGTCCTTGTGACTGAGCGGGCTGTAACATAAGGGAATGTTACAGGGCCTCATATATAAAATGATTTTATGGTGTATGGGTCTTGAAAGTGTTTGCTGAAACGTTTTACAAATCCTAGCATGCAATTTGCTTTATTGATAATATTGGTTTGATGTTCTACAAACGGGAGTTTCGAATCCAGTATGACGCCGAGATCTCTTACAATTTTGCATTTTTGTACTGGTTGGCTGCCTTATTTTGTTTTCTGCTAGTTGCATTTTTTAACATTCAATTGTAGTAAACTTTTGTTGCACCATTTGAAGAAAACATTGATTTCGTTTTGAAATGTTTCAACATCTTCGGTTGTTTTTATTTTCAGAAAAAGTTTAATATCATCGGCATATATTACAATGCATTACATAAAAAATTGATTCAGTGTGATGTTATATAAATGTTGCATCTAACTTGTTCACTATTGATGCTCCAAAGGACTATATTAAGTAGTGTTTCGATACAACGTAAATTCGATATAAAGCAACGAAAAAAAAATTTTCGTTGCTTTATATCGAGGTATTACTGTATAAGGTATTCAATCCGTTTTAGAATAAAGGAAATGACATTAACGAACAGTATAAAAAGGAGTGGTCCTAAATAAGACCCCTGAGGCACACTAGAGGTTACAACTAGAGATTTGGATTATTCGTTTAGGAAACGAACGATCGGTTAAGTATGATTGTAACCAAGAAAGGAGATTTGGATGGAAGTAATTTTTTTTTAATTTGAAGATTTAAAGGGGTACGTCAATGCGATCAAAGGCTTTGCTAAAGTCGGTATAAATAGATTCAACATGAAAGCCTTTGCTCATAGAATTGATAACATATGTAACGAATTCGAGAAGATTTGATGCTATAGAGCGTCCTTTCAAGAAACCGTGTTGTTTATTCGTTATAATATTTTTTACTTGTTGATAATTTTTTTCATTTATTATTGATTCAAAGAGTTTGGAAATGCAAGACGAAATAGCTATTCCTCTACAATTTCGTATATCTGATTTTTTTCCGGACTTGAAAATTGGAATTAAAAAATATTTTTTTCCAAACAGAAAAAAGAATTTGGGTACTTTTCTATAATTTAACGACATATTTAACGACAAGAATCAGAAGAGGAAACATGGGGGAAGTCCATCAGGCCCTGCTTCTTTAAAGGCATCAAGTTTTCTAAGTCCTTTGAAAACATTATTGTAATCAATTTCATTGACTTGAATGTCACAAGCTTAATCTGGATTGACTGAAAAGTATTCTCTATCTCGGTCTATCTCAATAAAAGTAATGTACACTTCTTGAAATAAAGTTGCAAATAAGTTAGAAATTTCCAGTGGATTATTTCCAATGTTTCCGTCTAAAGTCAACTGGGTAGGAAAGTTTAAATTTTTCATCTGCGTTCTAGTATAGCCATAGAACGCTTTTGGGTTTTGATTAATTTCTTTTTCAATATTCTGATTGTATTTTACAAAACTACTTTTTATACATGAATTGAGCTGGATGCATTAATTTATATAATTTTGATGATTTGTTACACTTCTATCACCTCTGTAGACTTTATGAGACTTTTGCTTCCTATTTTGTAAGTTTTTCCATTATTTGTTATACCAGACAGGTTGTTTAGAACTGTAGGACCGTCTTATAAATTTTGAAGGTACATAACTGTTTATTAGATTAATCATCATGTTATAAAAGGTTTTTTCTGTTGTAACATTTCCTTCATTCTGCAATACACTTGACCACTCTGTATTAATGAGTTCTTGTTTCAAAAGTTCGAAGTTCGAATTCTGATAGCCTGGCATCTCCTCGTACTCCCAGTCGCGAGGTTTGACACTGTTATGGATAAAGAGCGAGTATTCGATCGCTTTGTGAAAAGCTTCATTTTTTCATAGTGGATCAACCGATTCGTTTACGCAAAAGTCTTCTGTGCAGTTAGTAAATAGTAGATCAAGATTATTAGTGTTACTATTCTTAACACGATTCACTTTATTTAAGCCTAAAATAGAAGCTTTTCCGAATATTCATTGTAACGTTTCGTTCTCGCCTACGACTGGAAGTAGAATAGCTTCATTGTCATCATCCAAAATAAAGTCTGCGTTGCGTTGATTGAAATCGCCATAAATGTGCATTTTTGCTTTCGGTTGTTCAGCTGATGTATTTTCATTTGTTCATACGACGATGCATCGTAATCCAAACCTTGGGCGCTAAAACCGAACTTTGGCCCACCTTAAGGCCTTTTGCCAATTTTAAGGCTACTTGGATTACTCTAAAGGGTCGGTCAACGAGTCTCAAATTTGTATGAAGATTTGACATAATTTGTTCTAGCACATGCATTGGTTCTTAATCTATACTTTTTTTCACACCTGTCATGTTGTTTCATCTTACGGTCTTCAAGTAAGATGAAACAAGTTACCACAGAAAAGTTATTAAGCGAAGAAAGGAGGTAAAACAAGAAGGATTTTTTACCGCTCACCTTTGAGATTGACATTATGTATTAAGAATATATATTTAGAAAATCTAATTTTTAGAATAATCTATGCATGTGAATAAAAGTTAGCGTTGAAAAAGTGGGTTTTGCAGTTTAGTTAGTAAAAATCCCATACATTTAAGTTGTTGTTCAGCGACCTCTTAGAGTTAACTTAATGAGCTGAAAATGGGTATGGGGTTTTCTGGCAAGCGAAGAAACGATTTTGGTTTCAAAGGTTTTGAACATATGCCTACATAGTTTTATTACACACAATTTTTAAGTAGAATAGCTTAAACATTCATAGAAATCTCTCTTAGTAAGATAACCTAAGCATTCCAGATTGGCCGGTTCTATCCCGGGCTTGCCCGGATTTCCAGTTTACAAATCGAGTAAATCCCGTCCCGGCACGGATGCCCGGTTTGTGTGGAAAACTGCACGGATATTGCTCGGATTTGTTAACATTATTTTCAAAATTGGAGAAAAAATACTAAAATTTAGTTATGGTAAGCTTTGATTTTTGAGTTCAAAAGCGATTTTTTAGAGTTTTTTTTTTTCAACAAAAGACTCATCTACAATTCAATTGAAGCTTCAAATCATATTTCAACGTTGCTAATGTGTTCGATACTAAATTGACATTTGACATGATATTTTTGATTATTTTTCTAATGCACTTTTTAAATGCTTGAAAATTTTTCAGATTTGCCCGGATATTGGCCAGTATTTTGATTGGAAAATTTTCCCGAAATTGTCCGGCCTGTATACGTTCTAGAAAAAATCTGGAACGCTGATAACCGAACATGTAAATAAAATCAATATCTTTCAAAAATTTAGATTTAAATTTGATGATTTTCAAACAAAAGTTTATTAAACAGTCAATATCAATTATCTTAGTTTTATATTGATTCAAACTGCCAGCACACAGTTTGAAGACCGGAAGAGTACGTAATGTGACGAAACTGTTGAAAAAACTGTTGACCTACAAAAAAAATTCTTCATTGATGCAGAGCGTTTCGATTGAAACTTGATTCCTGCGTGAATGTTCAATTTTCGCAAAACCACTGTAGCAGCATGTGCCATAGCCCGTGTTTATTTATTTTAAATAAACCCAGGTACTAAGTTTGTTTCAAACTTACGTTGATTACGTTGATCGAAAGTAAAAACCGATCATGAAAACTCATTGAAATCATCTAATCTGTCACTTAAATCTATTATAGTAAAAATGTTAAATGTTTGAATCACATTTTGGGTAATGTTTGTATCTTGGTGAAAATTTATTTTAAAAGTATGTCATTTCTGTAGATTCGTACTAATAGGTTAAAAAAAAACCCACGGAAGAGCTCAGCTTACCGCATGATGCCGAAATATTTTTTGCTGATTTGTTTGATTTACGAATGGGCTATGCTTAGGTCGTGTTGCCATACGCTAACAATTTAAATTGCATAAAAAAAAGTATTCATGCAGTTTTTTTTTCGTTCACTTTGTTTTGATACCAACTTTTGAGCAATACTATGATGAACTGAATCAGAGGTGTCATCAAGATTTTCCTTTACGATATTGAAGCGAGTAATGAGACCGTTTTTAAAATTTGAGATTCTTAATTTATTTATTTTACCTCAAGAAGAATTATTATTAAAAGTGTGATTATTTCATACTGCAATTAAAATTCAAAAGCCCAGTTAATATCGATGTTGGATCGGGATACGCCTCTTATATAAAGCGTTGACACTTTTGTTTACATTCATGTGAAAGCACCCAACGAAAGGCGGATTTTATTGGGAAATACGTTTTGGATCTACAAAAAGCCCACAAACAAAAAAAAAAGAACATGTTGTTCTGTGCATATTCCCCAATTTTTGGCACCCAGTTCAATTTCCCTATGCGCTGATGCTAGGTAAAAAAAAGAACTTGTCATCATTGTTTTTGCACTTTTGCCTGAACATTAAGCTCATTATTGATTGCAATTAACATGAATTTCACAATTTTCTTAAATAAAAACACACTTTCTTGACCTTGCGCAACAGTTTCATGTAACTTTAAGGCTAGCGTAATTTCGATGAATAAATCAAATTATATTAGAAAAAGGTGGTGCGGAATGTATCCAAAATAGCTCAAATAATTTTGCTTTCGAACCCAAGACCCATGATAAATATAATCTTTCTTCAATTTTGCTGATAAATTGATAAATCTGGGTAAGATGACCCATATGTAAAATCATAGAATCGAGAAAAACGGTTTAAAGATTTTTTTTTAAACTTTCGTCTATTTCTCACTTGAAACTTTGTTTTTTTTTTCTGTTCCGTTCTTCACAGATTGTTCTGAATAGAACAAGAAAAAAAACAATATGTTCCGATTTGTTGAACCGATTTGATTTATTCCGCTGATCGGTTAAAAAATTCCTGTGGTACATATAATCCGGTTTGTTTAGTAATAAGATTTATATAATAAAAGTTTAACTTACGTTTGTGTTTTAGTTAATTCCTTCGAATTTGAGCTGGGTATGATTATGTTGTTTTTAACTCTTTTCACCTATCATTCGGAAACAAACTATTATTTCTTTTTCAAATTCCTTCTTTGTTTTTCAGTTACCTTTTGTGAAGAGTGGTCACTTTAGTGTCCGGAATAACAGGGTATGCTACGAAATGTGGTCAAGAATCACCTCTAACCTATAAATTACGGATTTTCTAAATGTCTTTTCAAGGTGTAATATATATTTTAAACTCTAGTTACCTATGCTCTACTACCAATGATTGTTCGCTTGAAAGAGTATCTGCAACCACAGCACAGCTTAATCCTCTAAATCCGTAAATTTCTATCGATTACAACAATCGCGAACGAACTTAAGACACGCTTTGTCATAAAGACTTTGCAAGAGGAAGTGGTTTACATCGATCTGTTTTTCGACATTTAGAATAAAGGTACGCTACGGTATGTTTTAAATTGTGTAAGTGTGTGTTGGATTAAGGTGCGTTGACACGTCCGAGACGTTCGTCACAGTCCCCCCGGTGACCAGACCCTTCTGGGTCACTATCGTTTGCACCGATATCCAAAACAGCAAGTTTCAGAGCCGGTCTTTCCAGAATTCCATTCATTGTTTGCACCACTGCTGAACGTACTTGACCATCAACCGCTAACTTCGTGTCGATCACCCGACCTTTGGGCCAACAGTTTCTCGGTGACTCAGGATCTACCACGACGACAATATCACCCTTTTTAATAGGGTCTACTTCTGAAAACCATTTACTTCTGCGAGTTATTTCTGGAAGATACTCTGCCACCCAACGTTTCCAGAAAGCATTTGCTATCGCTTGAGACACCATCCAAGTTTTACGAAGAGCTTTACCGCTGTCGGCGAACTGCACTAGAGGTTTGCACCCAGTAGAAGAATTTTGAAGAAAACTGTTGGGAGTAAGAGCTGGTTCCGATTCGTTGTCGATAGGGACGTAGGTCAGCGGTCGTGAATTAAGAATATTTTCAACTTCTATCAATGCGTTCCGCAAAACTTCATCTGACGGGAGACGTTGTGTTGGTAAGATGACTGATAAAACTCTTTTTGCTGATTGGATGAGCCGTTCCCAACTCCCTCCCATGTGGGGTGAAGCCGGAGGGTTAAACGTCCACTTAGTATCCTCCGATGAAAACTCAGCGATCAATTCCTGCTGATTTACTCCATCCAAGGCCATCTTTAGCTCCTTACTTGCTCCAATAAAGTTCGTGCCTCGATCGCTTATTATTTCCACAGGCACACCTCGTCTAGCTATTACATTTCGGATTGCCATAATACAAGAAGAAGTTGTAAGTGAATGTGCTATTTCTATGTGAACTCCGCGAGTTGTAAGGCACGTAGCTAACACACCCCATCGCTTTTCCACGCGACGACCAACAGCCACCAGCATTGGACCAAAATAGTCAACACCCATGAAGGAGAAGGGTCGAACATACGCGGCAACCCGAGCTGGAGGAAGGTCCGACATTCGGGGTGGTGTTGGTTTTGACATACGATTTTTGCAAAATTGGCAGTATTTTTTAACATTATTATACACTGAGCGAATTCTAGGAACATAGTATTTACTTCGAACCTCATTAATTACTGCTTGATGCATTTGATGACGGAATTTGCAATGTATTTTATGGATCAAGAGAAGCGTTAATCGATGTTTTCCGGGAAGTATTACTGGGTGTTTAAAAGCCTCATATAAACCTTTTAATGCGCTCAAACGTCCACGAGTTCGCATAACTTCGAATTCATCTAAATATGGTTCAATTTTATACAACGAACTGGATTTAGGAATATCACCTTTCGATTTCAAAATATTCCACTCGTCGCTGTAATACTCACGTTGTGCGTTCCGGTATAAGTAATTGGCAGCCTTTGCCAGCTCCTCACCAGTGGCGGGACCAGTTATACATTGGCCAGATTTATACTTCCTAATGTTTTCAGGATACCGCTGTACATATGCTGTGACACGTAACCACTTTTCCCAATCGGAATACCTTGAGGGAAGTATTACCCACCCATCGTTGTAGGAGCTGATGTGGTGTAGGAAACAAGATTTGGAAGGACGAAGTTCTTCTTTCGTCGAAGTCAATTCTGGCATTGTTGGTTCTCTGGTTCTAAAAGGAATTGAGGACCACGAAACCAACGACTGGTTCCATCGAAACTTGGTGCGCACTTCCATTTGGTAGCTTCATCAGCGACATTCAGCTTGGTTGGCACCCATTTCCATTCGTTGAGGTCAGTTTCTTCCAGCAACTCACTGACACGATTCGCAACAAATGCGGAGTAGCGACGATGATCAGATCGTAACCAGAAAAGTACGTCGCGGGCATCTGTCCAGAAATACCGTTTCGAAATTTTGTAAGTGTGACCTTTCTCGACGCATTTAGCCAAACGACATCCAACAACAGCAGCTTGCAATTCCAAACGAGGGATGGAAACAAATTTCAACGGCGCTACGCGACTTTTTGCTGTAATTAACGAGGTTTCTACTACTCCGTGCTCGTCGAATCGAAAATAGCAAACGGCAGCAATGCCATTCTCGCTGGCGTCCACGAACGTGTGAAGCTGAACTATGTTGCTAGAGCTGATAGATGTTTTGAGTCGATAGCACCTTGGAATTTCCAACGACTCAAGATTAGGTAGAAATTTTAACCAAGCTTTCCATTTTTCGAATTCGCTAGCACCAATAGGATCATCCCAGCTGATACCTGTCCTCCATACATCTTGTAGAAGGATTTTAACGAACATGAGATAATGTGCAACGAGTCCAAGAGGATCGTAGATTGTCATTATTGTACTCAACAACTCTCTTTTGGTTGGACGGTTTCCCTGAAGCAATATTTTTTCATTTCTTTTGGAAAAGACCTTGTAAGAAAATATATCGGATTTAGTTGCCCACCACATTCCGAGAACTTTTTCGTTAGCTACCTCAGTAGCGATATCGAGATTTTTTTCTAACACGGGTTTGCTCCCAAAGCTGCGAGTACACTGGATGAATTTGAAATCCAGTTCCGCATCTCAAAGCTACCACTTGAATGTATAAAGTGGACTTCTTTAGCTATTTTTATAGCTTCTTCTTCCGTTTATACGGACAAGAGCATATCATCGACATAATGACCTTTGATTGCGTCAACAGCTGCTGGATAGTGTGTGCGAAAGCGATCGGCATTTTCGTTTTTTACGAAAATCGCACAGCTGGGAGAACATGTAGCTCCAAATGACATCACGCAAAGAACGTAAACATCCGGGTTTTCTTGGTGCTCGTGTTCGCGCCATAAGAATCGTTGGCAGTGTTGATCGTCCTCCTTGATGAGCACCTGGTGAAACATCTCGCGAATGTCTCCTCCGATGGCCACCAGGTGCTCGCGAAATTTGTACAACACAGCTGGTAATTCCGTTAATTGATCGGGTCCTTTCAAGAGGAGAGAATTATGCGAAATACCGTTTGTAGCTGCGGCGGCATCCCACACGATGCGGAGTTTGCCGGGCTTGTTTGGGTTGAATACAGGAAACATTGGGAGGTACCATTTACGTTTTCGGGGAATATTAGCTGCAGCTTCAGTCAGCTTGCGGGCATATCTTTTTTTAACATAATCTTTAATCATCGTTCTAAGAGCTTCTGCTAGTAGTGGGTCACGCCTCATCCTTCTTTCCAAACAGTGAAAGCGTTTCATGGCTGTGTACTTAGTATCTGGCGTACGCACGTCTTCGTATTTCCAAAGCAGTCCCATTTCATATCGCCCATCACGAAACGTTATCTGGGAACGCATCATTTCGAACGCTCGTTCTTCTTCTTTGGACATAGGCAGTTGCTCTGATTTAGCTATTCCCAAGCTCTCGAAAGTAAAAAAATACTTAACGACGTTATGGAGATCACAATCATTATTTTCAGATTGGGTGCCGACGTGAAAGTTAGATTGGAACATATCGTTTGCTGTTTGTGGGGAACCAGAATTTCTACCGAAGAGAACCCAACCCAGTCGTGTCTTTGCTGCTACTGGTTGGTCAATCTTACCTTCTCTACTGTCGAGAGAATGTGTAACTCTGACGTTGTTTATACCAATCAGGATCCTCGGACGGGCATTATGGTAGGAATTGATTGGAAGACCTTGCAAGTGGTGATACTGCTTAGTCATCTCATTAAAATCGAGTGATTGTGGTGGGAGTTTCAACTGCTTCACTGTGTGGACTTCAGACAACCTGATTTTATTTGCCGGATTCAAAACACTGGAGATTTGTACCGAAACCAATCGAGATGCATCTTCGTATCGATAAGTATCAGCTGTCCAGTGAAGGCATAACGGGCTGGAGATCCCTTCCAACTGGAGTTCTTCAGCTAAGTCTTCTTCGAGAAGCGTTAACGACGATCCATCATCTAAGAAAGCATGGGTATGGATTTCGATGTCATTGTTATATAGAACCACAGGAACGTAGCGGAACAAAATTTGCTGATATGTACTGCGATGTGTGTTGAGGTTCATCTCTACGACATGGCTGCTTGATGTTCCAGGTTGTGGTTCGGAATTGGGAGCGACAGGCTGTGGTTCGGGATTGGGAGCGACAAGTTGTGGTTTAGAAGAAGTGTCATTGTGCAGCAGTGGGTGGTGTTTGCGAGTACAACCATTCACGCCGCAACACACGTTACGTCTACAATAAGCACCGTGTATCTTTAAACAACGCCTGCACAAACTCAAATTTCTCTGGGCTGCCCAACGAGATGATACATTCATTTGTGTAAATACTGAGCATTTTTCTACAGCTCCGCAGTTTTGCTGACAGATTACACAACCGTCATTCTTGGATGTTAACACCTGTGGTTCTGGTGTTGGAAATGGTTCCCGATGAGCATATAGAAAACCGTCTTCTTTGCGTCCCTTTCGTTTAGGTTCAGAAATAGTCGGGTGAGGTTTAACGTTTACGGCGCTGGCTGCCTGTGCCAAACTATACAACCAATCACTGAAATCATCGAGTGTAACTCGTTCGATATTTTGTATATGAACACCCCAGGTTAATTTTATCATAAATGGCAAACGCTCTACCAATTCTTGCCGCAAAGATACATTGTAAAGGTGATCATCCAATTTGCAGGCCTTCACTGTAGCTACCAAATTACGAACTGCAATCGAAAAGTCAACAAGACTTTCAAGCTTATCCTCTTTCGGTGCCGGTAAAGACCGTACCTTTTGAATCAGAGTGTTGATGATGTACTCTGGACGTCCATAGAGCATTTTCAGAGTTGCAATCACACTGTCCACATTTGAAGGATGTAGTAATTGGCTTCGTACAGAGTCTTTAGCCTTCCCTCCAAGGCAACGTTGTAAACGCAGAATATTTTCCTCCGCTGTATAACCGCACATTTTGTCGAACTTTCGAAAGTAGCCAAAAAAAGCGGCCATTTTTCCGGATCACCACTAAACGAGGGTAACTTCTTTGAAACAGCTTGACGAGCTGTTACTTGGCTGCGATTCAGTAACATGGGATCGAAACCAGCCATTGATCCAGGCATTGGGTGGTGCGATTGTTCGACCGGATGATGCGGTTGTTCGAGCGGATAATGCGGTTGTTCAACTGGTGACGAATGATGATTTGGAATACCTAGTGATGAGGGTTCTTCAGTTGGCATAGAAGAACTTCTGGCAGCCCTCATGAGAATTTCGAATCGTTGCTCCAAGTACTTGGTTTCCAAAGTTTTTCGTTCTTCCAACAAACGGAGCTGCAATTCGACTTCCTCCGATATATTAGGCGGTTGTTTATGGCAACGCTGTGGCGTGCTGTACGAGTTGACAGACGACGATGAATTTGCCGTAGATTCCAAATTAGTCGGTTCTCCGTTAGGGTAGTCTCCAGCACATTCCGTTTGTTTGCTATTAATCCGAACGTTACTTTTTGATTTCGCAGAAGCAGGATTATTCGGTATACAAGCGTGGCAGTACCAAGAACGGTTCTCGACATCCTCTGACACTCCTGCGCACTCAAAATGATTCCAGTTGTGGCACTTATCACACTGCACCATCCTGCTGGTGTCCTCATTGTGGCAAACAGTGCAGTTGTGATTTTTTGAACGATTCTTCTTATTCTTCCTGCCCATTCCGGTAAGATGAATCTCCAGCTCGAAAACGAATTTTTTAAATTGTTCTGGATAGAACAAGAAAAAAAACAATATGTTCCGATTTGTTGAACCGATTTGATTTATTCCGCTGATCGGTTAAAAAATTCCTGTGGTACATATAATCCGGTTTGTTTAGTAATAAGATTTATATAATAAAAGTTTAACTTACGTTTGTGTTTTAGTTAATTCCTTCGAATTTGAGCTGGGTATGATTATGTTGTTTTTAACTCTTTTCACCTATCATTCGGAAACAAACTATTATTTCTTTTTCAAATTCCTTCTTTGTTTTTCAGTTACCTTTTGTGAAGAGTGGTCACTTTAGTGTCCGGAATAACAGGGTATGCTACGAAATGTGGTCGAGAATCACCTCTAACCTATAAATTACGGATTTTCTAAATGTCTTTTCAAGGTGTAATATATATTTTAAACTCTAGTTACCTATGCTCTACTACCAATGATTGTTCGCTTGAAAGAGTATCTGCAACCACAGCACAGCTTAATCCTCTAAATCCGTAAATTTCTATCGATTACAATAATCGCGAACGAACTTAAGACACGCTTTGTCATAAAGACTTTGCAAGAGGAAGTGGTTTACATCGATCTGTTTTTCGACATTTAGAATAAAGGTACGCTACGGTATGTTTTAAATTGTGTAAGTGTGTGTTGGATTAAGGTGCGTTGACACGTCCGAGACGTTCGTCACACAGATATTAAGGTTATTGTTTTAAAATCTGCGTACTAAATATAAAGCTTAGTTCATTTAGAAACAAGACTGTTATGAATGCGCGTTTCTTGAAAACTATTTGTTTGATCGAAAAACTTTCTGAGTAGCAAATGAAGGTAATCTTAGCAAATGTTTTGTTTAGTTTTCTGCAATCGTGGATAAAAATAATATATATAGCAACAACGATTTTTAAGAAATCAATCAATATTGATTTAAAAAATTGAAATATTCACTGCTGCAAATCAAATTCAAAAAGCAAAAGTAGACGTTCGATAAATATCAAGCCTAAGCTCAATCGCAGAATTTTTCATCCAAAGACAACTGGATCCAAAACCGCAATAATTTAGCCAGAACAACCGAGATTTGCCAGTTCTTCCAACAACTTCGTCAGTCTAGACAAACTAATAGCTCTGAGCGAGGGGTGAAAAAATAACTGAAACTTGTTTCAGTAAACAGGTTAACATTTAAAAGTAGGTAGTAGTTATGTATAAACAAAAATCTACCCCGGAGAGCGTGAATGCAAAATCGTGCCTGTATTCGGATGATGATGATGATGGAAACCTTCAGTAATCGCTAAATCGAGCCGGTTTGATGATCAGGATTTAGTTGTTGAGCTCTTGCCACAGACTGTTTCGCTTTGAGCTTGTGGCATCAGTAAATAACATGGTCAATAAACCACAGCCAATACGGCTTATCTCGACTCCGATTAGAATTGTTTAGAATCTTCTTTCGCTGAACCCTCAACAGCATCACAATTTGTTATGTCGAAATTGATAATGAAATATGTGAGATTTGTGCTCCTATATGAAGGTAGTTGTACAAGAAGTTTATTTTTTAAACATCGGTAAACTTGTTTGGGAGAAAACCGTGTCCGTTTTGTAATTGTAGCATTCTCTTTAATTAAATATTTTTTGTAAGAAAGATCAGTTGAGGAAAGTTAATTTTGTTATACAAGTTTGTTCAATAATTAATGCTGTTTGTGTAGGTTGAGTGTTTGGATCTAGAAAAACTGTGAGCGAAATGTTATTCAAAGGGGCTTTACTAAGTAAAACCACAATATTGTCCTTTCTTTGGAGCTATAGAGACAATTTTGGTGCTGAAATGCCGAAAATTTTGAATAATTCATTTCACTGGCATACATTTGAGATACTCCTATAAATAAAAAGAAAGTTCAATCTTCCAACATGTTAAATATCATACCGTTAGCTGCCGTCAAATGAAACTCTTATGAAACATTGAAAATTCAAGTTTTAAAAAAATTGACTGCCTCTTCGGTGGTAAAACAGACATCAAAATTAGTGAGAGGCATTTAAAGATATAGCAGTTAACTTAGTATAGTTTATTTGACTTCTAATACCCACCTTAAATCATTGAGTCAGAAATAACAGAACTATCAATTTTATGCAAGCACTTCGTGCTTTACGATCGCTGGCGTGGCTGAGCTGAATAAATACAACATCGCCAATGGTTGCTACTCCGTGATTGATCGAGGCCATCAGTATTGTGCAAAGTCCAAAAGAATGGTGCTTGGGATTAGCTGTACATTCTCAGTGCACAAAACCCTTTTCAAAATCATCAATAATGGCGCCGGCCACGTCCTAGTAATCAATAGTGGTAAAAGGAAGGATTTCTAGTAAGATACTCCTTTAATTCAGCTAGCAAGCTCTTGCTCCTGCATACCCCATAAGTAATTTTTGAAAAGTCAGAAGTAGAGATACGTTGGTACCTTCAGCTATGAAAAGCTATGAAGGTTTTTTCTACACCTCCTATGCTCCTAGATATTTTCTAACGAATCTCCTTCAATTCGCAATTTAAAAGAAATTTAATTTAAAATTTGACTTCATTTTGCCTACTTATTTCGCTTTCTATTACTCCTGTGCTATTTTTTAATTTCAAGAACGAATAATGTAATTTTATGAACGAATAATGCTTAAAATTTAAGCGAGCTCAAAACTCTGTACTGTATGCAATACAATCAGATTAAAGATTTCAAATTCCTTTGAAACTAAAG
Source organism: Uranotaenia lowii (assembly GCF_029784155.1). NCBI lineage: Eukaryota > Metazoa > Arthropoda > Insecta > Diptera > Culicidae > Uranotaenia > Uranotaenia lowii. Next base: position 284,879,724 of record NC_073692.1, on the reverse strand, counting down.
ATAATTTTATTTATTCTCAAAAAATGTTTTTAAAGACTGTTCTTTTAATTAATTGACGTGTTTCTAACTCTTGCCTCATATATGTACGTATTTAAAACATTTTCCAAACTTCCGACGAATGTGTTTTGCTATCGTTAAAATGTATATAAATGTAAAATAAATAAACCCTTGGTGGATATTTCAACGAAACGTTTTTAAAACTTTGATTTTGAAATTTCACATATTTTAAATCAACTATTCAGTTGTGTATTTTAGCGACAGGATTACGTTCTCGAACTTAGCTTTTAACATTTCTATTGTGCTGCTATTTTAATGGCAATTACTTAAGATCAAGCAAACTAAACGTCGACTTCTTACATTCAGGTAATACAGTATCTAACTTGTTTTATACCTATGTATGTTTCGGAGGATTAAGTATATTAGAAGAAAAGAATATTTTCATGAATCTGATGAAGAATACCAATAAATATTTAGAATCCATATAAGCTACCAAATTAACACTTAAATGCATAATCTACGTTCACAATTCATCAATGTTTTTTTGTGCATCTTAGAATCAGGCATAGAGTACAATAATTTCAAAATAAAAAAAAAACAATACTAAGAATAATTATAAAAATGTTGTATAACTGTAGTTTTGTGAGCAACTTTACATTTGCATTTGCTTTTTGGAGTATCAGGAAGCGTCTACCGCAATCAATGGAATCCCTCAGGATACCGATTTTGTGCTTTTACTAACTAAATAATGGAACGAGTTTGCCTTATTCTTTAGTTAAAACATTTTTCATTTAATTCAAGTTTTACTATTTGAAGACTGAACATTTTTTGCCAGAAAAAAAACCCAACCGTCATGTTCGACCAAAGCCTACTAAGTCCAGCATTTTAGAAATAAAAGTTAAGATAAAAACATGCTATTAAGGGGGGGTAGGGTCTAACGGGTATAAAAAAACACCATTTTCACGATTTTTTTGTTAGAGCTATCGTTTAAACAAATGTATTCAAAATTTTTGCATTATACAAAGCATTGTTAAAAGAATATTTAGTAATTTTTTCGTAGAAAAATATTGAAAAATGGGCCGGTGACGGAGCATTTTCGAGGATGCCTTTTAGAAAACAGGATTTGCGGTGGACACTGTATCTCAGCACAGAATCATCTGAAGTCAAAAAATCAGAGCAAAATATTTTTAGTAGATGTTTTTCTGGACCCCAACGTTTTTATTTTACTTAAAAATATTTTTATGAAATTTTTGTGGCTGTTTGAAGTAAAAACTACGATTTTGCACTAAAAAATCTGCCATTTTTCACCTCTAAAATCTCCCCAAAGTAAAAAAATCAAAAAAGAAAAACGTTGGGGTCTGGTATTTTGTATGTAGAAAATATGTTCCAAATTTGAAAAGAATCGGATAAGTAGTTTTCAAATGACGATGTCCGAATGTGCTTTCGAGAAAAACGCGTTTAAAGTTTCTGCTCTTGCTTTCTTGCAGTATTAGATAGGAGGAGATAAAGGCCTATAACTTCTACAGTTTTGCTTCAATTGACTTGAAAATTTGACACAACATTCTTGAAATGTTTTACAATAAGAAAATAAAAAAATAAAAAAAATCGATTTTTTGAAAGTGTTAGACCCTACCCCCCCCCCCCCCCCCCCCTTAAACTATCTATTTTTTCTTCAAATAACGGAAAATATTTGAAAAAATCTGGAGTCTTTCTACAGTCTTTCTACAGGAAACAAAAATAGGAAATTGTCTACCATAAGGTTTTTTTTTGAACTGTCATTACCGAAACATTTGTTTCAATATTAACCAGTCAATTAAAGTGCGAATTTTAATAAGGGAATAATTTAGAACCTACGCTGAAAGTTTTAAACGTGTTTTTGTAAATTTTAAACACATCAGCTAAATACAAGTAAACACAAAAAAGTTCTCATTATCATGCTGTTGACAATACAGACTAGAGGCGAACATGTTTGAAATATCCACAACGCGTCTTCATTTTTTAAGAAGATGTTGAACTTTTTCATTAACATATTTTATTAGATATTGAATAGTTAATGTTTTTTTGTAATTGTTTGTAAAATCGACCTTTTTTTCGATATTTTAATTCTGAGTCAAATAGAAAGAACCAATTCGGAACTAAAGGTACTGTAGGTTCAAAGCTGAAAATGAAAATCATCCCGGTTATTTTTGTTAATCTATCAATAACGGCGAATAAAAATTTCACAATCGTCATTCAAACTGACAAATAAGATCTTAAACCATAAATAAACTTTCTGAAAAACATAAAACTCCCGTCCATTTATGCCAAACACATGGGTCCATCGCTTAAAGAGTTCAAAATAGGGCAACTTACACTGTGTCAAACAGTGAATAAATTTGAATAATCATACCATAACCATACCATAACCATACCATAACCATACCATAACCATACCATAACCATACCATAACCATACCATAACCATACCATAACCATACCATAACCATACCATAACCATACCATAACCATACCATAACCATACCATAACCATACCATAACCATACCATAACCATACCATAACCATACCATAACCATACCATAACCATACCATAACCATACCATAACCATACCATAACCATACCATAACCATACCATAACCATACCATAACCATACCATAACCATACCATAACCATACCATAACCATACCATAACCATACCATAACCATACCATAACCATACCATAACCATACCATAACCATACCATAACCATACCATAACCATACCATAACCATACCATAACCATACCATAACCATACCATAACCAAACCATAACCATACCATAACCATACCATAACCATACCATAACCATACCATAACCATACCATAACCATACCATAACCATACCATAACCATACCATAACCATACCATAACCATACCATAACCATACCATAACCATACCATAACCATACCATAACCATACCATAACCATACCATAACCATACCATAACCATACCATAACCATACCATAACCATACCATAACCATACCATAACCATACCATATCCATACCATAACCATACCATATCCATACCATAACCATACCATAACCATACCATAACCATACCATAACCATACCATAACCATACCATAACCATACCATAACCATACCATAACCATACCATAACCATACCATAACCATACCATAACCATACCATAACCATACCATAACCATACCATAACCATACCATAACCATACCATAACCATACCATAACCATACCATAACCATACCATAACCATACCATAACCATACCATAACCATACCATAACCATACCATAACCATACCATAACCATACCATAACCATACCATAACCATACCATAACCATACCATAACCATACCATAACCATACCATAACCATACCATAACCATACCATAACCATACCATAACCATACCATAACCATACCATAACCATACCATAGATCACGCTCCACTTGGTCTAACCACCTCGCTCGTTGCGCCCCCGCTCGTCTTGTTCCTACCGGATCCGTAGCGAACACCTGTTTTGCAGGACAGTCGTCCGGCATTCTCACAACATGTCCCGCCCAGCGTATCCGGCCAGCCTTAACAACCTTCTGGATACTGGGTTCGCCGTAGAGTCGCGCGAGCTCATGGTTCATCCTTCGCCTCCACACTCCGTTCTCCTGTACGCCGCCAAAGATGGTTCTTAACAATCGTCGCTCGAATACTCCTAGTGTACGCAGGTCCTCCTCGAGCAATATCCATGTCTCGTGCCCGTAGAGAACAACCGGTCTAATGAGCGTCGTATACAGGTTACACTTCGTGCGAGGGCTAAGTCTTCTCGACCGCAGTTGCTTGTGGAGTCCATAGTAGGCACGACTTCCGTTGATAATTCGCCTCCGGATCTCACGGCTGGTGTCATTGTCTGCGGTCACCAGTGAGCCGAGATAGACAAAGTCTTCGACTATCTCCAGCTCGTCGCCGTCGATCGTGACCTTGTTATTACTGGACAAGCGGGTTCGGTCGGTCTCGGATCCGCAGACCAGCATGTACTTCGTCTTGGACGTATTAATCATCAACCCAATCCTTCCTGCTTCGCGTTTCAGTTTGCGGTAGATCTCCTCCACCGCCGCAGATGATCTGCCGACTATATCAATGTCATCGGCAAAGCAGATAAGTTGACTGGATCTGTTGAAAATCGTGCCCCGCATTTCGCCCACCGCTCGTCGAATAACACCTTCTAGCGCCACGTTGAACATCATGCAGGATAGACCATCGCCTTGTCGAAGGCCCCTGCGCGATTTGAATGAACTCGACAATTCACCCGATATCTGCACACAGCACTGCGTTCCATCCATCGTCGCCTTGATCAGTCAGATCAGCTTCCCGGAAAAGCCGTTCTCGTCCATGATTTTCCATAGCTCGTTACAGTCGATCGTGTCGTATGCGGCTTTGAAGTCGATGAATAGATGGTGCGTAGGGACTTGGTGTTCCCGGCATTTTTGGAGGATTTGCCGTAATGTAAATATCTGGTCCGTCGTAGACCGTCCCTCCATGAAGCCGGCCTGATGACTTCCCACGAATCTGTTTGCTTGTGGCGTTAGGCGGCGGAGTAGGATTCGGGACAACACTTTGTAGGCGGCATTGAGGACAGTGATCGCTCGGTAGTTCTCACAGTCCAATTTGCCCTTCTTGTAGATGGGGCATATTACCCCCTACTTCCACTCCTCCGGTAGCTGTTCTATGTCCCAGATCCGGATTATCAACCGGTGTAGGCAATCGGCCAACCTGTACGGGCCCATTTTGATGAGTTCAGCTGCGATGCCATCCTTCCCAGCCGACTTGTTTCTATTCAGCTGGCGAATGGCTTCCTCAACTTCACTCATCGTTGGGAGTGGCTCGTCTTCGTCGTTGGCTACGCCGGTGATCTACCTTCCCCCACCGTCTTGATCTCCTGCATGTGCGCCGTTCAGTTGTTCATCGAAGTGACCTTTTGATCACCTCACGATTGTCCGTCAGGATACCCCCGTCCTTATCCCGGCACATTTCGGCTTGCGGCACGAAGCCTTTGCGGGATGCGTTGAGTTTCTGATAGAACTTTCGCGTTTCTTGGAAACGATGCAGCTGCTCCAGCTCCCCGAGCTCCTCCTCCTCCAGGCGGCGCTTTTTCTCCTGGAAAAGTCGGACTCGCTGCCTCTTCCGCTGTCGGTGATTTTCCACATTTCGACGGGTGCCTATTTGCAC